>NC_091802.1:61738076-62051538 GCF_041296235.1 Equus asinus
AATGTCTATTTAAGTCCTTTGTCTATTTTTTAATTAGGTCATTTGTCTTTTTGTTGTTGAGTTGTAGGAACTCTTTATATATTCTGGATACTGGGTCCTGATCAGATACATGATTTGTAAATATTTTCTCCCATTCAGTAGGTTTGTCTTTTCACTTTCTTGATAGTGTCTTTAATTCACAAAAATTTTTAACTTTGATGAAGTTCAGTTTACCTGTTTTCCCTTTTGTTTTTTATGCTTTGGTGTCATGTCTAAGAATCCATTGCCAAACCTGAAGTCATGAAGACTTACCCCTATGTTTCTTTTACTAAGAGTTTTAGAGTTTTAGCTCTTATGTTTAGGTCTTTGATCCATTTTGAGTTAATTTTTGTGTATAATGTGATGTCAGGGCCTGACTTCGTCCTTTTGCGTGTGGATATCCAATTATCCTGCCACCATGTGTTGAGGAGACTGTTCTTTCCACATTGAATGGTCTTGGCATCTTTGTTGGAAACCACTTGACCTCTGTTGGATTTATTTCTCTCAGTTCTGTTTCATTGATCTTCACGTCTGTTCTTATACCAAAACCGCACTATTTTGATTACTGTAGCTTTGTAGGAAGTTTTGATTCCAAGAAGTGTGAGTCCTCCAACTATGTTCCTCTTTTTAAAGATTGTTTTGGCTATTCTGTATACCTTGCAACTCCATGTGACTTTTAGAATCAGCTTTCCCGTTTCTGCAAAAAGGCGTTTGGGGCTTTGGTAGGGGTCGCAGCCGTCTGTGGGCCCCGTCTTAACCGTGTGAAGTCTCCTGACCTGTGAGCGTGGGATGTCTTCCTGTTTACTTAGGTCTTCGTTAAATTCTTTCAACACTGCTTTATAGTTTTCACTATATAGATCTTGAAGCATTTAAGTCTTGGTCATATTTCTTTCTATTTTATTCTTTTTTCTAAATGGAATTATTTTCTTACCTTCCTTTTTACATTGTTCATTTCTGTTGTATAGAAATGCAACTGATTTTTGCGTGTTGATCTTGTCCCCTGCAACTTTGCTAAATTCATTTATTATGGTTTGGGCGTTTTTGTATGTGGATTTATCAGGATTTCCTCTCTATAAGAAACATGCCATCTGCCAGCAGAGTCTCGCTTCCGTCCCCATGTGGGTGCCTTCCATAGCAAGGCCCGCCAATGCGGAGTCCAGTAGCAGTGGGGAGAGCAGGCGTCCTCGTCTTGTTCTCCGTCTGAGGGGGAAGCAGCCAGTCTTTCACTTGAGGCTGATGTGAGCTGTGGGCTTGTCAGAGATGGACTTTGTTATATGTTGAGGCATTTTCCTTCTTTCCTGGTTTGGTGAGTAGGTTTTTTTTGTTTTTTTTTTACGGATTTTATTTTTTTCCTTTTTCTCCCCAAAGCCCACCAGTACATAATTGTATATTCTTAGTTGTGGGTCCTTCTAGTTGTGGCACGTGGGACGCCGCCTCAGTGTGGCTCAGAGCGATGCCATGTCCGTGCCCAGGATTCGAACTGACGAAACACTGGGCCGCCTGCAGCGGAGCGGGCGAACTTAACCACTCGGCCACGGGGCCGGCCCCTGGTGAGTAGTTTTATCATGAAAGGGTGTTGAATTGTGTTGGATGCTTTTTTTCTGGGTTAAGGAGGCAAAAGGATTTTGTGGGGCTGGATGTGACAGTTGGGGGTGGCCCACATCTTCGTACCTGCATGGGGTGCTCTGTTGACTTAGCCCAACATTCCTGTTTACACCCCAACCTCCTTCAGGAATCAGTTGCAGGGCTGTAGTTGGAGCAAGCAGAGTACCCACTCGACCAGCACAGCCTTTTGCGCTGTGCATCCCCGGGGCTGGTGTGCAGGGAATTGCTACTGGGAACTTCCAGGGGCTCGGCTCAGGCTCACATGGGTTCACCAAGTAAGGCAGAACCATCTGTTCTGAGGGGGTGCTGTCGTTATCCCACCCCTGCCCCAGGGCTTCATTCTGCCTCCACCCCCTGCTGCTGTGTAGCCTTGGGCAGCTCTGCATCTGTGGCACCCACCCATCTGAGGCTGACATTCTGTGGGACTTCTGGGAGCTGATCTTACACAGTTGATCCTCAGTATTTGTGGATTCTTTATATTTGCAAGTTTCGCCTGCTCACTGAAATTTATTTGTAACTCCCAAATCAGTACTCTGCGTTTTCCCAGTCATTTGTGGGCATGTGCAGAGCAACAAAACGTTTGAGTTGGACCTGCTGCTTCCCAGCTGAGGTGGGACACAGGGATGTTCCTCCTCCTAGTTTCAGCTCTTGTACTGTGAACATGCATCCTTTTCTCAGTCTGTCACTGCTACTTTTTCATGTTTTGTGCTGTTTGTTGGTGATTTTGCCATTTAAAATGACCCCCAAGCATAGTACTGCAAAGCCTTAGTGCTCAGGCACAGGAGGCTGTGAAGTGTCATCTGGGAAGACTTGACTGTTAGCTGAGCTTCCTGCAGGCATGAGTTCAGTGTTAATGAAGCACTAGTATAGAGGAAATAAATTGTCTTTAACCAGAAACACACATAAACCAAGGTGTGTCTTGATCGGTTAGGGAACCCCACCCTGTCTTTCCCCTGGGACAGAGGCTCGGCCCTCCTAAGCTGGTCTCCTGTCTCGCGTTGCCCAGCTCTGGGCACTGAGTCACTCATGTCTGTGTCAGGCATTTCTTAGGAGCAGGTGGTGCTGGGCCGTAGCAGGAAATGTGTCCATGTGTTGTTCCCAGATGGGAGCAGAGTCCCTGCCCTCGTGGAGAGCGTATCACAGGACACAGATAGGAAACTGAACAGGACAGTCAGTTGGCTAGGAGAAGTGCAGGGCCAGGGGCCAGTGATGTGGGAGATGTGGCAAGCGAGTGGCATCAGAGACCAGTGAGCATCTGAGCACAAGATGACCATTGCAGGGATGTTCACAGTCGTGAGGAGGCTGCTGTGGGACGCAGGGGCCTGTGAGCCATGGTGGAGGATGCACTGGGAGAGGGCAGGGAGTAACATGCTTCAGGCAGAGGAAGGACCCTGCCTGTGCATGTAGACCACGCTGGTGCATGGGTGGGGGGTGAGAGGAGTCAGGACAGCGCTGGCATACCCTTGGAAGGTGCCTCTGCAGTTGCATCTGCCTGCTGACGCACTGTGTGTCTGAGGGCTGAGCATCCTGATGGAGAAGACTGTGCCCTCTTCTGCTTCCCCAGGGGCCTGCTTGGCCTTCCCAGGGGGCTTTGTGTGGTTTCTTAGAGGGCTGCATGGAGCAGCGTGCACACGTCATCACAACCGCCCTCTCACTTTTGGGAAAGGAAGTCTGTTGCCCCAGGCATGCACCCAGCTTATGCTCAGGACAGCGCTGCCCTGAGCTGCAGGTACTGCTGCCTCCAGTGTGGGGAGGGCATGGGCCGCTTCTGTTTAAAAGGTACACGGAAGAAAGTCCGGCATTTTGGGTGACCCTTCTATGGCCCTCGGCCCCCAGTGCTCACGGGGAATGGAGAGGTGGAAGGAGTCCAGCTGCAAGGTGGCTCTCGGCTCTGGCTTCTTGGTCACAGATCTGGCTGCTTTCCGCTTCCAAGACTCATGCACACGTCTGGTTCACTAGCATGCTTATGGTTATGTGACCTTTTTAAACTGCTTTCTGTCATTTGATAGCATTTGGAATTTTGGGCCAACACTGTGCTTAGCCAGTGTCCCATCTGTTCCATGTGGCCTGGAGCGTCCTCTCAGCTGCATTTGCCACCTCTTCATGCTGAAACCTGTCCTGCTCCGCATCTTCCTTCCTGCCCTGGTTGTTTCATTTTCTTTCTGTCTCCTTCCTTAAGGGTTTGCACGTCACCGTTAGCGGGAGACAGTGCTCAGCATGGCTGAGGAACCAAAGTGATGCTCTATTTGCTGGAGCGTAGCCTTGTCCCCAGATCCTTCCTCCTGGACAGGCAGGTACTACTCTCTGCTGCCCTGTCCCCACCATGCTGTCCCATTCTTCCATTCAGACCGGTTTTCAGGCTTTGATCCTTTGCCCCCGGCCGACTGTTAACCTTCACATTCTGCTCTGACTCTACAACAGCTTCACAGCCTGAAGTAACATTGATGTAAGCCAGAATTTTGTGAGGCGTCTCCTCCAACTAGGCCATGGTTCTCTGTGTATCTCCGCCATGTGCCACAGGGCTGAGAGAGTATAATCAGAAGTGTGGTGTGTCTGTCCGGCTGGAAGACCGCAGGCTCCATGTCAGCACTGCCCCAGCACCCACACAGGCCCTTATTCATAAGGGGGACACAGCACTTACTCTTCAGTGAATGAATGAAGGAACAGATGAGTGAACACACAGTGGAGATGGAATCATCAGCCCCACGTTAACCAGGGTCCAGCCACGGGTGCCCTTGTTCCTTGAAGGCATGGCTGTGCGCAGAGCCACATTAGGTCAGGGGACCTGTCCTTTCAAGGCTGGAGGCTTAACAGCTCTCCGGGGTATCTGGCATCAGCGCTTGGGCTGGTCTTATGTTTGGGAGGACCTTGGCCTCCAAAGCCCCCTTCAGGCCTGGCTGCCCAAAAGGATGTTCTCTCTGACCCCTTGTGTCTCGCATGAGGGGCCTCAGTGAGTATGAAGCCAGTGTCAGGACAGGCCTGGTAGATGAAGCAGATGAAGTCAAGGCCACTCCTTTGTGGTCACCCAGGTGGCCAGGATCTGAAAGGTCTCTCCTGTCCATAGCTAGTCCAGTGAGAATCAAGTTGGACAGGTGTTGTCTCATGACTGTGCAACATGGCAGCGATGCCTGAGGTCCCTGTGAGTGTGGGAAAGAGCAGATGGAAAGTGGTCCAAAGAGTCCCACAACTTGATGTTTTTCAGAGTCATGGCACAGGAAAGGTTGGTCTAAGTTGCAGAATTCCTTCCTGGGCTGGTGGCTCATCCTGGTGGCCCCACGCCATTCCATTAGCCGAGCAGGGTGTGCAGCGGCCACTGCATATCCTCACAGGCGGGGCACTGGGAAGGAGCTCTTCAGGGGGTGACACCCTCTCCCCATCCCAGCTCCGTGCTCCTCTGCACCTTCCTGGAGGCACTGAGTCACCAGTCACTAAGGGGTAGCCCTGATTTTCTTCAGGGTGGGTTGAAAGGTCAGTCGGGTTGTGCAGCCCTGGGGTTGTGTTGCCAGCTTGTCTTCTAGAGCTTGACTCCTTTTTCATGCCCTCTCTCCCTACTTACTAGGGCAGCCATGGTGGCTCCATCCTTCTGTCTTGCCTCTTCATCAGCTCTGCTTCCCCGGCCGTGTTTCCCATATTTGGTTTGGGGAAGGCTTGACGATGAAATCAGGACTTGGGTGCCCCGTCTCAGGGCACTGATAGGACTGGCAGTTCTCCTCCTTCCCAAGGGACGTCCTTGCTGGGTCTCATAGCCACTGGGAACCATGCACCCAAGAGGCCAGCAGCCCCTCCTGCCAGGTTCTAGGTAGAGACAGAGAACAGAAGGACCTGCATGGAGAGTGAGGCCTGGAGCAGGAGAGAGCATAATCCCATTGTCACTTTCTTAGCTTTTTCTTCATGTCTACCCACTTTGTTCTTTAATTTATTTCCAGTGGACAAATGCTCTCACTTCTCTTGGGTAAATATCTAAGAGTAGAATGGCTGAGTCATATGGTAGATATAGAATTTTTTAAGAAACTGCAAAATCATTTTTCAGTGGTTATACCGTTTTCCATTCTCACCAGCCATGGACGAAAGCTCCAGTGGTACCATATCCTCCCCAGCATTTGGTGTGGCCAGTCTTTGTTTAGCTCTTCTAGTTTTTTTTTATTGGCTTCAATTTGTATTTTCTTAATGATTCCTGATGTTGAGCATCCTACTGTGTGCTTATTTTACGTCTGAATGTCTTTGCTGAAATGTCTGTTCAGATCTTTTGCCCATTTTAAAAATTGAGTTGTTGAGCCAGCCCTGATGGCCTTAGTGGTTGAAGTTTGGTACTCACCACTTCGGCAGCCCAGGTGCCCTTCCTGGTGGAGGAGCCACACCACCTGTCTCGGTAGCTGTGCTGTGGTGGCGGCTCACAGAGAAGTAGTAGGACAGCTTACAACTAGCACATGCAGTCATGTACTGGGGCTTTGGGGAAGAAAAAAAAAGAGTTGTTTCCTTTTGACTGAGTTATGAGTTCTTTCATATTCTAGATACAAGTCTTCTGTCAGATGTATAGTCTGCAAATATTTTCTCCCAGTCTGTGGATGGCTTTTTGTTTTCATTAATAATGCCTTTTGAAGAGCAAAATATTTACATTTTTATTAAGTGTAGTTTGTCAATTTTTTCTATAGAGTTTCTGCCCCTTTTCCTCCCCATAGTTTACGTAAAAGATCTTTCTCAAACCCAAGGTCGCTAAGATTTTATCCTTTGTTTTAGGAATTTTACAGTTTTAGCTCTTAGATTTAGGTCTGTGACCCATTTTGAGTGAAATTTTGTATAAAGTAAGTAAGGACCAAGGTTCTTTTTTCTTTAATTGGTGTTCAGTTGTTCCAGCCCCAGTTGTGGAAAAGACTCTCCTCTCTCCACTGAATTCCCCTGACACTTGAGTCCAAAGTCACTTGATCATAGACAGACGGTCTGTTCCCAGTGCTTCTTTCTCTTCCCTGAATCTGTGTGCCATCCGTGACAGCGCCTCACGTCCTTGTTGCTGTGCCTTTATAAAAAGTCTTGAGGTCAGGCTGTGTCCGTCCTGCATTCGGTTCTTTTCTATAAACTGTTGTGGCCATTCTAGGTCCTTTGCATTGCCATGCGATTTTTCATTCAGCTTTAGTGAGGTGTAATTGAGCCACGTGAATTTTAGGTCCCTGCACAAAAGCATACTGGGACTCTGGGCTGGCGTTGAATCTGGAGATGAGGATGGAGGCACTGGCCTCGTAGCAGGATTGGAGCTCAGAGGGTGTCTCGTGACTTCACGTTTCTCTCATTTTGCATACCCTGCGTCATCTCTTTACTTAGCTTCAAGTTCCATTTCTTGGGAGGAAATTCTGCAGTTCCCTTGTGGCAGCCAAAGCAGTGTATTAAAATGAAAATACCTAGAGTTGTAAAGCTTGGTGTAAACTCATGCTGAAAACTCTTAGGCAGCACACAAAGCAAACCTATTTATGACTTCCACCAGCAACAGCATTAACATCTAATTTAGTAAGATCAGTGTGGCGGGACAGCGTCTGTGTCAGACCAAGGGACTCAGGCATGTTCAGGAGACAAGGGTTGCTGTTCCAGGCTTCTTTTGTGCACGTACATCTTTCTCTGTGGGTAAGACTCCCATCAGGCCATCTCTTGGTCCTAAACCTCCCTCAGGGCACGAGGGGATGGGATGGGAGCGCACAGTCTCCCTGGATAGGATGCAGCTTCTCCAGGTCATGTGGGCGGGTCATGTAGCATGCTGTGCCTCCTAGGACCCCTCTCCTTGAGCCTGTGTGGAGTGGCTCCAGGCCTCCTCTCCAGCCTACTCCTGCCTTCTCACTTTGAGGAAGTGGCACTATCTTGATGTAGTCTGACCCTTCTTTTGTTCATCTCCTGGAATTTGCCTGGTTGTGCAGAGCATGGGACAGGTGAAGGTGGGAGTGGTAGAGGCCCTTGTGCCCAGCTGGTAAAGTCCCACGTAAGCCCACGAGGAGGGAGGGTCCCTCCATGATGAAGACCTGAGAGAGGAAGGGTTTGGCAGGGGAGATGGGGCCAAAGAGAAGCCAGGAAGCCAGCCCAGGGGCTCGTGGGCACATATCTGCTTGTAAACTCCATAGAGAGAAACAGGCGCAGACAAGCTCTTGTTGCAGTTCGTGGTTAGCCCGAGCCGTGTGCCCTGCTCCCCTCCTCTTGTGTGAGGTGATCCGAGAGCATCAGCATGGAAGTCAGGGGTGAGGAGCCACTGCGTGGGGGAGAACGCTGGTGGCAGCCCCTTTGCCTCATCAGTAAAGCCGTCGGCTGTCTATGCCCCCTTTCCCTGACCCTGACCCCAGTTTCCACTGGGGTTCTGTCAAGATAGCACAACATTTGAACTAAGAAAAAAGATGCCAACTGTTAATCAAAACACCCAGTGATCACACAGTTAACTTGCTGCAAGGTGTCTTGTCTCCAGGGGCCCAATCCAGGCCCTGGTGCCCTTGGCCACTGTAGGCCATGCAGGGTCACACAGAGAAGCTGGCCCTCTGGGCAGAGCGTGGAGCCAGTGGGGGCCTGACAGGGGACGAGGGTTCACCCTGGAGTCTGGGGTCTGACTCACTGTCTCTCTGCAGCAGCGGCAAGTCCCCTGCACATGCTGGCGACACACGCGTCGGCGTCGGCCTCTCTGCCCACAAAGCGCCAGAATGGTGACCAGTCAGAGCAGCCGGAGCTGAAGCGAGTCAAGACTGAGGATGGCGAAAGCATTGTCATTGCCCTGAGTGTGGACACACCGCCGGCAGCCGTGAGGGAGAAGGGCATCCAGAACTAGTGACCAGGAGAGCTTGTCTTACCTTAATATCAACTCTGTGGTGCCAAAAGGAGACACTGCCTCTCACCGAGGCTCAGAGCGCATTCTCGGTGGGCAGAGGGCCCTGCGGTTGGACTTCACCTCAGCACTGAAAACACAAAACCCAGGCGGCCTTAAAACTCCTTAATTTAAAGACAGAAATCAGACCCAAACAGAACACATGCAACAAAACCTGGTTCTGGCAGTGTCTCCCCACCTGCGCTCAGCTTTTAACTCCGAGTAAAGACTCACGGTCCTTGAGTGAGGACGGCACCTGGTGCGAAGCGGATCTGCCGGGACGGGGCCCCCACGAGGGGATGGGGCAGGAGCCCCCGCCGCCCTCAGAGGACCCGAGGGGCTGGCACTGGTAGATGAGACAGTATTTTGTTGTTCACATGTGGAATTAGAATATTTTGAGGTGTACTTTCTTTCTTTACAAAATAATGGGGTCTTTGACATTTCAGATCACTCCATTTCTACTCTGGAAATTTTGGAATCACACAGGACCGTTGGTGTGATTTCATTTGGGGAAAAGAAACAACGTAGTTTTGTTTGTTTTTGTTGTTTGTTTTCAGCCTATGGAATGATTTACTTTTGTCTGTCCTGTTAAAGTTCAGATGGAGCTACTTGGTGACATGCGCATTGTCCCTGTTAGAGCAGGTGCCAGATGAATTTAATCCACCTCCATTTCAGTGTGACGGACGGTGACAGACAGATACCCGCAGGCTGCACAGAAGCACGATGGAAAGGACTCCGGACTCCTGCTGGCCTCGCGGCTTGTGGAGCTGCACTTAACTGGTTCTCTTTCTTGCTCCTTTTTGTTGTTTGTTCTTTGTGTTGACTCTAAGTAAAGCAAGTCTCCCGACAGAACTACGACTCTTTCGTCTGGAAAAAGATTCAGTCTTTTATCACACACCCTTTCAAACCAATGTCACAGGTCTCTGGGGCACGTCTGTTGTTTTAGGTGCCCTCACCAGCTCTCGGCATCGCCCGACCAGCTGTCTACACTGCGTTTGCCCCACTGATGGTGAGAGCAGCTGCTGGGGTGGAGCAGAAGCTGCGTGTTAACACAAGGGGCTCGGAAGCAAGTGCCCTCTGTTAAGCATTGGAACCATCCAGGTCGTTTTCTGATTTGTAATAGGAAATTCCCTTCACCCTTTCAGAACTGAATCCCATACTAAGGCTGACTTCTCTCCTACAAAAAATAAAAGCGAGAGGAAAGGAAACAAAGGTGAGACAAGGAGAAGCGAGAGGCCCACAGGCCTTAGCCCACGCTCCTCCAGAAGAATACCACTCACCTTCCAGAGTGTTCCAGGGGTCAGGGCTGAGCAGCCGTGCAAACAGAAAGAGGGCTTTGGCCTTATTGTGAATTTTTAAATGTCATCATCATAACGTTATTTATTTAAATGTAGTTATTTTGGTATTTAATTTTTTTTAAGAGAGGGAAAAAAACCTGTATTTTCCTGGTGGAATGAAACAGCTCAGAATGGTATATTTAGGCAATTTTAAAACATTTATTATTTACCTAAAGACCAAATATGATAAATCTGTTCTAAGTATTGTGTGTCAATCCACAGTATGGAGCTGTCACAATGTTATTGCAGATAATGCATATTAAAAATTATGAAATTACTGCACACTAGCTGGATTTATAACTCAGCCATTTAAAAAATAAAAATGAAACCATCATGTGAATGAGACCATTTGTGTGACAGTAGCAAAATCTAGGTCGCAGACTGAAGCACGGATGGATCAGAGCACTTCAGGGCAGCAATCTCCATCTTCCAGGCACTTTACGGATACCTTGGAATGTATATTTTTATTTGTCTTTTTACTCAAAAGGTTTGCAGTTTGCAAATAATTCAGATTGTGCTGTGTCCTGTGTGGGGGGTCAGGTCACTCCACTGAGTGGTGCGGACCTGTTGGTCATGACTGCCGCGAGCCCCTGCCCATGAGCTCTAGGTAGGTGAATGGACCAGACAACCCCAGTGGGAACGCGCTGTGCATCCTCCTGGAGACATGTCCACACAGCAGGGAACCTTCACCATCCAGAGACTCGAGGAGATGCTCCCACGTAAGCCCAGTCCATCGGTTCATTACTTCTGAGCCTGAAACTTAGACTTTATGGGTCTGGAGGGATTTCTGCTGAGATGATAGAGAAGAAAAATACCCAGTTCTCAAATTTTAAAGAGGAGGAAAGAATAGTTTTTTGCTGTCAGCAGCTGGAGTGTGCCTTTTTCACAGGTGAGGGTGTCTCTTTCCTTTTCCCTTCTCACTGCCTTATTCAGTTGGCGCATTCATTGGCACATAGAAATTTAAGAATATCAAGGAGATGGCAGGAAAAAACCATGGATTAGCAAGCTATCACTTTTTTTTTTAAGTTTTTTCAATTCAGCTGTGAATTCCCAAAGGCGCTCCACACACCAGGAGTCACTGAGCTCGTGTCCCTGCCTCCTGCCTGATGCCTGGTGCTACGTCAGCAGGCGTGTTGCCCTGGACCCCCTCCCAGCAGTCCACTGGCAGCTCCCAAGTGTCTTCTTCCAAGGAGTCTCTACTTTGACCTTCGCCAAACTTCTGAGCACCCCGAGGGACTAGAAACTTCATTTCAGCAGCTTTGCCCTGAAGCAAACAAAAATACAAAAGGTAAACTCACATACGACCCACGTGACATGGTGCATTCCAAGGTGTCTGTGCATGGTTTGGGGATGACCCTCCTCTCGCATCAGTAGCTCCTTCGATACGCCCCTCGCTAGAACAACAGAGCAGACGGCAGTCACAGAAGGGGTGGGGCGGGGCCAGGACTTGGGATTTCTATGCTATGTGACACAAGGTGATAAGTGACAATCTTCAAGTCCTAACCTCCACTATTCTAGAAAGTATAGTGGTGATTTGTGTGCAACAATTTGAAATTTTAAAAGTACCAAGACCTGAAATTCAATAAAATATTTTTATTAATTTTAATTGAATACAGAGTATCATTGTCATTTTGATAAATGTAAGCAGGCATTTCTTTTTTGCTCTTTTATTGTGTGCTCTTTTCTGAGCATGCCAAAGGCCTGGCGCACAGAGTGGATGTACGAAGAGGCTGCCGTCATGACAGCAGAGTAGGTTCCACCACTGGAAAGGATGGGGTTGCAGGCGGTGGTAACAAAGTCTTGCTGATTTTTATCTCTGACACTGGAGTTTCAATACTTACTTTGAGGTTGTGGTTGTCACTACCATTTCTTCTGCAGACTTGCCCCTCAACCTAAGAATCAAGATCATTGCAGACAACTTGAGACACATCCTCCTGTGAGACGGAAATCTTGTCTGAAGAGGCACGTGGCTGCTCAAGTTCCCACCCTGCAGCGCTGCTCGTCCAGCCGCGAAAGTCTGGTCTGGACTGCTGAAGTCCTGAGGCTGCTAAAGCATTTAGTGCTCCCCCGGGGAGTAAAGGGAAGGAGGAGGACTGAAAACAATGGCCAAGGCCCTTTGGGGAGCTCAATGAAGCTACGATTTAGTGTTCACAGACAAAGGGCTCCCATGGAGTGTTTTGTTCCCTGCCCTGACGCCTCACTTAAAACAGTTCTCATTGGCGTAAAAGAACTGCTCATCGCGCACTGAGACCATTTCATGCCTGTGTTTCCAGATCTGTTGTCTATGTTGTATGAATAGATGCTTTAAGATGTGTTAGGTCTTAACTCCCCCGTTCTGTCTCAGGAAGAGCTACTCAGGTAATTCATTCTGTTCACCTTGTTGAATTTAAACCGAGTCCGAGAGTTGACAGCTAACCTAGAGAATAACCTACCTTTATCCAGAAAGAGAGATGTTGAGGGGAGGAGGCCTTCAGATACAGGAAACAATTCAGCAGCTCTGGAAAGAGGTTTTTATACAGCAAAAGCCTTGTTAACTATTGTAGGGAGGCCCACATTTAGGGCCACATTTCCTCTGTAACGAGCACATGGGGGCATATTGTGAACCTATGTGGTCATGCTGTAGTAAGTTCAGGCCTAAACGGAGGGAGGTGAGGGAACTCATGGTGTATACTGACTTAGATTGCAGCCCTGCACAGGCTGTAGATGTCGTCGAATACTGCGCTGGATCGACACACCTGTTGCTCCCCCTCTGTGTGTACGTCTACAGCAATACAAAATTAGATTTGAACATGGGTCTCAGGTGACTTCTGATGAGATGACTAAACCTGTGGGCATAAATCTCCTGATCTTAGAAGTGTCCTTCAGAGGTCCCAGTGGCGTGTCTCAGTGGTTACAGCTAACAACCATCAACAGAATGAATAAAGCAGCCATCTCAGTCCTCTGAAAGACAGACAGCAGGCAGATTTGGGCAGGGGAATAAAAACTGGAAGAACAAATGGTGATGTTCTCCTGGGGCTTTTTTCCCTTTTGTATTTCCTGGCATAGACTCTAGGACAACCTCAGTATCAGAACCATGCATTAGGAAGACCATCAGGAGAGCCAAGAGAAGAGAGCCTCTCCC
Source organism: Equus asinus (assembly GCF_041296235.1). Classification (NCBI taxonomy): domain Eukaryota; kingdom Metazoa; phylum Chordata; class Mammalia; order Perissodactyla; family Equidae; genus Equus; species Equus asinus. The sequence continues at coordinate 61,750,984 of NC_091802.1, forward strand.
CTCTCACCGTGGCCAGAGCACTGGGAAGGGGCCGTGTGAGACCGAGACAGTGGGGGAAGTCGTGAAGCTGCACACCTGTGCGCAGCAGCCCTGGGGAAACTGAGGCCTCGGAGCAAGCCCTTTACTCTGAGAAGAGGAATTGGGACATGGGGCATCTTCAGTCCAAAGAGGGGGAGGGGGGCTGGGGAGGATCCCTGTCACTTCTTCTGTTTTTCTCTCACCGCTTTGGCCCCAAGCTAGACCTGGTCACAGGGAGTGTGCAACACTTCAGGGAGGCAAGAACCTGAGCTTTGCAGCCAAAGGACCAGGAAAAGTGCCTGGGAAGCAGAAAGTGTGAGAGAAATCATGGCAAAGAGGAAGTTAGGGGAAGAGCCCCTAGAGCCATAGATGGCATCCTGGGTTCACCCTGAGCTGCAGTACGTGCCTGGAACTGATCTGAGGAAGCAGAGACCTTACTAACTGAACTACCATATAGATTGGGCCCAGGAGTACACACAGTGTAGACCCAACCAGCACTGCACAGGCTGGGAGAGTCACGGACATGAGAGCCACAGCCAGAGGGCAGGTCTGCACTGCAGTCTGAACCCAGCCAGATTATTTCTTTGCTAAAGCAAATTCTATAGGGGATTTTTTTTTTTAAGATTTTATTCTTTTTTCTCCTAAAGCCTTTCAGTACATAGTTGTGTATTTTTAGTTGTGGGTCCTTCTAGTTGTGGGATGTGGGGTGCCGCCTCAGCATGGCCTGACAAGCGGTGCCGTGTCCGCACCCAGGACTTGAATCAGCAAAACCCCGGGCCGCCGAAGCAGAGCATACGCGCAAACTTAACCACTTGGCCACAGGGCCAGCCCCCTATAGGGGATTTTAATAGGCCTCAGTGTCATAATATGCAAAATGTCCAGAATACAATACAGAATTACTCTCAACAAAGGGCCAGGGAAATCTCTAAAGAGAAAAGAAAATTAACATGCCAACTTTAATATGTTAGCATAATCAGAAAAACATTAGAGCTTTTTATAGCTCTAATTATTACAGCTGTACTCCATGAAGGGCAGATGCTCTTGAACTACAAGGTATAGAATTTAAAAATAACTGAAATGAGAGCTGGCCCCACAGCTGAGTGGTTAAGTTCGCGCACTCCACTTCAGCGGCCTGCGGTTCGTGGGTTCAGCTCTTGGACATGGACCTACACACCGCTCATCAGGCCACGCTGTGGCGGCGTCCCACACAGAAGAACTAGAATGACCTATAACTGGGATATACAACTGTGTACTGGGGCTTTGGGGAGAAAAAAAATGAGAAATTTAGTGGATGGACAGAAAAATGTTTGGAAACAGAAACAAACTAAGCCTCAGGGACTAGTGGGACAGTATAAAAACCTCTAACGAATGTGTTAATGGATTCCCAGCAAAAGAAGAAAGACGTTGTAAAAAACCCTTTTTTTAAGAAATAACGGTTGAGGGGCCGGCCCCGTGGCTGAGTGGTTAAGTTTGCACGCTCTGCTTCGATGGCCCAGGGTTTTGCCTGTTTGGATCCTGGGTGTGGACATGGCACTGCTCATCAAGCCATGCTGAGGTGGTGTCCCACATGCCACAACTGGAAGGACCCACAACTAAAAATACACAACTATATACCAGGGGGCTTTGGGGAGAAAGGGGAAAAAAAAAAAAAAAGAATGGTTGAAAATGTCCCAAATCTGGCAATAGATATAAATTTAAAGACTGATAAAGTTCAATAAACCCCAAATAGACAACCTCAAAGAAAACCTTATCAAGACGCACCATTGACTGCTGAAACTAAAGATTTTTTATCTTGAAAGCAGCCAAAGAAAAGTGACTCATATATAAAGTAACAATTTGAATAACTACCAATTTATCATCAGAAACCACAGAGCCCATTTGACTGGAAAGTTCTAAAGGCTGAAAGTAACTCAGTCTAGAATCCTATACCCATTAAAACTATCAGAAATGCAGATGAAATAAAAGTATTCTTAGGTGAAGGGAAACAGAATTCTTAACCAGTGGAGCTGCTCAGAAAGAAATGCGAAAGGAGGTTCTCCAGGTGGAAGGTGGATAATAGCCGAGAGGATCTCAGAACTGCAGGCATGAAGAAAGAGATCAGCAGAAATGGTAAATATCTGGGCAAATAGAATAAACTAATTCTTCCTCAAGTTCTTTAAAATGTGCCTGACTTTTAAATGTAAAAATTATAACGTTGTCTTCAGGGCTTTCAGTGTTTGTAAATGTAGTATATGTTGACCAAATTACAGTATGAGGGAGGGAGGCAAAGGTGTGTACGGTCTCTGCATTTCACTTGAAGTGGTAAAACTAATTCTGAAGTAGCCTGGAAAGTGAGCTTTGTGTATTGTAACCACTAGTAATAATTATTGTCATCACTAATAATAATACCTAACAAAGATAAAGAAAAAGCCAATAGAAAAAAATTAAAATGGAATGCTAAAACATTTTCAAATAATACAAAAGAGGGCAGGGAACAGAAAAACCAAAGAGGGACAAAGGAAACAAGCGAAAAATAATATGGTAGAATCATATCAATAATTACATTAGATGTAAATTGTCTAAACACACCAAGTAAAAGAGATTGTCAGATTAGATTTAAAAATTTTGACCCAATTTACTTTCAATGGTATGCCTGGGTTAGAAGTAAAAGGATTCGAACACATCCAAAGAAAGTGGGAGCGGCTGTATCAACGTCAAATAAAGTGGACTGCAGAGTAAGCAACATTACCAAACCTAAAGGAGAAAATTGCACAATGATGCAGCCTCAACCCACCAAGAACAGGACAGTCCTAACAACAGAGTCCCAAAATAAATGAAGCAGGACTTTAGTTTCAGGTTCCACATTAACGACCTTGGAAGTCACCACTCTGTCCTAACCAGTGAACAGCTGAACAGCCTGAAAAGTCAACTCCTCTTTGGATCTGTAGGAGTGGTAAGGACACTGCGTGAACGGCTGCCCCAGGATGGGAGAGTCAGACAGGCGGAGGCAGGAGTGGAGACCATCACAGGACCAGTGCTGGGCCAGGAAAGCCTGAGCAGTGATTGAGGAACTGCTGGGGGCCAATTCAGTTAAACACTCCAGGGGGACCCAGTCCTAGGGGTTCCCCACAGTTTTGTGAGTTTTCCTCACAGGAGCTCAACCTGGTTCTCACAGGAAATACTGGAGAAAAAGCAGAGGATGGGAAGGAACCATCTTGAAATAGGCCAGAGTCCTGCGTTCTGAACGAGGTCGGCCCTCTGGGAAAACTGGGTCACCAGAGCCCAACTGACCGGGGAAGGGAAACAGCCCGCCTAACCATCTTCTCCCACCTGACGGGCGAGGACAAAACTGAGACCCGTGGGAAGCTCACAGTCCAGAGGCACAGGCTCACTAAAAGAGACTGATCATCAACGTACAGTGCTTCCCCTCCCCACACCTTGCCACCACATCACTAGAGTCCTGTTTACTGCAGTTCTTTCACCCACTACATCATGTCCAGTTGTCAAGAAAAATTACAAGGCATAACTAAAAGGAAAAAAACAATTTGAAGAGAGAGCAAGCATCAGAACTAGAAATGGCAGGGAGGTTGGAGTTACCAGATTGGGAATTTAAAACAACTATGATTAATATGCTAAGGGCTCTAATGGATAAAGTAGACAGCATGCAACAACAGATGGGCAGGGGAAACAGAGAGTTGGAAATCCTAAGACCAACCCAAAGACATGGTAATGATTAAAAAAAAAAAAACCCACTGTAATAGAAATGAAGAATGTCTTTGATGGACTTATTAATAGTGGACACAGCTGAGTAAAGAATCTCAGTGCTTCTGGATGTATCCATAGAAACCTCCAGAAGTGGAAAGAGAACAAAAGTGAAAAAAAACACAGCAGAATATGCAAGGCCTGTGGGACTACACAGGTGTAATATGCATGTAATGGGAAGACCAGAAGGAAAAGAAAGAAAGGAACAGAAGAAATATTTGAAACAATAATGACTGAGAATTTCTCCAAATTAATGTCAGAAACCAAGCCACAGATCCAGGAAGCTCAGAGAACACCAAGCAGAATAAATGCCAAAAAAACCACTATACCTAGGCATATAATTTTCAAACAAAAATCAAGGACAAGAAATAGAAAACAGTAACAAATGTGGTAGATATTAATCCAACTATATTAGTAGTCACTTTGAACCTCATTGGTTTAAATGTATCAATTAAAAAACAGATTATCAGAATAGATAAAACAAGCCCCAACTACATGTTGTCTACAAGAAACCCACTTTAAATATAAAGACATTTATAAATTAAAAGTAAACGGATGGTGAAAAAGATCATGCTAACACAATCAAAGGAAAGCAGAGCAGACTTCCAAGCACAGGTCATCTGGATAAAGAAGGGCATTGCATAATGATACAGAGATCAGTTCTCTAAGAAGACGTAACAGAATAAATGAAGCAAAACCAATAGAACTAAAGGAAGAAACAGATCAATCCACATTATATTTAGATATTGTTCTCTAGGTAAAAACACGTAGAAAGTCAGCAAGGATACAAAGTCACTGAGCAACACCATCAACCAACTTGACCAATTCAGTTGTCATTAACAGAGCACTCTATCCAACAGCAGAATACACATTCATGTCAAGTGCACATGGAGCATTCACCAGTGTAGACCAAATCCTAGGTCATAAAACAAACCTTACAAGCTTGAAAGAATTAAAATCATACATAGTATGTTCTCTGACAATTAGGGAATTAAATTAGAAATTAATAACATTTTTTAAATTCTTAAATGTTTGGAAATTATACATATTTTGAAATAACCCATCATGCAGAAAGTTTCAAGGGGAATTAGGAAATAATTATAACAGAATGAAAATGAAAATACATCAAATTTGTGAAATACAGCTGAAATAGTATTTATAGGGAATTTTATAGCACTAGATGCTTCTATTAGAAGACCTAAAATCAATCATCTAAGTTTCTGCCTTAAACTAGAAGAATAAACTAAACTCATAGCAAATTGTCAATAAAATAGGAAAAAGAAATACAATTGAGGGGAAAAATTAAAGCTGATTCTTTGGGGAAAAAAATCAACAAATTAGCCAGAATGACCAAGGAAAGAGAAAGGACACAAGTGACCACTATCAGGAATGAAAGCCAGGATGTCATGACAAGTTCTGTTGTTCTGTTCGCCTTTTTACTCCGTTAGTGAGGGAGGGATTCCAGCCCTATATGTATGGGGAAGGCTACACACAACACTGACACTGGACTGATGAGATGGACAGTGGTTTATTAGTCACATACACACGTGGCCTGAGGGAGGAGGACACTTCAGGCCAAACAGGGCCACATGGGGCTGCACTTGGGAACAGAGTGACCCCTGGGGGCTGTAGGGAGCAGGCTTTGTAGTATCAAGAGTTGGGGGCCCCTTGTTCCCACGGGAGAATGTGATTGGCTTGTTTGAATAATTCCATGGGCTGGCAAGGAACTGCACCATCTTCTCAGGGATGAGCAGGAACTGCACCTGCTCTGTTTGATAAGGAGGGCTGTTTGGCTGGGGGACTTTGTCATGGGAGTAGAATGGTCGGGGGGGGTGGTGCTTGAAGTTAGGCCATTCCAGGCCTTCCCAACTGAACCAAATGTCAAGGCAGCACATAATATTGAACCTTAATTTCAGGCCTTTTACCACACCCATACCCATTAAAAGGATAATAAAGGAATCCTATGAAAAACTCTATGCTCATAAATTTGACAACTTAGATTAAATAGGCTAATTGCTTGAAATACACAAACTACCAAAATTTACTAAAGAAGAAACAGATAACCCGAATAGGCTTGTTTATTAAAAGAAATTGAATTTGTAATTCAAAACCGTGCAACATAGAAAACTTAGGGAGTGATGTCATGGAAGATGGCAGAGTAGGAAGCTCCAGGAATGGGTCCCCCCCACCAAATCAACTAGTGAGCTTGCAAGAACTGTCTTAATAAACCATTTTGGAACTGTGGAATCTACTCAAACATTTGCAACATCCAGGGAAGTGCTTGATAAAGAAAGGCTGGTAAATGTCAGTGAATTTTGGCATTTCATGTAGCAGCTACCATCCGCCATCATTCAGTCCTGTGGCAGGCAGCCAAGGTGGACAAGAGGGACTTTTTCCTCCAAAAGTTCAATCACTGCAGTTGAAGCAGCTTCCCTGGCAGCATGAGTCGAGGAGATGTAAAAAGGCAGAATTGACTGGATCCAGGAATTTAAGGAAATCTCTGACAAAACATTAACTGAACACAAACTAAAGGAACAGATTTCAGTGACCACACATAACAAGAAATAGAGTCTCTGCAAAAAACAGTTAGGAAAAGTGGCTAAAGAAAAGAACAACTACAGCCTTCATCAAGCAAAAACAGCAGTCCTTGGGAAGAGGGGAGAATCTGATGTCCAGACTTACCATGCTGCAATATTCAAATATCTAGTTGTCAACAAAAAATTACAAAACATAGAAAGGAACAGGAAACTGAGCCATTCACAAGAAAAAAAATTGATGGAAATCAACTGTTTCCATCTGAGGAAGCTCAAAATTTGGACTTACTAGACAAAGGCTTTAAATTAATTGTCTTAAATATGCTCAAAGAGCTGATGGAAACCATGGACAAAGAACTAAAAATTCATAATGTTGTATGAACAAATTGGGAAATCAAAAAAGAGAAATTATAAAAAAGGAACCAAATAGAAATTCTGGAGCGGAAAAGTACAAAAGCTGAAATAAATTCACTATAGGGGTTCAACGGCAAATTTGAACAGGCGTCAGAAAGAATCAGTGAACTTGAAGATAGGCTAATTGAAATAACCCAAGCTAATCAGTGGAAAGAAAGAAAGAAACGGAAAAAAGTGAACAGAACCTAAGGGACCTTGGGACACCATCCACCATACCAACGTACGTACTATGAGAATCCCAGAAGAGAGAAAGGGGGAGAAAAAAATATTTGAAGAAATCGTTGAAAACTCTCCAAGTTTGATGAACACATGAATCTACACACCCAAGAAGCTCAGCAAAATTCAAGCAGGAAAAACTCAGAGAGAGCCACAGTTTACGTCATACTGATTGGTTAAAGACAAAGCTTTTCCTCTAAGATCAAGAACAAGGCAAGAACACCTGCCTTCACTACTAATATTCAACATTCTACTGGAAGTCCTAGCCAGAGCAATTAACCAAGAAAAAGAAAGAAAAGGCATCTAACTTGGAAAGGAAGAAATAAAGCTATCTTTATTTGCAGATGACATGATTGTATAGACAGAAAAGCCCACAGAATCCACACACAAAAAAACCCTACTGGAGCTAAGCAACAAATTCAGCAGGGTTGCAGAGTACAAGATGAAGAGAAAACTCAGTCGTATTTCTATACACCAGCAATGAGCATTCCAAAAGGAAATTAAAACAATTCCTGGGGGCCAGCCCCGTGGCCTAGTGGTTGAGTTTGGCATACTCTGCTTTGGTGGCCAGGGTTCAGTTCCCAGGCACGGACCTGCACCGCTCCTGAGCAACCATGCTGTGGTGACAACCCACATACAAAATGGAGGAGGATTGGCATGGATGTTGGCTCAGGGTGAATCTTCCTCAGGCAAAAAGAGGAAGATTGGCAACAGATGTTAGCTCAGGGCCAGTCTCCCTCGGGGAAAAAAAATCCATTTATCAGAGCATCCAAAAAATAAAATCCCTGGGAACAAATTTAACCAAGGAGGTAAAATATTTGTAGATTCAAACCTGCAAACCACGGGGCCGCCCTGTGGCTGGGTGGTTAAGTTTGCACACTCCGCTTCGGCAGCCCAGGGTTCGTGGGTTTGGATCCTGGGCGTGGACATGGTACTGCTCATCAGGCCATGCTGAGGTGGTGTCGCACATGCCACAACCAGAGGCACTCACAACTAGAATATACAACTATGTACTGGGGGGCTTTGGGGAGCAGGAAAAAAAAAGAAGATTGGCAACAGTTGTTAGCTCAGGTGCCAATCTTTAAAAAAAAAAAGAAAAGAAAAAAATTTTTTAATAAAAGAATAAAAAGGAATGAAGTTCTGACATGTGCTACAACTTGGGTGAACTTTGAAATGTTATGCAAAGTGAAAGAAGCCAGACACAGAAGGTTGCATAGTGTATAGTTAGTTTTACATGATTTATCTAGAGTGGGCAAATCCACAGGGACAGAAAGCACATCAGTGGTTACCAGGAGATGTGAGGACATGGGAAATGGAGAGTGATTTCTTAATAGGCATGAGGTGGGTCGTTCATTTTTTTTTTTCCTGAGCAAGATTCACCCTGACATAACATCTGTCGGCAATCTTCCTCTTTTTGTATGTACGTGAGCCGCCACTACAGCATGGCCACTGACGGACCAGCAGTGTAGGTCTGCGCCCAGGAACTGAACCAGGGCTGCTGAAGTGGAGCACACTGAACTGAACCACCAGGCCACCAGGCCCGGCCCAGAGGTATCTTTTTGGAGGAAGAAGTTTTGAAACTAGAGAAAGGTCTTAGCTGCCCAACATTGTGAATACACTAAGTGCCACTAACTTGTCCACTTTACAATGATTGATTGATTGTATGTGAGGTGAACGTCACCTCAATAAAATACACTTAAGTCCAGATATCACTAGCAAATTCCACCAAACGTGGCAGAAAACACATCTCCAGGGGTTCAGAAGAGCACTGACGTTGTGAGGATGCTGAGCAACTGAGATTCTCATACTGTGACACGCCAGGGGCACACCCGCTGCTGCTGTCCCAGTAGACATGCAGAACAGCACAGCACGCTGGCACCCTCTGGCAGTTTGCATAAAGTTAAATCCTACGACTCAGAAATCTCACTCTTGATAATTTATCCAAAAAGAAATGAAAACTTATGTTCACCCAGAAACCTCTATCTGAACGTTAATAGCGTTATGTATAAGGGCCCAAGTCTGGAAACACTCCAGTGTCCGTCAGCACTGAAGCACTGAAGGGTGAACAAACAGTGACTCAGTGGCAGGCTGCCTGGAACTCGAGGGGTGAGCCATGATACAACAACAGACGCATGTCACAGGCACTGTGCCGAGTGACAGAAGCCAGACTCAAAGGCTGCACACTCGACCTTATGGGTTGAAATCCTAATACTGGTACCTGTGCATTCGGCCTTATTTGGAAATAGGGTCTTTGCAAATGTGATCAAGTTAAAATGAGGTCCTTAGGCGGCTCTAAGCCAATGATGGGTGTCCTTATAAGAGGAGGAGAAAAGACAAACACGTACAGAGGGAAGACAGCTGTGTGACAACGGAGGTTGGCATGACCCACCCCCAAGCCAAGGACTGCCAGTGGCTGGAAGAGGGGCTGGACAGACTCTCCCTCAGAGTGTCCAGAAGGAACCAACCCTGCCAACACCTTGAGATTCAGACTTTCAGCCTCCAAAACCATGAAAGAATAACTGTCTGTGGTTTAAGTCACCCAATTCAGGTAATTTGTTACACCAGCCCTAGGAAACTCATACACTCTGAGGTCTCACTTATGACATTCTGAAAAAGAACTCTAGAGAATGAATCAGTGGTCACCAGGATCTGGGCGGGTCGTGGGTGAGCGAGGACCAGGGAATTGTGTGGAACGATGGGCTGTCCACATCCTGATTGTGGCGGTAGCTGCACAACTCCATGCATCTGTCGAAAATCACAACACTGTGCACACCCCCAAAAAGGGAGTGCGTGTGAATTTTAAAACAAATCATAAAGCTAACATTATCCCTTTTGCCATGAGTTACTGTTGGTGAACAGGACTGGGCCCTTAGGTGTGTGTCCTGGTGGCCTGAGCATCTTACCCCTGAGCATGGGGCTGGTGGTTCACTTGGCTTGGGTAGTTCTGAAAATAAAACACACGCAGAGTGTGTTTCCCATGCCAGGCAGCCAGTGCTGGCTCGTCCTGGCACCCTTCTCTCCTTAGAGACCCAATGGTTAAAACAGAGGGCAGTTTTTAACCTTGTGGATGAAACTTGAAAAGAGGATGCTAAGAGAAAGAAGCCAGACACTAAAGGTCACATATGTATGATTTCATTTATATGAAATGTCCAAAACAGGCAAATCCCCAAGACAGAAAGGATGTTGGAGTTTGCCAGGGCTGGGGGAGGGGTGAGTGGGCAGTGACCACTGTGGGCACGGGGTTTCTGTTTTGGGGGGATGAAAACATTCTGGAACTAGACAGAGTTAACAGTTGCATAACATTGTGAACATACTTAATGCCATGAATTGTGCTCTTTTAAAACAGTCAATTTTCCGTGTGTCCTACCACAATTAAAAAAAGAGTTTCATCTGGAAGGTGAGCTCAACACCGACAGACTGCCCCGGCGCGGCCACAGGGAGAAGTTCATGAGGCTCTCAGACTGGAGCGGGCGAGCTGCTGCTTCAGTGGCTTCCTCTGCCAAGGACAGTGGAGCTTAACCCTTGCTCCCTTGAGGCTCCCTGGACTCTGGCTGGGGATGGGAGACGCACATATGCCCCCAGGTGATGTGCAGGTTCCATGTCCACAGACAAGCTCTGCAATCCACTCGGCCCAAGCAGAACATGCCCTCCCTCCCCTCAGGTGGGGGAGTCTGCCGGGCCACCTTAGCTCCTCCCCTGAACACCAGGCAGACTGGGCAGCCGCTGCGTGTGATCCAGTCAGGCACATCAAGTCCATGGAACAATCGGGAGAAACGACCACTGCAGGGTGTTTCCATCTCGGCTGTCTAGACCTCGTCACATTCACAGCCAAAAGCTCCTTGAAGCAGAATTTTACATACTACAACTCTGGAAGAACCTTGTTCTGTGGATACCAAGGACAACATTATAGTCCAACCCTAGCATAGTTTCATTTTCTTTGGAGTGTCTCCATTCCCCAGTGGAAAAAAAAAAAAAAAAACCAAAAAAACTGGGCACGGGAACTTCCCCAGAGCAGATTCAGGAAGATGCCCTATCTCTTCTTGATGGTGATCTTGAACCACGGGTTTCCCATCTCCTGGGGGGTGATGGAAGTAGTCTCTGGGAGGCAACAAGGGCTGTGGGTGGCCTAGGCCCCCAGGTGCTAACAGTTTCTCACTGCTCCCTTGGGGACCATCTTTGGAAAGCTTTGAATAGTGTCCTCTGGGACACATGCACTGACCTTCAAGACAGCAGAATGTTTAATACAAAGTAGTGATTTTTTTTTTTAAGATTTTATTTTTCCTTTTTCTCCCAAAGCCCCCTGGTAGACAGTTGTGTATTTTTAGTTGTGGGTCCTTCTAGTTGTGGGATGTGGGATGCCACCTCAGCATTGCTTGACAAGCAGTGCCACATCTGCGCCCAGGATAAGAACTGGTGACACCTTGGGCCGCCAAAGCAGAGTGCGGGAACTTAACCACTGGGCCATGGGGCCGGCCCCTAAAGCAGCGATTTTAACACAAAGAGTTTTCTGGTTTCTGTTCTTTTTTGAGGAAGATTACCCCTAATCTAACATCTGCCGCCAATCCTCCTTTATTTGCTGAGGAAGACTGGCCCTGAGCTAACATCCATGCCCATCTTCCTCTACTTTATATGTGGGACGCCTGCCACAGCATGGCTTGACAAGCGGTGCCATGTCCGCACCTGGGATCCAAACTGATGAACCCTGGGCTGCCAAAGCAGAGCACGTGATCTTAACCACTGCACCACTGGGCCGGCCCCCATGAAGTTTTTAAATGGAGTAACAGTAGACAATTCTTTCCTCAGAATTAGAAAAGTAACTTATTTTTGGTCTCAATTTTGAGAACAGAAACTTGTACATTCTTGCAAATAAATGAGTTAACCTAATTGGTGGCTCTTATTTTTGCTTACAGGCTAAGATGGCCTTGATCATCATAGGCTGACTGGTAGTGAGCTCCTGTCTGCTGAAATGGAGCGATCTTTTGGTCATGTCCAGTGGGCACAGGATGGTTGGACCATTGTCGGTACAAAAGCTGACAGCTGGACACACGGACATCAAGTTCAGCCCCTCCTGTGCGTGCGGAATCAGGTAGACACGCTGTGACTCCTCTGTAGTCACGTGTCTGTTCTGAAGGTCACCAAGACACCCTCTTCTGTAGCATCCAGCCAGACCCTGCACTGTCATTATCTCCACTGAGATAATCAGTCCTCATCAGCTCACATCCCTCAGAAGATTTCAAGTCACCATCATAAAGACCCCACATAGATGACAGAACTCCATCTGGCTGGTGAGCAGGGTGAAAATCTGACAGTGCCGCCAGTATCTGGTGGGCTCAGTCAGAGCCGATGTTTGGGTGAGAACTCATGGCGTCCAAAGATGGTGGTGCTGCTCTTGGACAGAGCTATAAAAACCACATGTGCCAGGTATCACCCCAGTCCTTCAGCTCTACTTCTGCTTTTGTTAAAATCCACTCTAGGTTTACCATTCGGTGGCTGTTGCATAAAGCAAATAGTTTAAAATTAATGCCAAAACCACAAAATTACTAACCTGAAATCCACGCTACCAATAAGTGGCAAGGACATGACAAGAAAACTAAATTACAGATGAGTATCTCTTACACACACACACACATTTATAAATCCTTAAATATTAGTAGTTCAAATTCAGCAATAACTAAATACCAACTGAATAATAACAGAGGGGTAAGTCACCATGACCAAAGTGGAGTTTCTCTCAGGTTTGCAAAGTTGGTTGAATCTTCACCACATTAACAGAGCAAAAGATAAACATGATCATCTCAATAGATGCAGAATGACCATTTGACAAGATTACACACCATTTCCAACGGTGTGAACCCAAGAGTGAGTGCTTCCCTGAACTGTGTGCTCTCAGTGCCTCAGGGGCCCCACTCCCATCTCGGCCCTGCCATGCACACCAAAGGCGACTAAGCATGCAGTTAGAGTTCACTATGATTAAATGCTTAAAACAAAAAAAAATCTAAATTCTTCAGAGAAACATAACAGAACCCATGATATCTACAAAGTACCATTTTTGCAATGTCCAGGATACAACCCCAAAGTATAAGACAGACAATGAGACAAGTTAATGTGACTCATACTCAGAATAAAAGAAAGTCAATGGAGACTTACTCTGAGAAGACCCTGATGGTAGAATTACCAAAGATTTTAATATACATACTAGAAATACACACAAGGATGTAAATATAAAAATGAATGAGCGAATGAAAAAGCTTAGCTAAGACTTAGAAACTAATTTTAGAACTGACAAATACATCTGAAATTAAAACTACTTTATGTAGGCATTAAAGCAGAATGGGCACTGACAGGTCATTAATAGGGACAGTCAATGATAGATAAAAATTATCCTATTTGAAGAAAAAGCAGAAAAAATACTTTAAAAATATATATATATGAACAGCCTCAATGACCAGTGAGCGGGCCGATATAAAAGGTATTACATATGTGTACTAGAACCCTAAAAGGAGCAAGACAATAGCAGAAGAATTATTTGAGGAAATAATGGCTGAAATTTTCATAAATTTGATGAAAGACATAAATTTACAGATTCAAGAAGCTCAATAAGCCCCATGCATAATAAATACAAAAAGACCCCACATGTAAACATATCAGTTTTCCAAATTGTAAATTTTGTAAAATAGCTCTTATCATTTTGAAACAGAACACAGGGAGGACAAAAAGAAGATTTATAGCTTCTTTCTATGTAAGTTGAATAGCTTAATGTCATTTAAAAATAAGCAAATATGAATGACAGTACATTTATGGTACTAAGATATGTTGTTCACCTTAGGGTTGGGAAGAAAATATTGATTAAATCCTGATACATTTTGTCCCTTAGCACTTAAAAAACAATCATTTTTCATTTTTGAAATTTCAGTAAAATTTTGTTTTGTTATTATTCCAGGTATTTTAAAGTTCATCTGGAAGAAAAAATGCTTAAGAACGTTTAAGATCAGCAGAGCCATATACCTGGAATTTAGTTCTTCAAGCATTATTTTAAGTCAGTGGATAAATGATGCATCAATTAATAAATGGCATTACAATGGGCAACTGCATACTTTTTCATCCAAACCAGATTTTTTTTTTTGAGGAAGATTAGCTCTGAGCTAACATCTGCTGCCAATCCTCCTCTTTTTGCTGAGGAAGACTGGCCCTGAGCTAACATCTGTGCCCATCTTCCTCTACTTTATATGTGGGACGCCTGCCACAGCATGGCTTGCCAAGCGGTGCCATGTCTGCACCTGGGATCCGAACTGGTGGACCCCGGGCTGCCGAAGCGGAACATGCACACTTAACTGCTGCACCCCTGGGCTAGCCCCTAAACCAGCACACTTTTAAGAGTGTTAAAGTGCTAGCTCAGATGAGACACCAGGACAGTGGCATAAACCAGAACAACATGGGGCACACCAAGATCAGGGTCACCCTGTTTAAGTAATGCTTTAGTATCTGGTGCAGGAAGAAAACAAGATCCTTACTTCGTGACACGCTTCAAAATCACTCTCACTTAGAGTGAACTGTGAAAACAAACCCTTAAAATAGTACCCAACGAAAAACGCTGGTTTTAATCAAGAACCAATATCAGAAACCATAAAGAAAAAAGGTTGATAGATGAGGCTACATAAAAACTCAAGGTGTGTGTATATATATATAGCGCTAAGTAAAAATCCTCAGATTGAAATAAACACAAAGTGGAAAAAAATGACAAACGGTGATTATATAAAAAGTTCTTACAAATAAGAAAAAAGAGAAACTACACCAACAGAAAAATAGGCAAAGACATGAATAAGCAGTTTACAAAATAATTATGTATGGCCAGCAAAGGTATTCCAAAATGTCCAACCTGACTAGAAATTGGAGATCTTTTTTCTCCATCAAAGATTGTGCACAGGGCCTGGTCCTGGTGAAGATGTGAGGAAACTGGTGTTGGGTGTTTAAGTTGATAGAATTGTGGCAGGGGGACCTGTCAAACAGGTACTGATTGCAATCATGCAGACCCTCTGGCCTGGGCACTCCAGATCTATGATCCAAAAGAAACAGTGGGCCAAGTGTGTAAACATGTATGCACGAGGATTTCCATTTCCAAAATGTTTATAATAGCAAAAAATACAAATAAGCATCTTTGGGCAATTAATTAAAGTATTGCCTGATACATTCATGAGTTCTGAAAAAGTTAAAAACTGGTCCCCTGTAATGCTGCTGAAAATTATGAACCTCAACCCATGAAGTCCCAAGAAGGCATGGGACTTCCCAAAAGTGGGCTCTCTCTCAAGGTGGCACTCAAGGCAATTTGCTTCCAACTTTATATTCTTCTATATGTCCTTTTCTATTTTACAATGAACATTCTGTTTTTTGATCCTAAGTATTTTCTGATCCATTCTGAGGAGCAAAATTTCAGCACGAGTTCCAAAAAGTGTTGAAATCAGTCAAATGCCTCTTGCAGACGGAACTGAAGAGGCTTGGGACCAAGTCTTAGGAGATCGTCTCTGGTATCTAGAGGCTTGGTTTGGTTGCAGAAAGGAAACGCAAACATAAAAACCTTTAGTCATACAAGCTGCAGAGGTCCAGTGCGAGCTGGTGGCAAGGAGGGGAGTGGGCTCCTCGTGTTTCGGCATCACCCTACCAGCCGTGGTGAACCGAGGGCTTCTGAGAAGGGATGTGCCCTCAACAATGCCACTGAGGGGACTAAGAGACAGATGAGCCCCAGGAAGCAGGAGGGAGGCTGCAGGGTGCCAAGCGACTCTGTCCCCCCTCTGCAGACATTATTAGAGGCATTAGAGGAGTGGACGGGAAGGGCAGATGAACAGCACTGCCAAGAACCTTCCTTACCCACCTCCTGGAGAACCCAGAGGAAAGCCTGGTGAGCTGTGCTGTCTGGGGCATAACTGGATGTTTACGTTGAGACTTCATGGAAAAATAAACCACTAGTGCTGTCCAACCCAGCCACCAAGCAGAGGCTTCTGGAAGCCCCTGGACAGAGACTTTTATGTCTGTGTTCCTGACCTCCATCTTCAGGGGCTGGCAGGACTCAACAAAGTGAGGAGCTGGAGAAGGCAGCAGCCCTGGCTTAGAGCAATCCCTTTTCTCTATGTAAGGCTTCAAATCAATGCTTATTAGTTTGAAAACAAAGTCTGCTGCTCGGTTCTAAATGAACCCATGGAAGGTTCGCCCGACAGCCTACTCACACCAGGGACACTGCTCACACAGACATCTTTCTGGGGTGGTAAATGGAGGTGATGAGCACAGGCCTGGGGAGGGTGGATAGTGATCTGCTGTCCATGAGCCTCCTCTGGGCATTTCCCAGATGAGACGTGGTACCTTCATTGTCCCCAGGAGGGGAAGCCCCGAGGGGACAAACGAGAGCCCTCATAGCACATCAGACGGGGCGGCTCTGCAGCTGACCCTGGAGGCTGCCTCCACTGCCACTGTAGCGCCCCTTGGTGGGGGCTCCCTCACCTGTGTTGTCACTTTACAAAGGAGACAAGGCTATGCCCCGAGGGGCGGAGTCAGGGCCTGCTCCCACACTGTGGACTCTAACAGGGTGTGCGGGAGCATTCCTGGGCTGTCCAGGATGGGTCTCTCTCAGGGCTAGTGAACAAGCCCCTGAATCTGCGCTGCGTTCCTCATCAATCCGAAGCTGTCTCTGTACTGAGACATCCACCTTCTTTATAGGCCTTTTCCCCTAGTTTAATGTATATTTGGATACACTAGAGGGATTGCATTTGGATAAAGTATAAACTAGTTATCATATAAATGTGAAGGATCGTTCCTACCCACCTACTGAAAGTTAGAGCTAAAATGTCAGATGAGTCAACACATCAACGGGGCGGCCCCAAGACCACACAGGTGTCGCCCCCAAAGTGAGCCCAGGCTCGCCCCCAGGGACAGCGGGCAGAGCTTGCCTGACGGACGAAACAATGCCTGAACATTCCTCTCATCACCTCTGCTCCACAGGCAGGAATCTGAAGGCCAGGCCAACACCTACATGTGCGGCAGGGCATCCTGCCGCCTGGACAGTGCAGGCACGCAGACACATGGGGTGTTCCGAGGCCTACAGTCCAACCGCTGTGAAAACTAGGGGTTTGGCTTTGTAACATACAATTCTTTTCCCTTGACAGGTACAGAGTACAACAAAATTAGTCACTTTTATTTAAAAGAAACATTACAAATAAATGTGCAAAATTAAATTTCATGATTAAATACACATAAAAGTAACATGCATACTTTACATCGAAATCCACATACAAAGTTAGTTGATTACATGACAGTAAAAGAACTGGCAAAATGGAGAACTTGCTGCTGCAGATTTTAAATGTTTGCAACCTAAAATCAAAACCATAAAATTAAATTTCTTTAAAGGTAGTTTAAGAAAATTAAATATAAACTCAAGTAGTACTAAGAATAGAGAGCCCATAACCTATTTCAGTTACCAAATCTTAAAAACCGTGATGTGCCTTTCATTCTCGAAATGTTAGTGTGCAGCTATTCTTAGAAATGCTGGGGAGAGAAAAAGACGGAGAGACAGCAGGTGGAGCGGCAGGTGCCCGCTCCCGCCGAGAAACCAGGTGCTGCTCTGGAGGGACGGCGGACGCTTCCCTTCACATCCTTTAAGCTAAGTGACGCTTTCTTCTATGACGAGGTTTTCAAAGTTTGCGCGTTACTCTGTTCCCTACGTGTAACAGGGAAGCTTTTAACCGGAGTTTCACCAGGAGACCACAGGTGACGCCCAGAGCGCTCTGCTCACTGGGTGGCCTGGCATCAGCCTCAAATCCAACAGCTCCAACACAAAGACATGTGCACACACAACCAAACCACAGGTTTACCACAGGCACAGAGACGACCACGACACGGAGTTCACATGGGAAACACCCACCCTGTGTTCTCTAATACACTGTCTTTTTCCTTCAGGTTCAGATGGGAGAAGGAATTCCTTTCTCATTTTCTAAGGCCAGCTGCTGGTATTATTCTATTTAAATCTGGTTATAATGTAAGAACTAACATTTACAGATTTATTCATTTCCCCATTATAGACTCAGTAAAAATGATGGACTCTGCTGCCAAAAACAAATTTCAATTTATCCATCCTTTTCTTAACCCAGTCCCTAAGTTTGTATGGAGCCCTCAACTGTAGGTGCGAGGATGCGGTGGAACCACTAACGCTGGCGTCACGGTTGAACTAAAGGTACCAAGCCAGCAGTCGGGCACGAGCTGCTCAGAGCCACTCAAGTGTCTGTAGTGCCCTGGTGAGTATGCTTCTTTAGTACTGGAAATGGGAAGCCTTGCTTAGGAAAACAGACAACCACATATGGCTTTGAGACCAAGGTCCCCTAGACAGTCCCTCCAGCCTGTTACCCACAAGGCCCAAGGGCGCCGGCACCAGCCCCAGGAAGTTGAGGGGCACACTCAGCGCTTTTGGGGGTGATCGGCCGTGGGTGTTGATTGCACTCCTGGTGAAGAGTCACAGCTTGTCGTCGGTCATTTCTAGAAACTGCGCATAGACGTCCCGGATGCATTCCCCCTTGGGGTTGAAGAGGAATTTGTAGTAGCTGCCATCTGCACAAATCGCTGGGACAGAAGGAGACCCATTTTATTCAAGTGTCTCTTCCCAAAGTTAAAAGCAAGCAGCCCTCACCGAGCTGAGCTGAGCAGCAACTCAAAGCGATTGTGGGCGGCGAGGGGCTCACACATGTGGCCAAGAGTCCCAACTAATCTGGGAGTGTTGGCAACACGAAAAAATCCTCTTTGGTCATCAGTTCAAAAACCAAATGATCTGTCCCAACGATTTCCTGGGAAACCCTGGAGGGCAGGGAGCTGATAACATCACAAATGGCTGTGCAGACCCTGAGTGGGATGCACTGCACCCCCAGGAGAGAGAGAGGAAGGGGCAGCTGGTGGGGCTGGTGTGGTGCTGAGGGACATCCTGACTTGAAAGGACCACTTACCAATGACAGCATTTGGCTCCGTTCCAAAGGCACAAATGCATGGAGAGCCTGAGGGAACCTGAAACTTGGAAAAACTCCACTTGGAACTGAAGTATTTTGGAAGGAAGCTGGCTGATGCCAAACTATGAGGACAAGGAAGAAAAGGAAGGACGTTACATTCACCTAACAAAGTTAAAAAGACACTGCTCTCTTTCATACAGTCTTAGCCTTAATGATCTAACATCTGTTTTTGCTTTTAATTTTTTTATTTCTTACATGAAAAAACTAAGTCTTTGCAAATGGCTTTATAATAAAACCAGAAACCATTAGCACCTGAAGGGGCACAGGTTTCTACTGCCACTAAGTCAGTTTTCTAAACACAGGGACAGCCACTGGAGTTCAGGACCAAGTTCTCAAACATGGAAAGGTGCCTGGATCCTCATCAGACATTTTCTAAGAGTCAACAACAGGGGAGTAAAGATGTCACTGTTGTAGCATCAAATACTCTGTACTGATTTTCAAAGAATCAAATGAACGGCTGATGAGAGAGATCCCGACTGTGACTTAATTCTGAATTTGCCCACACTGAGATGACACTCCTTTTAACTTTGGGAAACCTACCTAGACTGTTTATTCCTTTTTGGATCTTCGGCAGCAAAAATGTGCACTGTGCCATGGTCACTGGACACGCAGATGAGGGAAGCGTCCTGATTGAAGTTAATGCTGCCGAGAAAGCAGAAGCAACTCGGTTTTTGTGTGAATGCAGTAGAGCCCAGCTCCAACCACAGCAACAAGCCATGCGAGCTCACGCCTCAAACCCCGGCAGTCCCATATTCAAGACAGCAATTTTAAGAGCCACCCCCTCTTTAGACAGCCAACAGTGCTCACATGGACCAGAGGTCTAAGGTGGACAGGACCCAGCGTTCTCAGCTGGGCCCCTCCTTGGGTGCACTGACAAGGCTGAGTGGCATGGAGAGCGACTCTGAAACCCCAGGGTCCCTGAGGCTACCCACTCAGGTGAGAAAAACTCCTCCTCCACAAGCCTGGCCCCTCGAGGCGCAGGCTACCCCTTTGGAGGTGGGCATCCCTGGTCTGGGGCAGGTACCTGCTCTGGCTGGAGAGGCCCTGAGAGCAGACAGACAGGAGAGCGTGCCGCTCACCACAGGGCCCACAGGCACATTCTCTAAATTCATACATTAATTACGTTTTTATCTCAGACCCAAATGCTGCTCAACACCTGCAAAGACCACAGATGCAACGAATGAAATCCTGCCCAAGCTGGGGTCCAGCCACTTCAGTGCAACAGACACCAGGGGGTGTGGAACAATTATCGGAGAGGTAGTTCAGTCTCTCAAAGGAGGCGGAAGGAATTACAGGTGAGCTGACAAGGTCTCTAGTATTTGCCCTAAAATACTACAGAAAACTATGCTGAAGGGATAGTGAAGACATGAAATAAAACTGTAAATACTGATAAATACTAAAGCAGAGTGATGGGTTAACAGCGGTTAATATAATATTCTTTCTACTTTTGTATATATTACCATAATAAAAAGTCAAAATTAGTAATAATAAAACGAGCTGAAACCCGACCCCTTAACAGCAGAGCAGCCTCCGCCCACCTCACAGTGGGGGTCATGACTCCCTTCCAATCACACAGCACCCATTTCCAGGCAGCCCAAAGCAATGGCCTTCTCTAGGGCGAAATGTTCACTCTTACCAATAAATATTAGCTGCTTGAGATCCTCTTCGTAGTTCCTGGATTAAATGCCCTGATGAAGTATCAAATATTCTTATAAGGGTCCCCTTTGAAAAACAGTGAAGTGTTTCATTATCAAAGATTCACAACTTTTTAATTAGTTTTTTGAAATGATTTATATTCAAAAACCCATTAGCCCATAAAACCCTTCCCCAACTCACCCTCATGATCTAAAACTCAACCTTTCCCTCTGTCCTACCTGAGGACAAGTTGGTGACTCTTTAGTCCAACAGCACTGGGCAGTGAGGGAGACCTGGGGCCCAGGTCCACGGGCATCAGCCTCCACTAAGCCCATGCATCGGCTCCCTGGTGGAGCCCCAAGAGAACACAAGGCCCAGGCTGACCCGTTCCCTGAGTGATGTCAGTTCATTGTCTAGAGAAACAGCATCTTATTTATAACTCCCACAGCTAGATAGAGACGCTAAGACTGTAATTCAGCTGCCAAAAAGATGAGGCACGACCAAATAAAACGGCTTTTGGACCATCTATGTCAACCACAACTCATTTCCTGAGAGAAGTAGCCAAGAACCTGCGGGGAGTCAGAATCCTCAGGGAAGGACTGGTTTCCTGCAGAGGCCACAAGTCAGTCCTAAGGAGTGCGAGGGCAGCTATGGGAGCACACGACCTCAGTGAGGGGCGACACGCACTCACTTTTTCAGATGCCGTTGCAATTCTTGTTCCCTGCAGGTTGAGAGCAATGCAGCTCAGGACGCCCTCGTGGGCAGGAATGTCCACGGGCGGCTTCTCGGTGCTGGCCAGGTCCACAAGCTGCACATGGCCCGTGTGTGTGCCCGGGAAGGCCAGGAGGGAGTTGTTACTATTGGGGCACAGGACACAGAGGCCTAAACAGAGACAGAGAAAACCCACCAAGGACTCAAAACCACCTTCAGAGCCTCTGCTGCCACACAACCAAAATCTGCTCTCTGCCCTCCAGTTCCCAAGAGAAAATAACAGGAATTATTCACGGGTTTCTATTTAAATCGGTCACAAGATCTTTTCATTGTAAAGGGTATCAGAGGGCCAAGCAAAGCTACCTCCCAGGAGACCATCTCATAATTGGAAACATTTACTGAACTTATTATTGAATAAACTTTATCAAATGTCTGTCTTTCGTCATGTCAGCCACTGACAATGCAAAATTGTAAAATCTAAAAACTACTCCATTAACAATAGCATAAAAAGACCAAAATATTTAGGAATAAATTTGACAATAGATGCATAAGACAGTGCGCCACTGCAAAGGAGAACCAGAACCCTGGCCGATGGAGCACGTGCTGTGATCACGCGCTGGAATTCACATTCCTCTACCATCAGTGCAGTCACAACGAAAACCTCCAAAGGCTTTTGTTTAAGAAAGAGACACATCGACAATAAAGCTGAAAAGAAAGGCAGAGGTCTTAGACAGTCAAAAAAATTTCTTGTAAAAGAAAAACAAGATTGCAAGACTTATACTACCTAATTTCAAGAATTTTTTTAAAGCTCCAGAAATCAAGGCAGTATGGTATATAAGGACAGAAACACAGATCATTTACACTTATAGGATCAGAAAAAAAGTACCAAGGTAATTCAATGCAGAAAAAATAGTCTTTTTAACAAATGTTACTAGAAACTTGATATCTATATAGAAAAAAACAGATCTGCACCTTTGCCTCATGCCATATAAAAAAATTAACTTGAAATAGCTCAAAGACCTAACTTAGGATCAAAAGCTATTATTTGGGGCCGGCCCAGTGGTGTAGTGAAGTTCGCAAACTCAGCTTCAGCGGCCCAGGGTTAGCAGGTTCAGATCCTGGGCACGGACCTATGCACCACTCACTAAGCCATGCTGTGGTGCTGTCCCACATAGAAAACAGAGGAAGATTGGCACAGATGTTAGCTCAGGGCAAATCTTCCTCAAGCAAAAAGAGGAAGACTGGCAACAGATGTTAGCTCAGGGCCAATCTTCCTCACCAAACAAACAAACAAAACACGCACTATTAAACTTCTGCAAGGAAACATAAAGAAAATCTCTGTTATGCAAAAAGCCACAGATTAACTGAAAATATCTGCAAAGTATGACAAAGGGCTTTATGTAGAATGTATAAAGAATTCTTACAACTCAATAATAAGATAAACAATTTTAAAATGGGTAAAAGAGTCACAGACACTGCACAAAAGAAGACATAGGAATGGCAATAAGCATATGAAAAGCTGCTTAACATGAGTGGTCCCCAGAGAAATGTAAACCAAAACCATAGGGAGATACTATGACCACAGCCACAATAACGTGTAAAGTTAGAAAGATGGACAGTACCAAGTGCTGACAAGGATATGCTGCAATGGGAACTCTCCTAAGTCACTGATTATGAGAATGCAATATAAGGCGACTTTGGAAAACACTTTGTTAGTATTTTATAAAGTTAAACATATAGTTACAACATGACCTAACAATTGTACTCCTCAGTATTTACTCAAGAGAAATGAAAAATATATCCATGCAGAGATTTATACGTGAACAGTCATAGCAGCTTCTATTTATAAGAGCCAGAAAAACTGGTGGGGATAGTAACTGTGGTATATCCAGACCATGGAATAGTACTCAGCAATAAAAAGGGGCAAAATGATAATATACACAAAAAACATGAAGGAATCTAAACAATACTAAGAGAAAGACACCAAACACAGCAAAACGTGGTGGTGGGCGACTGCCCGAGGAAAGTTTTTTGGGTGATGGGACTGCTGTCTTGACTGTAGTGGTAGTTATACAACTGTTTACAGTAAATAAAATTTATTGAAATGAGTTTTATGTAAATTATACCAAAATAAAGCTGGGAGAAAAAGACAAAAATTTTAAAGAGAAATTAAGATGACATAATGAATCACAAAGTCAGCTACAAGCAATCCTCCCTCCAGAAGAAAAAGGGAAGGAAATGCCTCAGAACTTAAGGAAAACATGATTCTGGGGCCCACCACAGGGCTCCCGAATGGCTGACTTTGGAAGAGTCTGGTGAAAGCCTGCCCCCCACGACTCTGATGAGAGGGCAGGTCTCAGGACAACTGCCCAGGAGGCCGGGCTGTGGACAGTCCACCCAAGAAGACGCAGAGCGAGCTAGGGAAGGGTGTGGAAGAAGAAAGCCCTGATGCGCCTCAGGACTCCGCTCCCCACGGACGCCAGCTGCTCAGATAAAGACCTGCCTGGAGGAGAAGGCACCCAGCGCAGATCTGCATCCCTGTCTGGACTGGACACGAGGAAGCCAATTTCCATCGTCCCTCCTTCTCTGAATTTACCTTTAGGATTATAGCAGGTTTCAAAGACGTGCAACTGATGGGGATTGTGTGTGAATGTAAACACCTTAATCATGGAGTCCAAAACCACCACAATTCTGTAAAGAAAAAAATACAATCAGAATTCCTCTCTCCAAAAGTGAAACTCAAAACATTTTGTGATTTTTGTTATCATTTTGAAACTCAAACACTGCAACACCATACACAAAAGGATCATTTGTTCTTTAGCCAGGGCCCCTTGCAGCTGAGGTCTTTGGAGCAGGGCACTGATGGGCATGCTCCTCGCACCTGCGTAGAGGCCAGCTAACAGACCGTTCTGAGGTCTGAAGACACATTATCTTCAAATATTTCCTCTAGAGTAAGAACCAAGTAGAACATATGGGGCAGAAATTCTATTTCTTATGCTTTCAGATATGTCTTGATCATTCAGAAATGTTGGGAAGTAGAAGATTCTTGATTTGGCTCCAATATTTGCATTATCAAAGGCCCCTAAATACTGACATTACTGGAAGGAACAAACCTACCTATGAACGGGGCACGACAGACCCCTTTTTACATTCACCTTGTTGACACCCTTTGTCCTCCTAGAGCTGAGCAGAACATGTAAATCATACCAGATTAAAATCCAGATTAATAAAGCTTTGCTCTATCTTGCTCAAAATACTGGGAAAAACTCCTATATTCTCTTAAACACCATGAAGGCAATGGGTGAGAGAAAACTGCTACTTTCAACAGGTGAGGTTCAATGACACCTTCTCACTACAGGAGGTTCTGAATTTTCCTTTACTTTCACATTGAAAATATGTATTGAAGCAGCATTTGGAAAAGCATGGACTAAGAGTGAGGCAATTCAAGGTCCAAAATTTGTGTCCTCGTCTGCACCTGCTGGATGGGGCCAGCTCTCTTGAAGGACTGAGAGCCAAGGGCCTGGTCCATGGCAGGCCCCTTTCATCCATGCCCACTGATTACTTGCCTCCAAGAGATCCTTGAAAGCCAGTAAAGTTCACCATCTTCCTTGTGGCACATAAATAATCCTTATGTCCTTTGGGTTATTAACTAGTTATCACATCTTAATACATCATTTTCCTAAACACTTTTCTTCCTTCTATACAGTATTTCAGCCACCTTCAGAGAAAGCGACTATTCCACTTTGAGAATCAGATATCAAACATACCTATCTCGCCGCAATTTGACTGCCTTGACTTCTGTAGAAAATTCTATTTCAATAACCGTCTTCTTTTTCAGGTCATCCCAGATCATCACTGAAATGTCAGAAAGGATTTATGAACACAATAATAGGCAGGCTACAGTGCTGCATCGTTAAGGCCACTTCTGAAGGAGTCCTGACCCCACAAACACCGGACCAGGTAGAGATGTTGCTCTCCCACTAGGAACCACGGTCCCCCTCCCTCCCAGGTCTCAGAACACCTCCAACTCACACCTTTCCTTCTCTGGCAGCCCAGAGCTCACTTGTTCCCTCCCCTTCCTCCTCTTCCAGCACTCACACGCCTGCTCAACACCGGAGGCAGTCAATCTCTGTCTCTCTCTGAAACACACACGCGTTCATACATGCTCTAATCTCTCCTCTTTTCAGGCAAACTCCCTACCTCTCCTTCCTAGGTTTCACTTGACTGAGCCACAAGGCAAGCCTAACCATAGTTACTAAGTGTGAAAAAGGTTTCGGTTTTATTGTGGAATTAGATGGATAAAAACCAGGGCCAGGGACCTCAACCCCACCCTGACTGTTCTTACTCTTCCTGAAGCTCAGGAATGTCTTCTGTCGCGTTTTCTTGCTCACACTGCAATATTTTATCATGATGGATTAGTAGTCTGCATCCAAAGGGCTGAGATAATTGACAGATAACCTGTGAGGATGGGAATGGCGACCAGCACTGTGCTTGGGAAGAGGCATGGGGAGTGGGGTATCCACCCATTCCCATCTTCTCTACTAGGAAAGCCATCCATGGAGGGTGTGACGTGAGGGAAGGTGAGTCTCCCTCACAGTCAGGTCAGGGGCAAGGTGACCAAGGAAGGGAGGGAACGAATGTTTCCCTGCAAGTCCTGACACCATGACCAACACAAGTCCTGGAGGCCAGATTCAGGCCTAAGTCTTGACAGAATGGACTAAGGGACCTAAGTTTCAAATCAAGAGATAATTTAATACCAGCCTGCAAGAACTACCAAACTTATTAAGTAACATAAAATGTACTTACTATTGAAGAGGTTAATTAAAATCTATGACCATTCAAAAATGAAGCAATTTTATTCTTCTTACTCCTTTAAAATACCATCTTTGTTTGATAAATCTCTTCATTCAACAAACCTCTAAAGTTGGCTCCTCCTTAAATGCACTAAACACGATATTAAGTGGAAGAATCACTAGGTCAATAGAGTTTCTTATCGAAAATAATAACCTTCCAAAGCCCACATGTTCACAACCTCCGGGCAAAGGACACTCGTACTGCTGAACTTGTAAAGGGATTCGGAAGCGCACTTCCTCTGGCTCCGCTGCCTCACACCAACAAGTCTAATGGAAAGCAAATGTAAAACCAGACAGAATCCCAGAGGAGCCATGTCAAGGGGGTCACAAATCGGGTGAATTCCATTATCAGAAATTTCTGGAAAAGGCGTGATGAAGCAACAAAGGCAGCATCACAAATTCTTGTTCTCAAAAGAAAAGTGACCAGATGCGATGCTTGGGTAGAGAGAAAAATCCAAGGACCTAACCTGGATTGACCGTCAATTCCCCATTTGTAAAGGGGGGGAAACTCCGCTGGCCTCCAAGGTCTTCGAGCTGCCTTCCTGCAGTGTGCCAGAAAGTTCAAATGTGCTATGCAGGATTCTGTGTGTGTGTCTTTTAATACAGCTCCTGATAGCAAAAGGTATACAGTCATGTGCCGTATAACCACATTTCAGTCAATGACAGGCCCTTATGATGGCAGTGCTCCCACAGTCCCATACAGCATTGGTGTAGAGCCTACACCACCTATGTTTGTGTAAGTACACCCTGTGATGTTCTCACAACGATGAAAGTGCCTGATGACGCACTTCTCAGAACATGTCCCGGTCATTAAGTGATGCAAGACTATATTCAGTAATTCTAGAATTCTCCTTTGTCCTCTAAGCTCTTGACTAAATGAAAAGGGCTTTCTGCTCTGCCTGAACAGTCTCCATTAGAACTCAGCTGGTCTCACTGTGACAGCCTGTCTCCTCCAGTCTTGTTTTATTCTGTTTTTCAGAAACCAAAGATGCCAGACTCTTTACAGTTCAACAGCAAGTATCTTTATTTGTAATTATTAAGAGTAAATTCATGAAGGAATTTTGACATTATGAAAAAAAACATTTTTAATCTTACAAAAGCTTAAACAGACTAAATTCTTATTTTAAAATTGCCTTTAGCACTCTACAATAAGTAAATTTAAATTTTTCTCAAAATTTTATGTTAGAAAATTGCTTTCCTCTAACTCTATAAAATTTGAGACCCTTTCACTTGTTGGAATTTTCCTATGGAGAGTAAGATGTTACAGGTGAAGGAGACCCCAGAGATTATCCAGTCCGACTGTTCCCTTGGAAGAGCCCTAGGGAGGCACTCTCCTAACAGTGCCATAGGTAGGGGCAAGGGAAGGCCAACACACCAGGCTCCTGATTCCCTTCCTCATCAATGATCAATAAAATTCTTCGTGACAAGACAAAAATTGATCCAGCAGTAGGACTTCTGCCCATCCCCAAAGACGCCAGTTAAAGTAATTCTTATTCCATTGCACAACCCGCCCCTGTTCTCTCTCCAAGCACAGCTGCTTCCATGTCACTTCTGGGTGGCCTCTTGCAGGACTCACAGCCACAGGTGCTGCTCATCTGGGCCATGCTGGCAATGATCCGGACAGCACCCTGGGCTTTCTGCTCTTCAGCCTGTGACGACAAGCTGGGGGGCTGTACACACCTGCTCGGCTGTTCAGGAGGGGTTGTCAGGGTGACCCCTCACCTGAGGGCAGTTCATAGAATCCATTAGGCTCCACTGAGAACTGTGAGCCTGGGCCCCAAGCCTGTCAAGGCTCATCTAGAACTCTGTGCCTTTCTTCACTTTCCTGTCAGGCCTGGGCTACACCCCACTGCACTATCTCAAGCAGACCTCCAGCTCCTCTTCCTGCCCAGGGCACCCCCCAGAACACGTCCCACCCTCGTCTTCACTCTTTATTGGGAGACTTTCATCACTACCCACCAAACTTTGAAAGAGCGCAGTCTCCACCTTCTCTGCCACTACCCATCCTCTGTGGAACCTGTCACTTACCAGCGGGCTCCAACTCAACAGTCTTCCACGGCCGCCAGTGGTCACCCAGGTTAGCAGGCCCAGTGACTTTTCTCAGGCCTCATCCTCCTCCACCCATCTCCAGCTTTTGACTCTGATGACCACACTTGCTTCTCTCTCCCTACCCCGTCCTGTGAACAACAGCTCCCGTTTCTGCCTCCAACCTCTGGTGTCTCTTCACTCAGCCTTACACACTGCTTTAGACTAGAATGTTCCTAAGATCTGACAGCACTGCCTTCCTGACCACACCCTCACCTGGTCTTCAAGGCCCCCTGGATCTGTCTCCACCCACTACCCCAATCCACCTGCCACCCTTCTGCCATTCTATCCTCCTTTCCTGGGTTTCTTTCTCTTCCCCCAATATCTAGTTGGTAGGCATGAAGCACACAGCTGTGGTTGGTAAAGTTTTCTGTTTCTTCCTTACTTAAAAAGAACCAGATCTTTCACACTGCAATCTCTTTGAACACACACAGACTTACACACACTTACCAAAAACAATGTCCTTAAACCTAGGGCCAAGTTGGTTTTTTGTTCTACATGGCAACCAAAGTAGTGTTTCTGGAGGTCAACTGCTCTTTGTAAGAAAAGTAATCTCCCTATATCTTGCTTTAAAATGCACTCGTCACATCTGTGATGTCAACCCACAGGAGAATACCCAGAACAAAATGGGGTCCAGAGGCATGGCATGCGCCCACTTCCAAATTAACTGAAAAGCAGGCAACTATGTTGATGAGAACAAGTGACCCTTGTCAGGCGTTTCTTCTTCTGGGAACAGCAGAGACCAGATGCTCTCTTTGTGGATGCTTTAGTCCTTCAGACTTCACAGGACTACCAGGGAATGTCAAGTGTGGCCAAAGACACAAAGATATTCTAAAGTTCCAGACACTGCTACACATGAGGCATGAGTATTAAATGCACAAGAACTTTACCTTTGTTGGGAGGGTATTTCGGCTTTTTCCCACCACCAACTAAAGCTAAATAGTTGCAGCGAAATAACATTTCAACATGGCCAACTCCTCCTTCTAGAAATTCTGAAATGACATTAAAAAGAAGTTAGTATATATATTTTACAAGAAAAAAAGTGAAAACCTAACACTGAGCATGTGATATTTAATCACAATTTATATCTAACTACAGTCAGAAACCAGAATGGTGACCACCTAGGAAAAATAATTAGCTACAGGCTGCATCCCGTCATCATGAACTGTGCTTTCATGAATAAACGCTGAGCACAGAGCATCCTAAGAAGTTATGAAATACCTAAATTCATATTTTAAGATGTAGGTAGCAAAATCTAAAAAAGCATGCTAAATGCTTCATTGCAGAAGTCGAGCTTTTTATCTTCTTAAACACCTCTTCCACTGAAGTCTGAAATGCTCAAAAACGTTCATGAACTACATTGAGGGAAATGTCAGCCAATTTTCAGAGGTCCTCCACGACAGAAGGCAGGCAGTAGGAAGCCCAATGAGAAGTCTGGGGCTCAGAGAAGCAGACCTGGCTCTGAGGGGTTTATGCTGCAGAGCAGGACTGCCCCACCCAGCTTCCTCCAACCTTGCACTCTGGTCGGTAATGACTGTAGCTCCTGGGCACAGCAGAAGGCAAGTAAGGAGCCAAAACCTCTGAAAATTAGAAGGTAACCTAAGAATCAACTTCCACCTATGCAGGCATAGCTGCACAAGATGATTGCAAAGTTCATCAGCTCGGTCTATAAGAAACTTAAAATGCAAGGCCTAGTAGAAACCCTAGAAAGGACTATATATTTAATATTATTCACAGTGAAGGGGCTGGCCCCGTGGCCGAGCGGTTAAGTTCGCGCGCTCCACTGCAGGCAGCCCAGTGTTTCGTTGGTTCGAATCCTGGGCGCGGACATGACACTGCTCATCAAACCACACTGAGGCAGCGTCCCACATGCCACAACTAGAAGGACCCACAACAAAGAATATACAACTATGTGCCGGGGGGCTTTGGGGAGAAAAAGGAAAAAATAAAATCTTAAAAAAAAAAAATATTATTCACAGTGAAGACAGCTTTTCTTATAAACAATTTAATAGTCCTTTGACACACAAGCTACCTCAAAGTAATTCTGGCTTTAATAGGATGTGGCCACTGTCCAAACCCAAATGACTACAACGGTCCATTCCTTAAAGAGCACTCCTCTCGCGGCTAGGTGTGTGATTTCAGATGCATAAAAGCCCAGGGCTTCTTTACCCCGCAGCAGAGGACACCACCTCCAGCAACTGAGGCCACTACCTTGGTTCCCACAAACTCATTCACCACTCAGTAGGAAGATGAACTGCCAGTCAACATTTAGTCTTGGCCTTTAGACTCCTGAAAACATTAATGGATTGCAATAGACTAGAGCTCAGTGAAACTTCTAATAACCTGCTACTAAGTAATTGCTGACCACCCAATGGGGGAAAGGACAGTCTCTCCAATAAATGCTAATGGAAAACTGTACATCCACATGCAAAAGGATGAAGTTGGATCCTTAACTTACACCGTACGCAAAATTAACTCAAAATGGGTTAAAGACCTACACATAAGATCCAAAACTATGAAACTCCTAAAAGAAAACATAGGCAAAAAGCTTCATGACATTGGACATTGGTCATTGACATTGGACATGGCAATGATTTCCTGGATATAACATGAAAAGCACAGGCAACAAAAGCAAAAATAGACAAATAGAACTACATTAAACTCAAAAACTTTTGTACACTAAAGGACACAACCAACAGAAAGAAAAGGCAACTTAGAGAACAGGAGAAAATATTTGCAAATCATAAACCTGATAAAGGTTAATATTCAGAATATATAAAGAATTCCTACAACCCAACATTAACAACAACAACAAAATCAAATAACCCAATTAAAAAATGGGCGAAGGACTTGAACAGACATTTCTCTGAAGGCAATATACAAGTGTCCAACAAACATATGAAAAGATACTCAACACTTTCCACATCCTCACTAAACATTAGAGAAATGCAAATCAAAACCATGATAAGATATCACCTCACTCTCATTAGGATGGCCACTATCAAGAAAATCAGAAAATAACAAGTGTTGACAAGGACGTGGTCCTGTTGGTGCAGCTGCTACTGAAAACAGTATTTTGGTGGTTCCTCAAGAACTCAAAAATAGAATTACCACATGATCCACTAATCCCATTTCTTGGTTTATATTCAAAAGAAGTGAAAGCAAGATCCCCAAGAGATATTTTCACACCCACGTTTATAGCAGCAGTATTCACAATAGCCAAGAGGTAGAACGAACACAAACCTCTATTGAGGGATGAATAAAATGTAGTCTACCCATATAATGGAATATTCAGCCTCAAAAAGGATGGAAATTCTGACACATGGTACAACATGGATGAACTAGGAGGACATTCTGCTAAGGGAAATAAGTCTGGCACAAAAGGACAAACTCCGTATGATTCCACTTACATGAGGTCCCTAAAGTTGTCAAATTCATAGAGACAGAAAGTAAGATGGTGGATGCCATGGGCTGGGAGGCTGGGAATGGGGAGCTAGTGTTTAATGGGGACAGAGTTTCCGTTTGGGAAGATGAACAGAGTTCTGGAGGTCTGTTCAACAACGGGAATACGTTTAACACTACTGAACTCTACACTTTAAAACGGCCGGGAAATTTCATGTTATTTTCTTTTTATCACAAAAAAGCACAAACAACAACAACATCTTTACAACCACTTTAGGAGGTAGGCAGTTGTCCTCATTTTACACATAAAGAAACTGAGACAGGGGCCGGCCCCATGGCTGAGTGGTTGGGTTACACGCTCCACTTTGGCGGCCCAGGGTCTCATCGGTTCAGATCCCGGGTGCAGACATAGCGCCGCTCGTCAGGCCATGCTGGGGCAGCACCCCACATGCCGCAACTGGAAGGACCCACAACTAAAATACTCAACTACGTGCTAGGTGAATTTGGGGAGAAAAAGCAAAAAAAAAAGAAAAAGAAACCGAGATCAAGAGAAGGTGAGGAATTCACCCAAGACAGGCTGCACTATGCAAGTCCAGGCCTCTCCCTGGAGCAGAGCAATGCTTCTCTGACCACTGAGAAAACCCACTCCAGCCGTGCATCAGATGAAGGACCTACAACACCCTAGAGGCAGGTGGGAGAAAGCTGCTCAGGGATCCTCAAGACAGCTTCCTGGCACTACCAGCTTCCAGTCCCTGCCAGCGGTGGGCGCGCCTGGGAGAGGCACTCCTGCTCATGGCCAATCATGCGGTCTCCTTACTCAGTGCCACAGTCCCAGGAGACAAGGCCGAGAGCCCAGATCTGGAATGACTGCTGCAATGCAGGCAAACCGCCTTCCTCATTTAGGAAAGCAAACCACGAAGATAAAAAAGGAACAAGGTCAAGTCTTCCGCCTGTTTTCTATGGTTGAGTTGTAAGTTGCCAGAAATGTAATAGCAGATGAACCTACAAGCACATGTGGGTGAATTTCTTACAATGCATCACCAAAAAGCATTGCACCAAATTCACTACCCACTAAACTCAAGGACAGCCTGCCTCAGACAGTGCAGCGCAGCAGCACGAGTGAACAACACGTGCACTACAGCAGAATGATGGCAAACCTTTCTGGAATTTAGGAGTTTTAGATGCTTCTTGTCTAACTTATTTTTATAAGAAATCCTGAATTTATTGTAAACATTTCATTAATTAGGAAGCAGTTGTTAATACGCTAATGATTCAACTTTGAAACTAATATCTACAATTCCTCTAAGTTTCTGGGTCAACTTAAGTAGAAAGCATCCTGAAATTTACAAGTCAAGCTGTTTCAAAATACTTTGTAACTTTCCTAAGTATGTATAAAGTAGAGTTGTCTTAATTCACTATGCAACCAAAACAAACAGAAGCCAGATGCCCGGAAGACTGATGGGAGATTCCCACCATGCCTGTGACGCTCACTGATCCCACCGACTCACGTTAGAGTAACACTGCTGCTACCGCTATAACAAACCA
This sequence comes from Equus asinus, assembly GCF_041296235.1. Taxonomy (NCBI): domain Eukaryota; kingdom Metazoa; phylum Chordata; class Mammalia; order Perissodactyla; family Equidae; genus Equus; species Equus asinus. The sequence goes on from NC_091802.1 coordinate 61,784,173, forward strand.
GGAGGCACAAGCTGACAGAGCACTTAACGTGGGCCAGGCGCTGCGTTCTACACATCCACTCATCTTTACAACCACCTTGGGAGGTAAGCAGTTGTCCTCCTTTACACATAAAGAAGCTGAGACCAAGGGAAGGTGAGGAAGTTCCCCAAGGTTACACAGCAACTTGGTAAGGGGCAGAGCCAGGATTCAGGTCTAGAATCTCAGCCCTTAACCACCAGGCTATGCTTTATTTCTCTAATAAATGAAAGTTGCAGAGCTCATCTTACAAAATCAACTCCAGATATAAAGCAACACTGACTGCTTTAGATACCAGGGTTGTGAGGAAGATTTCACTTGTCAAAGGGGTTCCACTGCCGCACGAGTTGTTAAAATGGAAGGGGGATGTTTGGTGGAGCACCAGAATGCGCAACTTCCTCTTACAGATGAGAAACAGCTCAAGCATCAGAAATTGTAACTTGCACATTGAATAAAAACGAAAACCACAACTGCAGGAAGAAAAAGGATGTTGTTCCTTTTCTGTAATTTATCCGAGATTTGTTCATCTGTTGGCAGTGCTTGATTCTCCCAGCAGGTAAGGACTGGGAGACAACAAAAGCTTAAGAAAAATATGTAGGAGGAAAAAACAAATTGAAAAAAAAATTCTACCTGTAAATTTAGTATTTTTTTCCTGTCAAATGGGAAAAGGACCACTGTTATTATCAATAAAATTCCTGATTCCAGCTTTTGAAAACTTGTATCCCATGAAAACATAATTTAAGACACTGAAATAAGTAAACAGAAGCAACTATAATTTATTGCTACAAATAATATTTTCTAAGTGTTGGTCATTTACCAAGAGTTAAGAGTCCCATATGCTGCAGTTTAATCCATCATTGGAATTCTCTGCAATTTACACTCAACAGCAAGAGTGACAACGGCTTGCATCAACTACACCTTGTTCTTCCCGTAGAGCTAGCAAGGACTGAAGACGGGAAAAGACATGAGTTGTTCCAAAGTTGATAATTCACTGGCGAAATCAGAGTCAGGGCGACGCCCACTGAGTCAGCACTTATCCCCGCACAGAGCCCAGCATCCGAGAAGCTCGGCGAAAGGAAGACTGCGCCATCCAAGTTGACGGAGGGCCACTAACCCCATTTACTTCTCACAACCAGCCGTCCCACCCCCGCTACCTGCAAGATAAAATTTAGACTCTTTGAGGGCTGGAAAGGGGAGAAATTATAAAATGTCAGTTACCCCTTACCTTGTTTCTCTTTTTCTTTTAGTGGATCAGTGTTATAGACTCGGAATCCATTTTCCATCCCACAGGCAAAGCATCCTAAAGTGTGAGAGAAACACATTAATCACCTTGCTGGGGTCTCCATTAAGGACCCCAGACCTAGAGCTGCAAAAGGAAAGAAAGGGGTCTGGAGAAAGTGGCCTCTCCTAAGAACTCTTGGGGATGCTCAGGCCCCACAGACATTGTCTGCACACGCCACAACTACTCTTCTCACAGACTGTTATTAAATGATGTACACGTCCTAGCACATTCTCGGTCTGACATTTAACATGCAAAGGAGTCTCTGGAGTTACTCACTCCAACCTCCCACTTCAGGACCCTTCTCTGGTGTTCCTGAGGACCAGGCTCCACCTGAACTCTTCATTCCAGGAGGAGGGGCTCACCAGCTACCTCCACAAGCCACTCTGGCACTGCACATTTCCCTCAACACCGGCCTCTCGTAATGCTCACCACATAATGGCCTGCCTGTTCCAAACACATCTCTCGAGCACCGTGTGTCAGGTGCCAAGTCCCAGGGAGGCAGCGATGAACAAGAAAGCCCATGTCTCTTGGAGAACAGCCACAATCCCAGCAGGTGCTGACACTCTGGCTTGGGGAAAGAGAGCAAAGGGCTGCCCCAGGATAGTCTTTTAGATGGCAGCTCTGAGGTCTCCCGTGACCTCAACTCTCTCCTGTAAATAATCCTAACTCCCTAAACCCTTGTCATGGCCACCAGTGACCCGGGTCACCATCTCCAAGTCACACAGCAGGTTGTTAATGGTCCAGTTAAGGGAACTGTCAGGAGCTGAAGGAAGCACTCAAGTTTGAAGATGATCCTATGACCTGGACTCCATTTGCCTTAAGTGCAACCCAAGACCACATTAACCTCCCTAAACGCTACCATGTCTGACTGTTGGCTCATGTGGCTGGAAGGACAAAAGCCAAACTCTCCAATTCTTTTTCATAAGACACGCTGCAAAGCCTGGTCCCTCACAGCAAGCACACAACTAGTCTGCATGACAATCTTACTGATTTCCAGCTTTGGAACCAATTATTCTGCTCTACCAGCCACCCTTCCAAAGGTGAAAAGTGTGCTTCTATTTTTTGTCCAAGTTACTTAAAAACTGCAGAACACGACAGATTCAAGGACCCATGACACTTACCCAGCGAGCTGGAGACTGTGTTCTGCAATCAACTTTCAGGCTCTGAAATGCACTTTATCTTAGCCTGGAGTCTGAAATACACTCGAAAGTGCCACATTGCTTATTATCTCATAACTTATTCTGGTTTGCAACTCCCTTTTTGTGTTACTGGAATCATGTAATCTGGACACAGATATCAGAGTTTTGTTTCTCAGAAGATACAGACACAATACAGTAGCTGAATCTTTTTCCTTCCTCTGTCAACTATTACATCTTTCCTGAATTTTAAGCCTGCACCTACCTTATTTGTCTTCACCAGAACACATATATTTCGGACAGACATATAAAAATATACAATCTTTATAAATACACAAGAGAAAAGCAGACCCCAATAGAAAACTTAGCAGAAGACTTGGACATTTCGTAAAAGAGAATATCTAAATAGCTAGTAAACATACAAAATAGGGAAGTGCAAATACAATCTCAAATACAACACAAGGAGATCTACACACTCCCCCAAATGGCCAAAATGATGGAAAATACCAAGTGTGAGGTGGGGCAGAGGCACAGTAACTGCTGGTGGAGGGCAAACTGGTACAACCATTTCGGAAAACTGTTTGCACTATCTACTACAGCTGTCAAGTCCACTCCGAGGTACACATGCCTTGCAGAAACGACAACGCACGTTCACCAGAAGACATCTATTAGAATGCTTGTGGTAGCACTATTATACTCGTGATAGACAAAAAGGGGGAACCTACCCAAATGCCCACCAGTGGTAGAATGGATAAAAGAATTTGATACATGCACACAAAATAACACTATACATCAATGAGAACCATCTGTACTCAACACGGAAAAAAATCTCAAAGACATTATGTTGAATAAAAAAGCCAGAAACAAAAAGAAAGTGCAGAGACAGGCAAAACTCATCTCTGCTGTCAGAAGTTACACTGTGGGGCCGGGCCCGTGGCCGAGGGGTTGAGTTCACCCACTCTGCTTCGGTGGCCCAGGGTTTCCCCAGTTCAGATCCTGGGTGCCAACATGGCACCACTCATCAAGCCACGCTGAGGCAGCGGCCCACATTGCAGAGCCAGAGGGACCTAAAACTAGAAGATACAACTACGTACTGGGGGGCTCTGGGGAGAAGAAAAAAAAAGAATGGCAACAGATGTTAGATCAGGTGCCAATCTTAAAAAAAAATAACAATAATAATAATAATTTCTGGGTCCGCCTGGTGGCGCAGCAGTTAAGTGCCCATGTTCCGCTTCAGAGGCCTGGGGTTCCCCGGTTCGGATCCCGGGTGTGGACCTGGCACGGCTTGTCAAGCCATGCTGTGGCAGGCGTCCCACATAGAAAGTAGCGGAAGATGGGCACAGATGTTAGCTCAGGGCCAGTCTTCCTCAGCAAAAACAGGAGGATTAGCAGCAGATGTTAGGTCAGGGCTGATCTTCCTCCAAAAAAATAATAATAATAATTTCTAAGCCTAAAGTTGCAATGAGAGTGTTAAAAGCGCCGAGAGTAAAAATTAAAAATCAGTATAAGTAAAAGCAAAATGTAATCAACTCAGCATCTGGCATAAATTTATATCACAGGAAATTAACCTAAAGGTAACCAAAAGCTTAAGGAAACAAGCATTTTTTTTCCCCGAAAACACTGTAAGCTTTACTCAAAATTTGTTACAATGAAACAAGCTAGTTTTACAAAAGCGCATTTTTCAGACAACTGAAATACATCCCTTTAAAAGCCGAAGCTGTCTTTTTAAAACAATCTTTGATGAAACCTTTATAAAAATATTATAAACTTTACCGCTTTCTTAAATAATTAGCATCATTATGAGCCTCAATTATTATACTGAAGCTTAACACAAAGATTCCTCATTTCGTGTTAAGGCAGGTATATAAAAATGATGTCCTTGCATTAAATGGGTTCAATCTTTCTGCTTTCACAGACGCGAAAGTCACCGCAGGAGTTTTTACAGTTCTCTCCCCTCCATCACTATCAGCCGACCAACTCTTCACTGAAAGCACGTTTCTTAAGGAGTTGTCACAACCCTATTAAGTCCTTAAAGAGTTCTCACATATTACCAGAACCTCTTAAAAACCCCACCAGCCCTCCTCCAGTAATCGGAACCCAAGCGCTCAGCCACACACTGCCCGATGTCCTACATCGTGCCCCCAACGCACACCTCCCGGATCCTAAACGCGTTCCTCCGCAATCCCCGCAGCGCGAGCGAACCCACACCGCCTGCGGTCCCCGGCCGCGGCCGCCACCCCTTCCAGCCTTCCCGGTGTGCCCGCCGCCGCCTCCGGGAGCCCTCCACGGCCCCGAAGGCCCGAGAGCCCGCCGCGCGCAATGGGCGAGAACCACCGGCTGTCTCGGGCTGGCGCAGGTTCCACCGTCCCCGCCGTGCCCCTCGGTGACACCGACTCGACCCCGCAGGCCGGCCGGCGCGCCAGGCCGCCCTCCTCGCCCCGCGGGCCCCGCGGCGCAGACCCTCAGGAACGGGCCGCGCAGGCGCCGCGCAGGGCTCTCGGCAGCCGGCCCGGGAGCCGCCGCGCGTCTCGGCCCGCCCGCAGGCCCTCCGGCACGGGCAAGGCGGCTCCAGCCCGCGGCGCCCGAGCCCCGGCCGCGCCTCCGCCGGAGAGGCTCCGACCCCACCGAACAAAGGCGCGGCCGGGGGCGGCGCGCCTCGGACGGCTTCCGGTGAGACCGATGCGGGGCGCCGACGCGGGCCCGGCGATAACGGCCGGGCGCGCAGGAGCGGGGCTCCGCGGGATCGCCCGCCGTCTGTCCGCGTGAGGGCCGGAGGGACCGGGCCCGCCCCGGGGGAGGCGGCGGGGCCGGGGGCCGCGGCGGGGCGCCCTCACCGTGGTCCTGGTTGAAGCCGGCGTAGAGCAGCCCGTTGCCGTGGGGGTTGCACGGCAGGAGGTTCATGGCGCCGCCGCCCCTCACCGCCTCATGCCGCTCGGGAGGCCGGGGCTGGGGTCCCGTCAGGCCGGCGCGGAGGCCGCCGCGGCCGGAAGCGACGAGCGGCCGTGCGTGCGCGCGCAGCCAGGGCGCTGCGGAGCGCCGGGCGCATCCACCCGCGGACGGCCAGGGCGGGGAGCGAGCGCCGAGAGCGTCACGTGCGCGGAGGCGGGCCCGGGTCTACGGGGGGCGTGGCCGCGTCCGGGGGCGGGCGGACCTGAGGAGGGCGTGTCCGAGCCCGGGGCGGGGCCTGAGCGGGGGAGGGCGGGGCCTGAGCGGAGGAGGGCGCGGCGCGTCTGGGGGCGGGGACCGCCTGCGAGGGGCGGAGCTGAGCCTGAGGACGACCACCCTCGGGAGGGGAGGGGATTCAAAGAGGCCGCCGAGCCTGGAGCCCCTCATGAGCAGGCAGGGCCCACAGCAGCCCCCGACTCCAAGAAATCATATAAATTTAGGTAAGTGTAAGAGAGTTTTCTTGTTTTAAATCGATTAGAAAGATAAATGAAAATGGTAATACTTTACGGGGTTTTTAACACATATAGAAGTAAAATGTACACAAAAATAGCCAAATGTATACAAGTCAGCAAACAGAAGTATATGAAAGTATAGAAGCCTCTCCATTCAGAACCACCCCCATGACACAGGACCCCCCAGAATGCAGAATCCCCTGGGACACACAGAACCCCCAGGGCACTGAGCACCCTCAGGACACACAGAGCCCCCTGGGACACACAGGACCTGGCCCATGGTCCTGCTCTAATCTAACATGAGCAGCCATGGAGGCAGGAGCAGCCGGCCTTGGGGGTCTCCTGCCCAGAGAGCCCTCTGCTCTCCCGCCTCACTCTCCCGTCTCCTATCTCCCTCCTACCTGGACACCTGCATTCCAGGCAGCACCCCCTTCCCACCCGCCTGCTGCCCTTCCATCTGCACACTTGGGCTGCTGGTCCACCCTCCAGGGCAGAGACCTTTCCAGTGTGTGGTCGGTGTCTGCCGGAGCAGCTCTCCCTCTGTGCTGCAGATGGTGCCTCCAGTTTGTTGAATAACTGGGTTCCTCATATATGGGGGTAATGCAGGCTGGCCCGGCTTGGGGAAGCTGGACAGGCAGCCGGCCCACGGTTTGGGATAGGGGCCAGGATCTAATGGCAGACCTGGGGCTCCTCACCGCAGCCCACACACTCAGAAAGAACCCTGTTGCCAGAGGGTCTTGCTTTCGTTTGTCTGGTCATTACTGTGGAGCAAGAGTGTGCAGGTACCCATGGTGACCTCACTGACACAGGCCCTCAGGGAAGTGGAGAGACTCAGCATTTCCTTGATTTCCCTGAGGGCCACCTTTCGGGCCAACTTCAGTTCTCACCTCACTCAAAGTCCTTCTTTGGCTGCAATAGGCTGGGGGCACCAGTAAGGACATCCCCTCACCACAACCATCACATCCTGACCGGGAAGCTCAAAGCTGCATCACCCACCGGAGTGGATTGAATGGTGGCCCCCAAAAGATGTGTCCACCCAGAACCTGTGAATGTGACCTTCCTTGGAGATTCTTTGCAGATGTAATTAAGTATCCCGAGATGAGATCATCCTGGATTTAGGGTGGGCCTTAAATCCATGACAAATGTCCTCCTTAGAAGAGAAGGGGGAAAACTGGGGAGGACAGCCATGTAACAACAGAGCCCGAGATTGGAGTGCTATGGCCACACACCACGAATGCCAAGAATTGTGAGCCACCAAACACAGTGGGAAGAGGCCTTGGGGCACCTGCCCTAGGGCCCCTGACTGTGAGAACATGGACATCCTTGTTTGAGCCAACCCTCTGGGACCCTTTTGGCAGCCCTCAGAAACTAACACACCCCCATTGATAGCTCACAAGTCTTCAGGTGGAAGACAGGAAAAGGAACTTGAAACGAGTGTTAGGATCCTCACCCTTTCCTAAGAGGGAGAGAGGAAGGCACGTTCTCAGCTCTGGGGGGCAGACTGGGGTTTGAGTCAGGGATAGAGGGCATAGGTGTTACATATGTTCCATATTAAAACCCAACTTTCTATTTGTAAGAGGAAAAATACCATGCAATATTTTAACAATATAGGCCACAGAAAGAAACACTTCCCAGAATTCCCTCGGAATACTCAGAGTACCCCTGTGAGGCAAGGAGTGTCTCCACTGGGGACTGGCTACCCATGAGATGTCTCTATCTATTATGGGGTTATTAAAGGCTTGGGAAAAAAAGATGAAAAATACAGTGCAAGGCCAGGGGAGTTTAGCCACTTGTGGAGAATCAAATATACTCCATCCACGCAGCAATGGACAGTTTGTGGCGTCCATCACCACACAATTCCACAGAGGCATGAAAAGGAACAGCCAGAGCCGTTTGTGTCCAGGTGGATGAATCTCAAAAGAATGTTGAACAAAGAAAGCAAGTTGCAAAAGTATACCTATGGTAGGATTCACAAAGCTCACAATAGGCAAACTCAACAACCTATTGTGTACGGATACATATGTATGTGGATGCAGACATATGAAGAAAACCAGGGGCATGGTTTATACAGATTGGAGATGGTGGTTACTCCTGGGGGCAAGAGAGCTATAATCTCCAGTAGAGGAGGGGCATGTGTGGTCGCTGAATGATGGACCCCAAGGATGTGCACTCCTAATCTCTGCAACCTGGGAATGTGTCACTTTATATGGCAGAAGGGACTTTGCAGATGGGATTAAATTAAGGATCTTGAGATGGGGAGAGTAGCCTGGGTTATCCAGGTGGCCTGAAATGTAATCACATTATAAGGGGGAGGCAGGAAGGTGTGAAATTAATAAGAGAAACCTGGACTAAACTGGAGTGGGGAAGAACTGTAGGCAGAGCTCTCACGCCGTATCAGATCATTGTCACTGACACCAAACAGGAAGGGAAGGACGCTTGCATCTCCAGCAGGAGGTACATTGTGTAAACATGATAGAGTGTACTTACACAAACCTAGATGGTATAGCCTACTACACACCGTCAACTGACAGGGCAAGTTTGCCTGTTATTTATCTCAAAATGAGTTTATTCAAGAATAGCCAACAGAATTCCAATTTGGGATGTGTGTGCCATGGGGAACCACAGGCAGATCCAGAGAACAAAGGAGGAGCTGCTTTTACAGAGGAGGGGGGTGCTGCTCTGAAGGAAAGTCCATTGGGGGAAAGTGACAGTTCAGGGCGGCATGCTTCTCATTGGCTGAGCTTCGGCATTTGTCATTGGCTGAGCTGTGGTGTTTCTCATTGGCTGGGCTGTGGGGTTTCTCATTAGCTGGGCTGTGGCATTTCTCATTGGCTGGGCTGTGGGGCTTTTCATTGGCTGAGCTGCGGTATTTCTCATTGGCTGGGCTGTGGCGTGTCTCATTGGCTGGGCTGTGGAGTGTCTCATTAGCTGGGCTGTGGTATTTCTCATTGGCTGGGCTGTGGGGTTTATCATTGGCTGAGCTGCAGTATTTCTCATTGGCTGGGCTGTGGGGTTTTTCATTGGCTGAGCTGCGGTATTTCTCATTGGCTGGGCTGTGGGGCTTTTCATTGGCTGGGCTGTGGCGTTTCTCATTAGCTGGGCTGTGGCATTTCTCATTGGCTGGGCTGTGGGGTTTTTCATTGGCTGAGCTGCGGTATTTCTCATTGGCTGGGCTGTGGTATTTCTCATTGGCTGGGCTGTGGCATTTCTCATTAGCTGGGCTGTGGCATTTCTCATTGGCTGGGCTGTGGGGTTTTTCATTGGCTGAGCTGCGGTATTTCTCATTGGCTGGGCTGTGGGGTTTTTCATTGGCTGGGCTGTGGCGTGTCTCATTGGCTGGGCTGTGGGGATTTTCATTGGCTAAGCTGCGGTATTTCTCATTGGCTGGGCTGTGGTATTTCTCATTGGCTGGGCTGTGGGGTTTTTCATTGGCTGAGCTGCAGCATTTCTCATTGGCTGGGCTGTTGGTGGTTTGGGAGAGAAATCTTCCTTCAGTCCTAAAGTAGTTGTACTTCCTGCTGGAGATATGAATGTCCTGTCTTCCTGGTTGGTGACATTGACGACATGTGATGGGGGTGAGAGCTCCCCCTACAGGCCTTCCCGATTTCGATTTGATTACAGTTTCTTTTTTTAATTCCCACAACACCTAGTCTGCATGGTACTAATCTTATGGGACCACCATCCTATATGCAGGCCATCACTGACTGAAAGGCATGGCTGGTACTCTACTACTGCAGGAAGATTTCTCTCCCCACCTGGCAGCAGCCCAGATAATGAGAAGCATTGCCGCCCTGAACTGTTCCTCTCCCCCAATGGACTTTCCTTTAGAACAGCCTCTCCCTCTCCCCCCTTTCTCTGTAAAAGCAGCTCCTCCTTTGTTCTCTGGATTTGCCTGTGGTTGCCCATAGCATGCACATCCTGAGTTGCAATTCTTTTGGCTATTCCCAAATAAACTTGTTTTATGAGTAAAACAACTGTCTGATTTACTTTTTCAGTTGACAAGAGTCAGTGTGACCACAGAGGCAGAGATTGGGTGGTGCAGCCAGGAACCGAGGAATGCTGGCAGCTTCTAGAAGCTGGAACAAGCCTGGAACTGATTCTCCCCTGGAGCTTCTGGAAGGAACCAGCCATGCCAACACCTTGCTTTTAGCCCCTTGAGACTTGTGTTGGACTTCTGACCTCCAGAACTGTAAGAAAAGGAATGTGTATTATTTTAAGCCATGAAAGCTCGTAATCTGGTATAGCATGTGGCAGGCTGAAGAATGGCCCTCAAAGATATCAGGTCCGAGTCCCAGGAACCTGTAAATGTTACCTTATTTTGGAAGAAGGATCTTTGTAGATGTGATTAAGTTAAGGACCTGAGATGGGGAGATTATCCTGCATTACGTGGATGTGCCCTAAATGCCATCACCTGTGTCCTTATAAGAGGATAGCAGAGGGAGATTTGACACACACAGGAAGACAGGGCAGGACAAAAGCAGGACCCCACATGAACACACACCAGAATGGGGCAGTGTCCAAGTCAGCCGAAGACGAGACGCCCGTCCTGGTGACTGAGCGTCTGCCACTTCTTACCAACGACAGCTTCACTTTGCTCGGCTTTCCCACCTTCTAGATAAGAATTATTAAGATAGCAGTCTCAGAATCTGCACCATGACAGCTTTAAACACAGAGCAAAGTGCATTTCCTCCAGCACTCCCCAGTCGCCCAGGACAGGCCCTACCCTAAGTCTTTTCCAACACCCTCCTACAGAGATGCCCCCCGTTTCTTGAAGTGCGAGGTCTCCCTCATTGCAGTGAGTCTGCTGTGCTCATGGTAGTCTTTGGCTGATGGCACCAACAGCACTTCTGGGCTGCCTCACCTAGGCGGGGTGAAGGCTGGAGCAACAGCAGCTGCTTTGGGGCAGGGAGGACTCTGGAACTCTTCCTTTTTGCCTGTCTTCCTCTCCACGGTGACTCAGAGGCCTCCTCACCCAGGCAGGTTCGGTGGTTATAGCGGGAAAGTAGAGTGAAAGAGCAGTATTCTGCTCTTGAGTTCTGGACTCAAGGCAAGGAAAGGACAGTAGTGTTAAAAGCCAAAACTTTCACTGGCAGGAGCCAGCCTTTTTTGAGAAGAAAGGTGTGTGAGAATCCAAAGATCTGAAGAAAGAGGGCACAGACCTAATCTTCCATCAAAGCAGGAACACATGGAGCCAGCCCCCGGCCCCGTATTCAGGCTGGTCAAGGAAGAAGGGTCAGAGGTGAGGAGGGGCAGAGCCAGCCCAGGACACAGCTCAGCCTCTGCCACAGGGAGCACTGACCCTCACCAGGGCAGAGAACCATGTTGGGCCCCCGCCTGCCTGCATGGAGAAGTTGCTCCCATTACCAGCCACCAACCCCGTCTGCCCACTGCCTGGCAGAAGCATCCTACAGCAACAGCTGTCTCATTCTGAGACTCTGCTCAGCCTCACCCAGATTACTGTTTGGCTAACACCCTTCAGTAGCTCAGCACACTGAGAACACCCCCGCCCCTTGGAGGCCCCAAGAACATGTACGTCGTGGGGAGTGAACAGAATGAGCACAGGGTCGTGCCCAGCTCACCACCCTACCCTCCTGGCTGGGATGAGGTGCATCCCGTCCCCGTAACAGCTGGACACCTCTCCCCAGGTCCCCTAATACACGCAGCTTTCGTTTCGCTTCTCAAATCCACAGTTACCTCGATGAAGCAGTTCTCCAGCAAAGGGAGGCGTCTCCATCTCCATCTCTTTGGCTAAACAAGTATCATCAAGCCTGTAATTGGCCTTTTTTCCAGATTCACTATTTGCCTAGATAATTCCTCATCAAAGTTGTAAGCTCTGTGGTTAGGAAATTATTCTGCATTGCAGGAATTTTCACAGGGCAATAGAAAACATAATTGTACACGTTACATTTTTAATCTAGATGCCTGAAAAGAGAATTGCAGACACCTGGGACATAGTTTGGGGCTCGTGTTTATACTGTGGGTGGTTCTGCTGGCAGCGAGGGTCACGGAAGAAAATGACAAACTTTGAGAGCAGCTTTCTCTAGGGTTCTGTTTACTTTTCATTATATTTTCTGTATGTTCACCACCAAAACACGTATAGTTCTACTTAATATGTTCCGCATTCGGGTTTGTTTTTATTTCACAGAAATGCCGCTCTGATCTGCTAAGCACTTTCCACTGTGAAGCATAACTATTTCCTTGTTGTGTGAGTATCCTGGAGCTGCCATAACCAGCGCCACAAACTAGGGACCTAAAACAGCAGGAGCTCGTCCTCTCACAGTCCAGGAGGCCAGAGTCTGAAATCCAGCTGTGGACAGGGCTGCACTCCCTCTGGAGGCTGCTGGGCGGCTCCTTCCTGCCTTGTCCAGATTCTGGTGTCCTTCGTCTCTGGAGGGCTGAGGCCTCTGGGTGCCTGTGCGCTCCAAGCACCAGGCCCTTGGAAGGGCTCTCGGTCACAGAGGCTCAGAGGACTGTCTTATTCCTTCTAGGACATCAGTGGTAGTCCTGAGGAGTCCATTTCCAAAGAAAGTAGAAAGGGGAAAAGAGCCCTATTTGGCCTGGATTAACCTTGCGGCCAGGGGGTCTATTCCCAGTAGCCCATCATCATGCATCGGCCTCAGGGAGGTGCGTTCTCACCTCCCTTCAGGGTCTCAAGAGTGTGCTGTTCGGACGGAGGAGAAGAGGTGCGTGGGGTTTTCATTCACCTCGGACCTCTCCTATGTCTCTCCTGGTCGCACATGCAGGAGAGAGATGCCCCACCTTGGCTGACCCTGCATTGGTCACTGCAGGTCAGAGGACAGCCCGTCTTGCGCACCGTGGCCGTCCCTGTTAGTGGTCAGTGGGCCGGCCCTTCTTCTCTCTGCTCTCTCCATCCACTGCCCAACGAGAGAAGGTGCCATGGTCCTGCCAGGATGTCCTCCCAGGCCGGCAGCCCCTTGTGAGGTACTGTCCCCTCAGGGTTTACCTGCTGTCCACTCGCCCATGGACACTTGTCCCCATCGGGGGCTGGACAACCCCGAGCCTGGCTCCAGGCCTTCAGTGGTGGCCATGCTCAACTCTGCTCTCTGGGCCTCGGTTCCACCATCTCTGAATAAAGGAGATGCTCCCGATTCTAGGGTCCCTTAAATTTCTGAAAATCCATAAATCATTAACAGAAACTGAGGACATCTGGGTGTTTTCTCATTTCACGTTATTTTTATCCCTCATTTTAGCCTCCAGCTGCCACAGAGAGATGTCTAGCAGGTACAACCAGGAAGGAGAGACCCTGCCCGGGGTCTTTGCAAAGTCAGCACCGTCCTTCATGTGTCACTTGTGATTGGTGATAGGACCTCGTCTGTTGGGGGAGAGCCTGAGGACGTCTGTGAGCACACCAGGGGCTCCTCTCCAGGATCTTACCAGACAGGCGCACGCTGGAGTGCCACTCCTTACCACTTCCCACTTCCTGCCCCGACGTCTCTTTTCAGGAGAAGGAATCTTTTTCAATAGATGATACAGTTCAGGAGTGAAGGCTTGTTACCAACGCTGAGTACGAGCACTAATGTGTGGCGCCTGAAACAGGCAATAGAGCAAATGAAATAAAGGGCTATATAAATATCCCACATCAGAAAGAACCAGAGGCAACTCTACCAAGAAACAAGTACACATTTTATTGTTGAGAAACATTTTCTTAAATAATAGTGTTCACTTCATTCCTTACGAAACAGCTCTGAGTGACACTTTCCTTGCCAGTCTGCATCTGTAGTGCCTATGTTGTGGCTGTGTTCAATATAACAAGAGATATCTTTGGCATTTTCTTCCCTTAGCTTCATAACTTGTGGAACATCTTATACAAAAAAAAATGTAGATTTACAGAAAAATATGCATATAAATCACTTATTAATCCCAAAACGTAGTAAATAACATAGCAAAAGCTTTATCAAACCCATTTCATGCACAGCCGGACAGATCTGTTGTGCATAATCTCTAATGTGTCTGCAGCATTTTATAAATTAGTGCTTTGATGTGAAAAAGGAGGTTTACAAAAAGCCCCTCTCATCACGTTGATGACTCTAATTTATCTATCATTGCTTTTCAGAGTCCCTTGAATTTATACTCATCACACACATATCACCATTCTTATAAAAGCAGTTATTTTAAGGAAAAAGTTACACTGCAATCATGATATAAGTGACATTCAAAATTTGATGTTATCAAGAGTTGAGCAGAGAACTAACTTTCCCTTTATAAACACAAGTCTAAAACAGGAGCTTCATGCACATCCACATAGAAACATCAAAGTCGAACCACAGGACGGGCTTCACTGTGGGGAGTGGTATGGTCACCACTGGGAGGTGTCTCTTGGATCTAGAATGGCCTCTCGTCTCCCAGTGCAACTGCTCAGAGTCTCCTGGAGATTCCAGCCTGTGTCTGTCTTGTGCCTTTTCTAGGAGACTTTACAACTATTTCTGGTGCAGCGTTTGGGCGGGCTCTGGGGTGGGCGGGAGGCCTTAACTTTGCGGAGGCTGCTCCTCTTGTGAGTGGAGCTGGCAGTGAGAGAGTAGGATCGGCCGTGCATCATCCTGGTGTTCAGGCCATTGGCCATCGAGAATGATTTGAGGTGGCTTCTTAAGGCCATAGGGAGCGGTAGCTTGTCCACCAGGTGCACAGGAGTGCAGGACACCACTGCTCGGCAGCACAGGTCCTGCAGGCTCAGTACTTGGGAAAGAAAAGAAAACTGTGTTTAGTTTTTGCTGTCCTGGACACAGGGCCAATGAAATGGCAGCCTGCATGCCTGTCTGCCCTCCTTTCCCAGGACTGTGGGCTGGGTGGACTACAGGATGTTGTTGCTGAACACCCCCTGCAGCACCTGGCAGGTAGGAGATAGATCGTCCTGCTTTCATCAAACTCAGTTTGCCCCCAAACTTGAGACCCTTGCCATCTCTTTCTCTGGGTCTGAGAGACGAGTTGCCCTTCCTGGTGATGGTCAATGAGATCTCCTCCAGGACTCAAGTATGACCACAGTTCAGGGTTAGAGACCAAGGCTTCAGGAGACATGCTTTCTCAGTTGTATAGCTGACACCAAAACGTGTATTATTAAGAGACGTCAGCATCACGCAAAGGGAGCACTTTCCTTAGCCTCTCCCCACTAAGATATAACGAAAAGGACATTCGTGAACCAACAGTGGACACCCATGCAACACAACAGACATCTGAGAGATCCATGCAGCCAAACGTCTGAAGGTGGGGGTGCTGGAACCCCGGGAGGCAGTGGAAGGAGGTGAGTGGATCTCCTCCTGCTCCCCAGCAGCAGTGATCTAGGGCACGGGACCTCACACAGTGGCCAGCACTCGACTCTGAGAGGAGGGGGAAAGGGCAGCCCTCCACGGGAATGCTTTCACTCTCAGAGCTGCCTCCCAGCCCGCGGGAACACCCCACTCAGTGGCTCAGTCGGGGGGGGGGGCCCTCAATCAAGCTGAGCAGCCCAGGTGGGCAGCCAGTGAGTGCAGAGTGTGAGTGTGGGAGGGACAGAAGGCACCCCCCCATCCTGCCTGGTGTATCAGTTCTGCCAGTCCGCCAGGGCAGACGACCCTTGCCAGAGCACCTGCACCTACGTGTGTGAAGCAGCAGTGGCCAGATGCAGAGAGCCCTCTCAGCACAGCCTCCAATGAATGGGAACAATGGGCAGGGGTGGCAGTGGGCTCAGACAGTGCAGCTCCTGCTCCACCCCAGTGGGGGCAGTGGAATCTGCAACCAGATCCTACCACTATGCAACAAAAGTCCACCCCATCAAACAGCATGAAGAAGGACATTAATGCTCCAGATCAGAAGGAAATGACAAGCACCCAGAAACCACTCCTGAAGTCACAGAAATTTATAACGTAAGTGACAGAGAATTCAAAATAGTTGTCATAAAGGAACTCAACCAGTTACAAGAAGACTCAGAAAGACAGTTCAGTGAGCTCAGGAATAAAATTAATGAGCAGAGGGAATTCTTCACAAAAGAGATTGAAAGTATAAAAAAAAATCATAAATGTTGGAGATGAAGAACACAATGAATGAGATTTAAAAAATCTGGAATCCTTAAAAAACAGAGCTGATATTATGGAGGACAGAATTAGCAATTTAGAGAACAGAAATATAGAAATGCTTCAGGTGGAGGATGAGAGAGAACTAAGACGAAAAAGAAATGAAGAAATTCTTCAGGAAATATCCGACTCAATTAGGAAATGCAGCAATAGGATCAGAGGTATTCCAGAGGGAGAAGCGTGGAAGAAAGAAGAAGAGAGCTTGTTCAAAGAAATAATAGCTGAGAACTTCCCAAACCTGGGGAAGGAGCTGGAATTACATGTAAAATGAAGCTAACGGAACTCCTAATTATATCAATGTAAAAAGACCTTCTCCAAAGCATATAATAGTAAAACTGGCAAAAGTCAATGACAAAGAAAGAATACTAAGGGCAGCAAGGCAGAAGAAAATAACTTACAACGGAACCCCTATCAGGTTTTCAGCAGATTTCTCAGCAGAAACCTTACAGGCTAGGAGAGAATGGAATGATATATTCAAAATCTTGAAAGACAAAGACTTTAAGCCAAGAATACTCTATCCTGCAAAAATATCCTTCAGATACAATGGAGAAATACAGTCTTTCCAAAATAAACAAAAACTGAGGGAGTTCATCACCACAAGACTCCCCAACACAAGAAATGATCAAGAAGGTCCTCATACCTGAAAAAAAGGAAAGAGTTTACAAAGCCTTGAGCAAGCAGATAAACAGGCAGACAAAATCAGAAAATTGCAGCTCTCTATCAGAGCAGGTTAGCAAACAATTATAACATTAAAGATAAAGAGAAGGAAAGCATCAAAAATAACTATAATCACTTCATTTTAATCACAAACTCACAATGCAAAATGGAGTAAGTCATGACAAGAATAACTTGGACAAGGAAGAGGAAAGACACAGAAACTCCTTAGACTAAGGAGATAAGAGGCTATGAGCAAATGGACTGTCATGTATGAGATCTTTTATACAAACTTCACAGTAACAACTAAACAAAAACTCAGAACAGAGACAGAAATGATAAAGAGAAAACTGAGAACACCATCATAGAGAATCACCAGATTGAATTAGCAGTTGGAAATACATGGGATGAGAAACAAGGGAAATACAGAACAACCGGAAAACAAGAGACAAAATGGCAGCACTAAGCCCTCATCTATCAATAATCACTGTAAACGTAAATGGATTGAACTCTCCAATCAGAAGACACAGAGGGGCAGGATGGCTTAAAGAACAAGACCCAACAATATGCTGCCTCTAGGAAACACATCTCAGCTCTAAAGACAAAGACAGACTCAGAGTGAAGGAATGGAATATGATTCTACAAGCAAATGACAAACAAAAGAAAGCAGGCATTGCCATACTTATATCAGACAAAGTAGACTTCAAGAGAAAACAGGCAACGAGGGGCTGGCCCCATGGCCAAGTGGTTGAATTTTCATGCTCCACTTCAGTGACCCAGGGTTTCACTGGTTCAGACCCTAGGCACGGACCTGGCACCACTCATCAAGCCATGCTGGGGTGGTGTCCCAGATAGCAGAACTAGAAGGACCAACAACTAGAATATACAACTATGTACTGGGGGGCTTCAGGGAGAAGAAGAAAAAATAAATAAAATAAAACAGGCAATGAGAGACAAAGAGGGGCAGTATATAATGATAAAAGGAACACTACACCAAGAGGACATGACACTTATATATGCACCTAACACAGGAGCACCAAAGTACATAAAGCAACTATTACCAAATCTAAAAGGGGAAATTAACAGCAACACAATAATAGTAGGGGACCTCAACACACCACTTACATCAATGGACAGATCTTCCAGACAGAAAGTCAACAAGGAAATAGTGGAATTAAATGAAAAACTAGACCAGATGGATTTAATAGACATTTATAGAACACTCCAACCAAAAACAGCAGAATACACATTCTTCTCAAGTGCACATGGAACATTCTCAAAGATAGACCATATGTTGGGAAACAAGGTAAGCCTTAATAAATTTAAGAAAATTGAAATCATATCAAGCATCTTTTCTGACCATAACGCTGTGAAACTAGAAATCAACTATAAGAAGAAAGCTGGGAGAGTGACAAATATGTGAAGACTAAACAACATGCTACTGAACAACCAAAGGATCACTGAGGAAATTAAAGGAAAAATAAAAAAATATCTGGAGACAAATGAAAATGAAAATACACCATAGCAACTCATATGGGATGTAGCAAAAGCAGTCCTAAGATGGAAATTCATACCCACATT
Organism: Equus asinus; assembly: GCF_041296235.1. Lineage (NCBI taxonomy): Eukaryota > Metazoa > Chordata > Mammalia > Perissodactyla > Equidae > Equus > Equus asinus. Next base: position 61,802,303 of record NC_091802.1, read on the forward strand.
AACAAACAAGAAAAATCTCAAATAAGCAATTTTAAACTACACCTAACAGAACTAGAAAAAGAAGAATAAACAAAGCCCAAAGTCAGCAGAAGGAGGGAAATAATAAAAATTAGAGTAGAAATAAAGGAAATTGAAACAAACAAACAAAAAAGCAGTAGAAAGGATCAATGAAACTAAGAGCTGGTTCTTTGAGAAGATCAACAAAATTGACAAACCCTTAGCCAAACTCACTAAGAAAAAAAGAGAGAAGACTCAAATAAATACACTTAGAAATGAAAGAGGAGAAATTACAATGGATAACACAGATATACAAAGGATTATACTATGAAAAACTATATGCCAACAAAATGGACAATCTAGAAGAAATGGATAAGTTCTTAGACTCATACAACCTCCCAAAACTAAATCAAGAAGAAATAGAGAATCTGAATAGACCAATCACCAGTAAAGAGATTGAAACAGTAATCAAAAACCTCCCAAAAAATAAAAGTCCAGGACCAGACGGCTTCTCTGGAGAATTCTACCAGACATCAAAGAAGATTTAATACCTATCCTTCTCAAACTATTCCAAAAAATTGAAGGAGACAGAACACTTCCTAATTCATTCTATGAGGTCAACATCACCCTGATCCCAAAGCTGGATAAGGACAATGCAAAGAAGGAAAATTACAGGCCAATATTGCTGATGAACATAGATGCAAAAATCCTCAACACAATATTGGCAAACCAAATACAGAATACATTAAAAGGATCATACACCATGATCAGGTGGGATTTATTCCAGGAATGTAGGGATGGTTCAACATCTGCAAATCAGTCAATGTGATATATCACATTAACAAAATGAGGAGTAAAAACCACATGATCATCTCAATAGATGCAGAGAAAGCATTTGACAAGATCCAACATCCATTCATGAAAAAAACCCTCAATAAAATGAGTATAGAAGGAAAGTACTTCAAGAGAATAAAGGCTATATATGACAAACACACAGCCAACATCATATTCAATAAGGAAAAAGTCATTCCTCTGAGAACAGGAACAAGACAAGGATGCCCACTCTTACCACTCCTATTCAACATAGTACTGGAGGTTTTGGCCAGAGAAATTAGGCAGGGAAAAGAAATACAGGGAATCCAAAGTGGCAAGGAGGAAGTAAAACTCTCGCTGCTTGCAGATGACATGATTCTCTATATAGAAAATCCCAAAGAAACCATCAAAAAACTATTAGAAATAATCAACTACTACAGCAAATTTGCAGGGTACAAAGTCAACTTACAAAAATCAGTTGCAACTCTATAGTCTAATAATGAACTAACAGAAAGAGAACTCAAGAATACAATCCCATTTACAACCACAATAAAAACAATAAAATATCTAGGAATAAATTTAACTAAGGAGGTGAGAGACCTATACACTGGAAACTATAAGACATTATTGAAAGAAACTGATGATGACATAAAGAAATGGAAAGATTTTCCATGCACATGGATTGGAAGAATAAACATAGTTAAAATGTCCACATTACCCGAAGCAATCTACAGATTCAACGCAATCCCAATCAGAATCCCAATGACATTCTTCATGGAAATAGAACAAAGAATCCTAAAATTCATATAGGGTAACAAAAGACCATGAATTGCTAAAGCAATCCTGAGAAAAAAGAACAAAGCTGGAGGCATCACAATCCCTGACTTCAAAATATACTACAAAGCTATAGTAATCAAAATAGCAAGGTACTGGTACAAAAACAGGCACACAGATCAATGGAACAGAAGTGAAAGCCCAGAAATAAAACCACACATCTATGGACAGCTAATCTTCAACAAAGGTGCCAAGAACATACAATGGAGAACAGAAAGTCTTTTCCATAGATGGTGTTGGGAAAACTGGACAGCCACGGGCAAAAGAATGAAAGTAGACCATTCTCTTAATGCCATTTACAAAAATGAACTCAAAATGGATCAAAGACTTGAAGGTAAGACCTGAAACCATAAAACTCCTAGAAGAAAATATAGGCAGTACACTCTGACATTGGTTTAGAAGCCTTTTTTTTTTTCCTGCTTTCTTCTCCCCAAATCCCCCCAGTACATAGTTGCATATTTTAGTTGTGGTCCTTCTAGTTGTAGCACATGGGACGCCACCTCAACATGGCCTGATGAGCAGTGCCATGTCCGCACCCGGGATCCAAACCCTGGGCCGCCAAAGTGGAGTGCGCAAACTTAACCACTTGGCCATGGGGCCAGCCCCCTGGAAGCATCTTTTTAACTACGATGTCTACTCAGCCAAGGGAAACAAAGGAAAAAATAAACAAATGAGACTTCATCAGACTAAAGAGCATCTGCAAGGCAAAGGAAACCAGGAACAAAACAAAAAGACAACCCACCAACTGGGAGAAATTATTTTCAAATCATATATGCCACAAGGGGTTAATCTCCAAAATATATAAAGAACTCATAAAACTCAGCAAAAAAACAACCAACCTGATCAAAAAATGGGCAGAGGATATGAACAGACATTTTTTCAAAGAAGATATACAGATGGCCAACAGGCATGTGAAAAGATGTTCAACATAACTAATTATTAGGGAAATGCAAATCAAAACTACAATGAGATATCACCTTATACCTGTCAGAATGGCTATAATCGCCAAGACAAAAAATAACAAATGTTGGAGAGGATGTGGAGAAAATATACTCATATACTCATATACTGCTGGTGGGAATGCAAACTGGTGTAGTCACTACGGAAAACAGTATGGGGATTCCTCAAAAAACTAAAAATAGAATTACCATATGACCCAGCTATGCCACTACTGGGTATCTATCCAAAGAACTTGAAATCAACAATCCAAAGAGACTTATGCATCCCTATGTTCACTGAAGCATTATTCACAATAGCCAAGACATGGAAGCAACCCAAGTGCCCATCAACTGTGAATGGATAAAGAAGAGGTGGTGTATATATATACAATGGAATACTACTCCACCATAAAAAAGACAAAATCATCCCATTTGCAACAACCTGGACGGACCTTGAGGGTATTATGTTAAGTGAAATAAACCAGACTGAGAAAGAGAAACGCCACATGACTTCACTCATATGTGGAAGATAAACACATGGACCAAGAGAACGGATTAGTGGTTACCAGAGGAGAAGGTGGTTGGTGGGTGGGCATAAGGGGTAAAGTGGCACGTATATATGGTGACTGAAATTTCGCAATGTTATAAACTATTATGACCTCAATAAAATAATAAAAAATAAAACAAACTAACCAAAAAAACATGTATTATCAGCTTTACAGAGACAAACTCGAGAATACACTTGACCAGCAAATGCTGTAATTTACGTTTCACCTACACCGTGCACTTTGTGAGTCAGGTTCCCCGCCCAGGGGAGAGTGGGGCTCCAGGGGACTGGCTGAGGAGGGAGCAGGAATCTCATCCCCACCCTGGTGCAGTCGCCACAGCACCTCAGCCCTGCAGGAGGCAGACAGAAGGACGGCCCAGCGGGTTGGCCCAGGATAAAATCAAGGTCCCAACAAGCAGCTCTTTCAGAACCATGGTACTCAATGGGGGGCGATTTTGACTCCCCAGGACTTTCGGCAATGTCTGCAGACATTTGTGGTTTTCACAACTGGGAGACAGGGAGAGCAGGGGTGAGCACATCCCAGAGAGCACGGAGAACCACGCCCTCCAAAATGACAGCAGTGCCGAGGGGGAGAACCCCTGGTTCAGAAGAATGGCATTTTGTCAGTCAACTCTATGCTGCCCAATTCCATGAATATAGATTCGTCTTCTTTGTCCCTTAAAAGAAGTAAGCTGACAAGTTACTCAGAGGAGAACAGTGACAGCCAGCCGCACTGTGTCACAACAGGTTCACACAATGCAGATGGAAGGTCAGCGCATACAGTTTGGGGCATATGAACACTGAGGAATTTGAATAGTCTATTCCAGCTGCAAGTTTCATTATATTAGAAATATTCTATGCACTTCTATTTCTCAAGTTCCTTTCTTTGTAAACAAAATAAGTTGCAAGTGAATCATTCCTAACATGAGATGCTCTTCCCCCAACCCTCGATGTGAAGGACGCGGGAGAGCGCGGCGCAGGAGCCTCTCACAGCCACTGCCTTGGCTGGTTCCTCTGTTCTGCCCGAGGAGGTGCTGACCCCTTGCCACTGACGCCTGTGGCTGCCTCACTTATGAACGCCTTCACCTCTGCCCACGTACAGATTTCAGAAATGCCTCTAGGGCCGGCCCCCTGGCCGAGTGGTTAAGTTCGCATGCTCTGCTTCGGTGGCCTGGGTTTCGCCAGGGTGTGGACACAGCCCCGCTCACCAGGCCATGCTGAGGTGGCGTCCTACATAGCGGGGCCAGAAGGACCCATGACTAAAATATGCAACTATGTACTGGGGGGCTTTGGGGAGAAGAAGGAGGAAAAAAAAGAACATTAGCAACAGATGTTAGCTCAGGTGCCAATCTTTAAAAAAAAAAGCCTCTCGTGAGCCTTCCAACAAAGTTGTAAGGATGATTTCTCTCAGGTTAAATACACCTACTCTTCGAGAATGGATCCAGTGGCCTTGAGGGGGGTCCTGGGCAGCAGACCATCATCATCTGGGGGGCCATGGGGTGACCCTAACTGGCACCTACCCTTGCTGGGCCTCCAGAGCCGGTCCATCCCGTGCCGCAGCAGCACGACCCTGGCCAGCTCCGTGAAGGACTCAGTGACGTTGAAATTGCACAGAGGGCTGACCTCGAAGAAGGTCACGCCCAGGCGCTCCGCGTAGGCCTGGGCCTGCTCCGTGGGGACCTGCCGCTTGAAGGCCAGATGCAGGCGGTTTCCCACCAGGATTTTAGGGACACCGGGGGCGTGCTGAGGGGTGAGAGAAAGGCACGGAAAATGGTTACTTGTAGGAGCTTTTGTTGTTGTCGGCTCCATGGGTGTACTGGCATGAGGGGCGTCCCCCAAAATTCACATCCACCCAGAGCCTGTGAACGTGAACATATTTGGAAATGGGGTCTTTGCAGATGTAATTAGTTACAGTGAGGTCACGGGGTGGGCCCTAAATTCAATCACTGGTGACCTTATAAGAGGAGGAGAGATCACAGGACATACAGGGGAGAAGCCACGTGATGGTGGAGCAGAGACCGAGCGATGCCCCTACAGGCTGAGGATTGTCAGCAGCCGCCAGACGCTGGAGGAGGCAGGAAGGAGCCTCCCCTGAGGTTCTGGAGGAAGCGCGGCCCTGCCGACACCTTGGTTTTGGACGAGTGGCCTCCAGAACTGAGAGGATAAGTGTCTGTGGTTCTAAGCCCCCAGTTTGCGGTCAGTTGTTACGGCCGCCCCAGGACACTAATACAGTGGGTTTGGTACTGACGGCTCCACGTCCCCACTGGCAGTTGGGTGAGTCAGGGTGCGGCAGGCAGAGCCCAGTCACCACCATCGACCCACCACCCACAGCAGGGCAAGCTGTGGTGCCTGACGGCGTGCAGGGCCTTGACTCCAAGTGAGGCCCGACCCTGTGCCGGGAGGTGACACTGCCTCCCTGTTGCTGAAGCCTTGTGCCCTGGCCCCATGCCCCGCCCCTGCCCCCACACCCTCGCAAGCCCACACGCAGGGAGCTCTGGCATGCTGTCATACCTCATCGATCTCCTTGATCCAGCGGTCGATGCCATCAAAGGACCAGCGGTTTGCGATGTCGTAGACGAGGACCACGCCCTGGGGGTGAGGCACAGGCTTACCTGACGAGACAGCTGCAGGCGCAGCACTGGGCTGCACTGCCACGCGTGGGCTGCTCGTCATGGACTCAACCAGCTAAATAACCATGTTACTTATTCTAACACAAAACATGTTATTTTGATTAATCTACCAAATGTAGCAGTTTTATGATTGTTTCCGCTGATATTTCATAAGCTCATTGATAAGCCTCCAATGTCAAGGGGAGTTAGGGACTAGAAATCAGCTCCCCACATCCAGGAGCTGCTCCAGGGGTACAGAACGTGGGGGCTGCAGGGATCCCCACCTCACGAGGAGCAGAGCCCACCACCCAAATGGAGCACTCGCGTGAACATGCACAGACACACACACACAATCATAAACATAAATGCACACAAACACACATGCACACACGTACACACACGAACACACATGCACACATGAATGTACACAAGACTCAGATGCATGCATGTGTATGTGCAAGCACAGAGACGTGCACAGACGTGTGCGTGCGGACACATATGAACACAAGTGTGCGCCGCACTGATGCACATGCATGCTCACAGCTCACACCTGTGCATGTACGTATGCATGCACAGACACACTTTAGATTCCTTCATTAATTTATATATGAGCTTCATTGCCTCATCCTCCAAGTGTGCATTAAAGAACATTCCACATGTTATTGTTCAAAGTCAGTCTGACCTCCCAGCTCAGGGAATGTTACCTGTGCGCCCCGCGAATAGGAGCGGAATATGGTACAAAATCTTCCCTGCCCAGACGTGTCCCTAGAAGAGACGTTGGAGACAAGTGAGAAGAAATCACTGGTTCGTCCCGACAAGTGTTTTCACCCTGGGAGCCACAGCAACGCGTTTACAATCGTTGGCTGGCGGCCAACTCATGAAGGTCCAAGACCCCAACAAAACAGTCACGTTGTCCCCTGAGTGATCTGGACATTGGGATGTCCTTCTGGGCTCATTCTCTTTTCTAACTGTCATTTTAAAAGTCAAACTAGAGAGCCAGCCCTAATGGCCTCGTGGTTAAACTTCAGCGTGCTCCGCTTTGGCAGCCCAGGTTCGGTTCCCTGGGTGTGGAGCCACACCACTCATCTGTCAGCAGCCATGCTGTGGTGCTGGCTCACACAGAAGAACCAGAGAACTTACAACTACACCCAACTGTGTACTGGGGCTTTAGGGGGAGAAGGGAAGGAAAGAGGAGGAAGATTCCCCTGCCAAAAGATAAATAAAATAAAGTCAAACTAATGAAAACAGTGATGGGTTTCAACATAATAATTCTGACATTTAAATAAATCTAATTTAGGTTTTAAGAAATTTGTTTAATTTGGAGATAAGCTGTGTAGTAAGGAAAATGAGTCTACACCAGGGAAAAAATAGGCCAAAGGACTTGGCGATGCCTCAACTGCCAGTTGAAATATAAGTTGATCACATCAAGTCAGCCGTGAGACACACGCCTGAGTTCCTCAGTACAAGGCACTGACGCGGCCGGCACATAGAGCAGGAGAAGGAAGAACGCATGCCCGGGCTTGAGACCGCAGGCTGTGCCCGTGGCAGTGGCTCTGGGACCAGCGGATGCCGTTTCCCGGCATCTTCGCTAAGGGCAATGGGGACACATCTGCGTGTGCAGCTAATGCGCCCATATGAACAGGTGACCCCACCGAGACGAGAAGTCCCCAGTGGGCCTGCCCTGCACGCCAGGTGTGTCCGCACGTACAAACAGTGAGATGCAGCACGGCCTTGCTGCTTTCTTCCTCGTCACCTGCAGGTGGTGACCCGCCCCTGCCTTCTGAGTCCCATTCAGGCCACCACTCAGGAGAGCAGGGGCCAGAGGTACCAACCGAGAGCAAAGGCATGGGACGAGCACCTTGTGTGCTGAGAAGCAAACTGATCAGATTTCGGGGATCAGCCCCAACAGAACCTCGAAGTTTAGGCTTTGCCTGCAGATGGAAATTGCTAGGAAGTCTGTGGCAAGGAGAGGGCAGGATGAGAGTAAGCCTGAGATCCATCCCGGGCTTCGCACAGGAGCCTGGAGGTCTCTCTGAGATGGGAGCGTTCCCACAGCACTGGCAGCGAGCCCTCCCACCCCCGGCCTCCTGCCCCAGGCCCTCTTCTAGCCACCACCCAGGCAAAGGCCCCACGTTCGGGTGCTGAGGATGACCCCAGTCCAGCTGGAGCGACTATGGGAGGTGAAGGCATTTACTAATAGGGGCTGCCGGACGAGAAATGGAATCGTGAGCCATGACAGCTCTATTTTAGATGTCGAGTGGACACTTAGGAGGAAATGTGGAGCAGCTGCTTCCTGCAGCCTTCTGAGTCCAGGGCAAATCCGGGCTGAAAGTGGGGCCCCAAGGGGGTCTCCAGGGAGGGGGAAAGGGAGAAGAGACTTGAGAATAAGCCCTGGGCCCTCCAGAGCTCAGGGTCGGGTGGACAAGGCAAGACAGAGCACGCAGGAGCCGGAGGACAATGGGTAAGAATGGACGGCCGAACCTTGCTGATCCACAGCGACGCAGCTCAGAGAAGACACGGGCCGATCGGGGGGCAGGACTTGACCACAGCCCTAAATGTCCTGAAGCGGGAGGGCCTGGGGCTGGGCAGTGGGAAGGGAGGGGGCATTGAGGGGATATAGTGGGCAGAGGCTCCCTGGCCAGCCTTGGGGGCTGACTGCTCCTGGGAAGGGCAGGTCGGGAGATGGTAGGAGAAGGGGCTTCCAGCTACTGGAGATGCATGTGGCTTGGGGAGTGGTCTGTCATGGTCCACTGAGGGAAGAGAGCCAAGCAGGTAGCCAAGGAGACGGGATGACACAGGGCCTGGTGACAGTAGTCAGGAAAGCCACAGGGGGTGGAGACAGCCCAGGGATTGGTCACAGCAGGAAACCCCTAGGTCGCCCCCCCTCAATCTGGAGCTGGATGGGCAGGGTCAGGGATGTGACCAGAATCTCGGACGGAACCAGGACTGCCTGGCAGCAGGGGGACTGAGGAGGAGACCCAGTCCGGAGCCCGGGGTGGAGGGCGGTACCCCAGCCTCTTGCCCCTTCCCACCCTCCCATCCTAGGTCTTGGTTATCTGGCACTTGGCCCTTCCTGGCGCTAGGGCAGCAGAAGCAGAGGGAGGCAGCCTTCAATGAGGCCATGTATTCTGGACAGACTTCGGGGGCCCACAAAGGCCCATGCCCGGGTCAGTCCTGGGGTTCCCCTTCCCCGTGGGTCCCAGACAGCCGGATCTCTGCCTCCTTTGGGGAGCCCCTGAGTCAGGAGGGGCTGAAGGAGGGGCTCTTCCCGCAGGAGGCACCAGGGCGCTCTGACGGCCTCTCCTCTGCCCAGCGAGTCCTGCGGGGGGCCGGGCGGGGGACCCCACTCACCAGAGCTGCAGCTTCACCCGCCGGCCGTCCAGCAGGATGGTGGTGGTCTTGTAGTCGATGCCTGCGGAAGAGGGTCGGGGCAGCTGACACCGGGCTGGCTGCCAAGTTCTCCCACAAAGGCATTCCCAATTAAAAAGGCGCTGGAGAAAAGAAACCCTCGCCCTGGGAGGAGAAAGGACTTCTCACCGGTGCAGATTCACGGCTTAGAAGGCGGTGGACCTAACTCTGCTTGTGCATCTCCCCAGATTTGCTCGGTCCCCCTCCCACCAACCTTGCCGCTCGCTCCACGGAGCCAGGCCTCCAGCCCTGCTCTCCTGTCACCGCCGCCTCTAGCCCCCCAGCCGGGCCCCTAACCAGCCCCGAGGCCCGGGCTTCACCGGCCGCTGCTGAGGGGTGGGCAGCAGGAGTCAGGGGCACAGACTTGGACGTCGGCCCCTGAATGGCACTGCAGCACGGGTCCCTCGTGGCGCCTGCAAAGCCCATGCGTGGCCTGCTGGCCCCGGGTCTGCCGAGAGGCTGTAGGAGCCGGCTTATGCCCGTGTCCGCTGACGCTGCTTCCCGTCCTCACTCTGGCAGTCCTGGGACTGCCCCACCTGAGCTGCACTCCTGGGCTGAAACACTGAGATAGTTTCCCCCAAACTGTCACACTAAGAATGTAAAGTAAAAATGTGTAGATAGGAAGAATTATCTCAACCATGTAAAGATGAACACATGTGTTGTGTGTGTGTGCATGTCGGGGGGACACTGTAAGGAACCCCAACTGGAAACTAGAAATCTCTGGGTTGTGAAATCTGGGTAGTTTTTACCTTTTTTTCCCCCCAACCTTTATTTTCAAGTTTCTTCAATGAGCATGCATTTCTTCTAAAATCAGAAAAAGCAATAAACACTTGTAAAAAGGTAAAGCATTCCTTCTAGTTCCACCAGAAACCAGTTTTCCGCTTGTCTGAGAAACCACGCCTGTGCTCAGAGTGGCCGGATCACTTCTGCCAGGTCCCTGGATGAGAACACACACTCAGCTGGACTGACGAGAGGAGGACGGAGTCACTGAGAGATGGCATTTCTGTTAAGTGACCAAGAAAGCAAGAAAGGAGTCCTTCCTTCCGAAAAATATATGCAACACAATTTACAATCACAGGAATCCACACTGCTGAGTGGCGCCGCGCCGCGCCACGCGGCTTTGCAGTACCCAGTTTCCTTCATCTGCAGACCTCCTGAGGGATGTCGCTCAAGCACTCAAACCCAGAAAAGACCAGCCTGGAAAACATTCTGGGATGTGACCAGACTGTGGACGTCTTGTCAAGGAAAGCTGAATCAAGAATTATAAATCTAAAGGGAAAGTACAGACAGGAGGCAGAAGGGAAATGAAGGGAGAAATCCCGTGTGAGGGCCTCACCCTGGAGAAGGTCCTGGAACGGATGTGGAATCCTAGAAGCTCTCCTTCCAGTGCGACCAGTACAGGCTCAGAAGACAAGCTCCTCTGAAATGCAGTCCCAAAGAGGGTGTCATTTTCAGGCAGCTTAGTGTATGCTCCCTTCAAAGATCCAGAATGCTTAGACTAGCTTACCCCAGTCTCCTCCCCGACAAAAAGCCCCAAGAAAAAGACTGTTGCATCGTAAAGCATCCTGTCTTTAAAGCAGGTTGAGTGCATGGGGGAGGGTGACAACAAAGTTAGCTGATTTAGAAAGTGGCCTCATGTACTTATTTTTTAGGTCCACAATAAAAAAAAATTCATAAATATAAAAGAATTCATTCCTGGTGGTCTTTTAAAGTACCCTATGCGCTTTTAAAACTACATTTGGTTTTTGTTTTCATCAGTCACAGATGTGTATGGTTTCAGGTTTCAAATCATTCTGGAAGACTGAGCATGGAAAACGGCAGGCCCCAATCCGTGCCCAACCCCAGTGTTCCACTTCCCATTTTAACGTTTTCTAATCAGTTTTTGCTATGTATCTCCAAATTTGTAAACAACATACTTATATTTCTACTTCCTGACGTTTCAGTTTTAGGCGTTGATCAACGTCCCGTATGGAAGGAGAAGCTGTGGTCCTCTTTCACTGACATACCCCTGCCCCATCTCTAATTCTCTCTCCCCACCTTACACACACACACACACCGTATAGTTACCACGCTATTCTAGCTAGATCAATATTCAATTTTACATCAATATGAGCAAGTAAACACTATCCACAGCTGAACCATGTGGTATACTGTGTTTATTTGTGCTTTGTGTACAACTTTTTCTCTTCACTGGAGTTAAAAATTGCCTTTTTGCTTATTTGCTTAGTTTTTTATGCATTCATCACGGTGTCATCCCTATAACGTCCCCCAGTTATCTAAATCTCCTCTCAGAACTTCCAAACATTGAGGTGTTTCACCTTCTTGGGTCGTCTGTCCAGAGCTGCTGTCTAGCTCCCCTCTGGCCTGGGGCGTGGGTTCTCCTGGGCCCTCCTTTCTTCCACCACTGGATCCCACGTCTCCCTCTCTCTCGGTTTACTTTCTCCTTTTGTTTCCTGAGAAGAGTACACGGAAGATAGTTTTGGAGACTTTGCACGTCTGAAACTGTCTTTGGTCTGCCCTCACTCTTCACTGAGTCTGGATGGGCACACAGTTGAGGTAGGAAATAATTTCTTTAAGAAATGTGCAGACATTGTTCCATTAAAGTCTACTTTCCAGAGCTCCTGTTGAGAAGTCAGATGTCAAACTGATTCCTTTTGTTTTAAATTGAGGTAACATTGGTTTATAACTATATAAATTACAGGTGTGCATCATTACATTTCAATTTCCGTGTAGATTACATCACGTTCACCACCCAGAGACTAATTACCATCCATCCCACGTGTGCCGAATCACCCCTTTCACCCTCCTCCCTCCCTCCTTTGCCTCTCATAGCCACGAATCTAATCTCTTATCGGTGTGTTTGTCTGTTGCTGTTTTTATCTTCTATTTATGAGTGAGATCATACGGTATTTGACTTTCTCTCTCTGACTTATTTCACTTAGCATGATACCCTCAAGGTCCATCCATGTTGTCACAAATGGCAAGATTTCATCTATTTCATGTCTGAGTAGTATTCCATTGTGGATATATACCACATCTTCTTTATCCATTTGTCTCTTGATGGGCACTTAGGTTGTTTCCAAGAGTTGGGTATTGTGAATAATGCTGCAACAAACACAGGTGCACATATCTTTACAAATTCATGTTTTCATGTTCTTTGGATAAATATCCAACAGTGGAATAGCTGGATTGTATGGTATTTCTATTCTTAATTTTTTGAGGAATCTCCATACTGTTTTCCATAGTGTCTACACCAGTTTGCATTCCCACCAACAGTGTACGAGAGTTCCTTTGTTACTTCTCGTCTTGTTAATTATAGCCATTCTGACAGGCATGAGGTGATATTGTAGTTTTGATTTGCATTTCCCTAATAATTAGTGATGTTGAACATCTTTTCATGTGCCTGTTGGCCGTCTGTATATCTTCTTTGGAAAAATGTCTGTTCAGATCTTTTGCCCATTTTTTAATTAGGTTTTTTGTTGTTGAGATGTATGAGTTTTTTATATATTTTGGATATTAACACCTTATCAGATATACGGTTTGCAAATACCTTCTCCCAATTGTTAGTTTATATTTTCATTTTGTTGATGGTTTCCTTTGCAGTGTAGAGCCTTTTTAGTTTGATGTAGTCCCTTTGTTTATTTTTCCTTTTGTTTCCCTTGCCTGGTCAGAGATGGTATTGGAAACTATGCTGCTAAGACCAATGTTAAAGGGTGTACAGCCTATGTTTTCTTGTAGAAGTTTATGGTTTCAGGTCTTACATTCAAGTTGTTAATCCATTTTGAGTTAATTTTTGTGTATAGGGTAAGATAACGGTCTACTTTCATTCTTTTGCATGTGGCTGTCCAGTTTTCCCAACACCATTTATTGAAGAGACTTTCTTTTCTCCACTGTATGTTCTTGGCTTCCTTGTTGAAAATTAGCTGTCCATGGGCCAGCCCAGTGATGCAGTGGTTAAGTTCACACGTTCTGCCTCAGCAGCCCTGGGTTCGCCAGTCTCGATCCCTGGTGCGGACCTATACACTGCTTGTCAAGCCATGCTGTGGCAGGCGTCTCACATATAAAGTAGAGGAAGATGGGCACGAATGTTAGCTCAGGGACAGTCTTCCTCAGCAAAAGAGGAGGACTGGTGACAGATGTTAGCTCAGGGCTAATTTTCCTCAAAAAAAAAAGAGAGAGAGAGAGAGAAAACTAGCTGTCCATAGATGTATGGATTTATTTCTAGGCTCTCGATTCTGTTCCATTGAGCTGTGTGTCTGTTTTTGTGCCAGTACCATGCTGTCTTGATTACTACAGCTCTGTAGGACATTTTGAAGTCAGGGAGTGTGATACCTCCACTTTGCTCTTTTTTCTCAGGGTTCCTTTGGCTATTCAGGGTCTTTTGTTGTTCCATATAAATTTTAGGATTCTTTGTTCTATTTCTGTGGAAAATGGCATTGGAACTTTCATAGGGATTGCATTGAATCTGTAGATTGCTTTACGAAGTATGGACATTTTAACTATGTTTCTTCTTCCAATCCAAGAACACCCAAATATCTTTTTTTTTTATTGAGTTAATGATAGGTTACAATCTTGTGAAATTTCAGTTGTACATTAATGTTTGTCATTTCTGTTGTAGGTGCACCACTTCACCCTTTGTGCCCACCCCCCACCCCACCTTTCCCCTGGTATCCACTAAACTGTTCTTAGTCCATAATTTTAAATTCCTCATATGAGTGGAGTCATACACAGATTATCCTTCTCTCGCTGGCTTATTTCACTTAACATAATTCCCTCAAGGTCCATCCATGTTATTGCAAATGGAATGATTTTGTTCTGTTTTACAGCTGAGTAGTATTCCATTGTATATATGTACCACATCTTCTTTATCCATTCGTCTGTTGATGGGCACTTAGGTTGCTTCCATGTCTTGGCTATTGTAAATAATGCTGCAATGAACATTGGGGTGCACAGGACTTTTGGGATTGCTGACTTCAAGCTCTTTGGATAAATACCCAGTAGTGGGATGGCTGGATCGTATGGTAGTTCTATTTTTAATTTTTTGAGAAATCTCCATACTGTTTTCCATAGTGGCTGCACCAGTTTGCATTCCCACCAGCAGTGTATGAGGGTTCCTTTTTCTCTATAACCTCTCCAACATTTGTTACTATTAGTTTTAGATATTTTTGTCATTCTAATGGGTGTAAGGTGATATCTTAGTGTAGTTTTGATTTGCATTTCCCTGATGATCAGCGATGATGAGCATCTTTTCATGTGCCTATTGGCCATCAGTATATCTTCTTTGGAGAAATGTCTGTTCATGTCTCCAGCCCATTTTTTGATCGGGTTGTTTGATTTTTTGTTGTTGAGTTGTGAGAGTTCTTTACCTATTATGGCTATTAAGCCTTTGTCAGATATATGACTTGCAAATATTTTTTCCCGGTTAGTGGGTTGTTTTTTTGTTTCAATCCTGTTTTCATTTGCCTTGAAGAAGCTCTTTAGTCTGATGAAGTCACATTTGTTTATTCTTTCTATTGTTTCCCTTCTCTGAGAAGGCATGGTGTCCGAAAAAATCCTTTTAATACTGATGTCAAAGAGTGTACTGCCTACGTTTTCTTCCAGAAGCCTTATGGTTTCAGGTCTCACCTTTAGGTCTTTGATCCATTTTGAGTTTATTTTGGTGAATGGTGAAAAAGAATGGTCAATTTTCATTCTTTTACATGTGGCTTTCCAGTTTTCCCAGCACCAAGTGTGGAAAAGACTTTCTTTTCTCCATTGTATGCCCTCAGCTCCTTTGTCAAAGATAAGCTGTCCATAGATGTGTGGTTTTATTTCTGGGCTTTCAATTCTGTTCCATTGATCTGTGCACCTGTTTTTGTACCAGTACCATGCTGTTTTGATTACTGTAGCTTTGTAGTATGTTTTGAAGTCAGGGATTGTGATGCCTCCCGTTTTGTTCTTTTTTCTCAGGATTGCTTTAGAAATTTGGGGTCTTTTGTTGCCCCATATGAATTTTAGGATTCTTTGTCCAAATATCTTTCTATTTCTTTGTGTCTTCTTCAATTTCTTTCAACAATGTCTTATAGTTTTCAGTATACAGGTTTTTCACCTCTTTGGTTAAATTTATTCCCAGGTATTTTATTCTTTTTGTTGCAACTGGTGCAGTGGTTAAGTTCGCACGTTCCACTTCGGTGGCCTGGGGTTCACCAGTTTGGATCTCCCGTGTGGACTTACGCACTGCTTGGCAAGCCATACTGTGGCAGGCGTCCCACGTTTAAAGTAGAGGAAGATGGGCACGGATGTTAGCTCTGGGCCAGTCTTCCTCAGCAAAAAGAGGAAGATTGACGGCCGATGTTAGCTCAGGGTTAACCTTCCTCCAAAAAAAAAAAAAGATAAAGTAGCTATTGATAAGTATGTACTTATTGCCATTTTGTTTCTTTTTTTCTAGCTGTTCTAGTAGTTTTCTCTGTTCCTTTCTTCTTCTCTTTCCCCTTTCCTTTGTGGTTTGATAGCTTTCTTTAGTATTACGTTTGGGTTCCTCTCTCTTAATTTTTTGTGTATTTATTGTAGGTTTCTGGTTCATGATTACCATGAGGTTCATATATAACAACCAACATATATAGCAATCTATATTGAGTTGATGGTCTCTTAAGTTTCATCTCTTGCTAAAAGTGCTCCTCTTTTACTCAGCTCCTCCCACATTTTATGTTTTTGCAATCATATTTAACTTCTTTTGTGTGTGTGTGTGTGTGTGTACCCATTAACCTCTTATCATGTAAATAGATAATTTTAGTGTTCTTGTCTTTTGACCTTCATATTAGCTTCAGAGGTGGTTGATCTGCTACCTTCACTGTATATTTGTGATTTTATTTTATATTTTTGATAATTTTCTTATTCCTATTTGTGGTCTTTTTCTTTTCCACTTAAATAAGTCCCTTTAATGTTTCTTGTAAGGCTGGTTTATTGGTGACAAACAACTTTAGGTTCTGCTTGTCTGGGAAACTCTTTATCTCTCCTTCCATTCTGAATGATAATCTTGCCAGGTAGAATATTCTTGGCTGTAGGTTTTTTTCCTTTCAGTACGTTGAGTATATTGTGCCATTCTCTTCTAGCCTGTAAGGTTTGTGCTGAGAAGTCAGCTAATAGCTTTATGGGGTTTCCTTTGTATGTAACTTGTTTCCCTTCTCATGTGGCTTTTAGGATTCTCTGTCTTTCTTTTTTTATTATTGTTGCAGGGGAAGATTCACCCTAAGCTAAAATCCATTGTGACTCTTCCTCCTTTTTTCTCCCCCCACCACCACAACCAAAGCTCCGGTACATAGTTCTGTATAGTTGTGAGTTCTTCTGGTTCTTCTAAGTGAGCTGCTGCCACAGCATGGCTCCTGACAGACGAGTGGTGGAGGTCTGTGCCTGGGAAACGAACCCAGGCTGTCAAAGCGGAGCGTGCTGACCTTTAACCACTAGGCCATCAGGGCTGGCTCTATCTTTAATTCTTGACATTTTAATTATAATGTGTCTTGGTGTGGGCCTCTTTGGGTTTATCTTGTTTGGTGCTTTCTGTGCTTCCTGTATCTGGATGTCTGTTTCCTTCCTTAGGTTAGGAAAGTTTTCAGTTATTATTTCTTCAAATAGATTCTCTGCCCCTTTGTCTGTCTCTTCTCCTTCTGGACACCTGTAATATGAATGTTAGTGTGCTCTATGTTGTCCCAGAGGTCCCTTAGACTATCTTCATCCTTTTTAATTCTCCTTTCTTTTTCTATTCAGCTTGGGAGATTTCCTCTAGTCTTTCATCCAGCTCGCTGATCAGTTCTTCTGTGTCATCTACTCTGCTATTGAGTCCCTCCAGTGAATTTTTCATTTCCAGTATTGTATTCTTCAGTTCTGATTGGTTCTGTTTTATATTTTCCAATTCTTTGTTGAAGTTCTGTGTTCATCTATTCTTCTCCCAAGATCAGTGAGCATGACTATTAGTTTGTACTCTTGATCAGGTAGATTGTTTATCTCTGTTATGTTAAGTTCTTTTTCTGAGAATTTGTCCTATTCCCTTATTTGGAACATATTCCTTTGTCTCCTCACTTTATCTCTTTCTCTGTGCTTATATCTACGTATTAGGTAGATCAGCTGTGTCTGCCAATCTTGGAGAGGTGGTCTTATGTAAGAGATGCCTTACGAGGCCCAGCAGTGTGCTTTCCTGTCATCGTCAATTCCAAATGTTCCAGGATGTCCCCTGTGTGGGCTACGTGTGTCCTTCTGTCATGGCAGGGTTGCTCTTACTGCAGGTGCATGTGGAGGCTAGGCTGTCCCCCTGGCTGGCTGGTCATAAGTCTCAGCTACTGCAGCTGTACAGTCCCTTCAGTCAATGTTATTAGGCAGGGGGAGCCCCAGAACAGTTGGCTGCAAGGTCTAATAGCACATTCCTGCTGCAGTTTTGCTGTTAAGTGAATAGGCCCCCAGCATGGCTGGTTGCTAGGCTCAGTGGCTCACAATTGTTCTAGGCCTCTGGCCTGCAAGGTTGTTGTCAGCTTTCTCAGGAGTGCAGCTGGGTGGGGCTGGCCCCAGGCACAGGAGCACACAATTGTTTCAGGTTTTGGAAGGTGGGGCCGATCCCCTATATGGCTGTTTGAGAAGCACAAGTCTGCTGCAGCTGACAAGCCCCACAGCCTGCAGGCCCACACACCCTGTCCACACAGTCCTGCTCCATGCACACACCCTGACCCACTGAAGCCGACTCACTCGCCCTGCTGCAGAGGCCACACACACTCCACCAATGCAGGCCCAGCCCTCGTGCTTGCCCTGCCCCACAGAGGCAGACCCACTCATCCCACTGCACAGGCCCCACACACTCCACCAACACAGGCCCAGCCCTCGTGCTTGCCCTGCCCCACAGAGGCAGACCCACTCATCCCACTGCACAGGCCCCACACTCCACCAGTGCAGGTTCACAAGTTGCCTGAGGGCTTGTTAGGTGGGGCCAGTCCCTAGGGTGGGCTGCGTGCCCTGGCAGAGCTTGATTAAATCAGTCCTCTGGTGGTGGGGCAGACCCCTGTGCTAACAGGCCAGGGGAAGAACTCCAATGGCATCTGCCAGCATCTGTGTCAGCACACCTGCACTAGGTCACATTAATGGCTGCCACCAATGTCTCAGTCCCTGGGGAGGTGGTCCCAGCCTGGGGAGGTCTCACCTTTCACCAAGATGCACCAGAGCCTATCAAGAGCCTCTCTTTCACCAAAGGACTGTGCACCTTTCTTTCTGGTGATTTTGTGTTGCTTTCCAGAATGGGTGAATTTGTATGTGGGCCCTTTAAGAGCAGGCTTTTCTTTCTCTTATGTCCAACAGCTTTCCCGGGGGCATTCTCCATTGTTGTTAGTAGCCAGCAAAGCCAGATATTATGACACTCATCTCTATTGTGCTGAATTCAAAAGCTGCTTATAGTGGCAAAGCTCTCCCGCTCAGATCCCCCGCTCCTCCAGGGAACACTTCGTACCTTAACACTGCTCCCAGCCATGAAGGGCTGTGGCTAGAATGTGGCTTTTTCCTCTCCAGAAAGGTAGTTCTGCCTCTTCCACCTCACTCAGTGTTGTTTCTTGTTGTGGGGGTTCTTTTTATCCAGTTTCCAGTTCCCCCTCAGGGTCACTGTTCCAAGAGTAGTTGTAACCTTGTGTCCGTGGGAGGAGGGGAGTTTAGAGTCCGCCTACACCCTCATCTTCCCAGCAGTCTCAAACTGATTCTTACCCTTGGAATGCCATCTGGTCTTTCTTCTTGTAAGGCTGGAGGGTCTTCTCCAGCCCCTGGCACTCTGCAATTTCATGCCCTATTATGGGGCATCTTCACTGTTGCGCTGACCATACGATAGGCTCTTTCAACCCTGGAGATGCAAATCTTTCAATTCAGGGAATCTTTCTTGAATTACTTACATGCTTCCTCTTTCTGGGGTGTTATTAATAAGACGTTGGGCCTCCTGAAGCTATTCTCTAATTTTCTTATCTTCTCTTATTTTGCATCTCTCTCTTTTTCTCAACATTCTGGAAAATGGTCTCAATGTAATCTTTCATCCTTTCTTTGAGATTTTTACTTCTGCCATCATGTTTCTAATTTCCAAGATCTTTATTATTTTTGGATTGCTCCCTTTTGAGGTTCTGCTTCCGGTCATGTCTGCACAGCTCCTATTGTCTGCCTGCAGATAGTAACTCTCAACAATGAAAAAAATATAAAACCAATGACCTGAAAATACTGGAGAGTGACTGGCTAACTAGGTGGGAGGGAAGGTCTCTTTATTGCTTTCTCCACTTTGGCATCAGAACTTGCAATGATCATATAATTTGGAGTTGCTGGTGGCCAGCTTCCTCACCAGGCGGAAAAGAACACATCTGGGAATTAACCTACACAGAAGGCAGCAGAGAAGGGGCGTGTGCAGGGAGCAGGTGTGGGGAGAAAGAGCAATAGAGAGAGAACCCTGAATGGTTCAGGCCCCGGGATCTGGCCATCCCTGAAACGACACCTGCTCAACTCATCAGTGACGTGAGACCATAAGTGCTGCTCTGCTTAACATGCTTGGATTGACTTTTTTTGTTTGCACCAAAAATGTCCTGTCTGATGGAAAACCCATGAAGCATGGTGACTGGAGGGAGAGACAGAGAAGGTCTGACACCTAAATCCTGGGAAAAGCTACAAAAGATGCACTTTCACATCTTCCCAAGCAAAGTACCATGACTTCCACATCCCAGAATTTCACTAACAGTAACAAGTACTTAAAAGAAAATCCAACTCGACAGTGCTGATTTAATTATTAACCATGATGACCAAAACTGAACTCCATGACTTCTTCAGGTGGAAGCTCCTGCTAGAACACTGCTGAATAACCTGTTTCTTGGTGGACCTCCCCTGACTCCTGGGACCAGGAAGTGCTCTCCCAGATCTGATTTGCTTTGGAACAGCTCAGGCCCGTGTGGTCTCCATCACCACTTCCTTTATTATTTTAATTTCTTCTTCTTCTTCTTCTTCTTCTTTTTTTTTTAGTGAGGAAGATTGTCCCTGAGCTAACATCCCTTCCAATCTTCCTCTATTTTGTATGTGGGATGCCACCACAGCATGGTTTGATGAGCAGTGCATGGGTCCACACCCAGGATCTGAATCTGTGAACCCTGGGCCGCCAAAGATGAACACAAGAACTTAACCACTATGCCACCGTGCCAGCCCCTCAGCACCTCCTTTAGAGCAGTGACTTGCGACCTTCCTCCTCCATCTGTTCAACTGTGTGACCCACTCCCATAGATAGCACCATCTTTTATCCCTGTAACCGAGATTTGGGGACAGGACAGGGGAGGCGGAATGGGGGATAAAGCTTGAAAAAACACTGCCCCATGTGACATGTAGGTCGTTCTGGCCAGGTGGGAGTCTCGGGGATGGAGATGGACTAAACCCACCGGGTCCCCACAGGGCCCTGGCGTAGGACTGCAAAGCCCCTACAGGGAGGAGCTCTGTGATGCTGAGGACCAAATCCCAGTCTGATGACCAGTGACTTCCTCACTCTCCGTGCCTCAGTTTCCCCTACCATGAGTGGCGACTGTATTGCTGGGTAGAACACACTTGCCACGACGACCTGAAGTCTGTGTGCCCACTGCCAGCAGTGGCCTCAGCTCAGCACAAGCTCCATGCTTCCCCAAACCCCTGGGTCCTTCCAGGGCTTAGAAGATAAACCCTCTAACACAGCTGCACCTGCCACCGAGAAATCCCGAAACCACATCCCTTCATGGCCGGGCTCAAAGTCACACGTGAGAAGAACCTCTTTTTTAATAAACTTATTTACTTAACCATTCTCCTTTATTCTCCGCAATGTTTTCTCCCATTTACATGTTTGTTCTTTTCTCATTGCGTTTGCCCTTCTGACTGTGTTACGTATCACCTTGCATTTGGGTTCATGAGAACCTAACATTTTTGACATTAGTAGTGTCAGCATTAGGATCAAAAGGTATAATTCACATTCGCTGCACTTAACTAATTCAGCAGGAACTCTGTCCATCAAAATAAAATAAAAATACACAAAAGCTTCTAGAAGAAAGCCTACTGGAATGCTCACTGAGTGAGTCAGAATAACAGAGACAAGAAGAGATACAATTTTAGCCTTCCTAAAAAAAAACGGAACCGTCAAATGCCAAGTGGTTCACGACTTTTAGCTCCGCACGATGAATAAATAATTTAGTAATCTATTTCAATTCATCCACCACCTGCTTAGTTCTATTTTCGTGAGTGAGCAGACATAAGTGCGTGCTGCCACAGAAGAGGATTCTCTTATGGTCTAAATATTGGTCAACTATCATTTACAAATATATTCATCTTTGAGTACCTGACTTTTGAGAAATGTGTCTTATGTGGAATTAAAATATCAGAAAGCAGACTGGTGGTTGTCAGGGGCAGAGGGGAGAGGGAAGGGAATGGGGTATGGGGTTTCCTTTTGTGGGGTGAGGAAAATAATCTGCAACTAGAAAGTGGTGGTGATGGTTGCACAAGATTGTGGATTTACTAAACGCCACTGAATTGTTCAATTTAAAATGGTTAATCTTCTATTATGTGAATTTCACCACACACCAAAATGTCTATACATATGTCCTTCCCTGGCTTTTCAGATCAGAAGGGCACTTTGTTGGAAGATGTTAGGGTGCCTTGCAGAATGAGGGGGTGGGGAGGGCTGGATAAAGGGGCTCAGGACAGGAGAAGCAGGGAGACCACGGGGCTTGGGACAGGTGCCAAGCTTCACCTGCAGCCAAGCCCAGCTCTTCCAGGGGCTCCCTTGCATTTCTAAGTGGTTCTAAAGGTGAGTCCCGTTTCAGATAGGGCTTTGAAGTGGGATTCTCATCATGTGAGAGTAGTTACTGAAATTAGCGCCAATTCTCTCCCTGCAGAATCCGCCCCATCTCCTTTGTGAAAACGAGGGTCTGTTCTCTGCACGTTCCTCCTTCCTGGGTTTTCTCTTTGAAAGAGCAAAGTGGTGGGACCCAGGTGCCCCCAGATGGGGCACATTCCAGGTGCCTCTGTTTCCTCGTGCCTGGCTGTCCAGCTCCTCCACATAGCTCCCCACTCTTAGCTGCCCTGAACTGCTCACTCCCTACTCTGGGGGCTGAACTCTCCCAGGTCCTCCCTGGCAGGGAGAGGACCACTGTCACACCGACTTGGCCCTGAGTGGCCAGTGTTTTGCGCTGAGCCGCTATGTCCAGGAACACTGTGATTCCCAGAGTGAGGACAAGCCCTACCAACCAGATATGGGTGGGACCCGCCACCTCTGCACATCACCCACCATGAGTGAAACTGGGGAGTAACTGAGAACCTCTCCTAACCATCATTCAGGTGTGGCCAGACAAGGGCTCCCTCCTTCCAGACTCCCAACACTTCAGAGCATCCAGGTCACCTTCAAATCATGGGGCTGCCCCGCTGGGTCTTGGGGTCACCCTTAACTTGTGGCACCGCTGGAACCTGACCTCAGGACACAACAGGGCATGGCCATGTCAGGCCAGGAGGGGCTTCCTGCCAGCATCCTCCTCAACTCCCTCCCACCTGACTTTGTCACCATGTGGGCAAGACTGCTGGGATAGCATTGCCGTCCTCCATAAAAAAAACAAGGGTGGCAGCTTTTATCTTAAAGTGCATGGTTTTTGATGCTATCAGCACCGTGTCTGCATAGTCAAGAGCCAGTCTGCAAGGCCGCTCCAGCCAGGGGCTGCCCGCCTGCCCCGTGGGGCACTGTAGCTCCAGGCCTCCACTGCCTCCTATTGGGGAAGCTCCGCGCACTTGGTGGTCAGTCTGCCAGGAGAGCTCATTAGGGAAGCCAAGTTTCAGTTAGCAGCTTTCCTGTGCTAAATATACCAACTGCTGAGGTGGCTCCTGTCTTTAGGAGCCCGAGCCCTTGTGGATTCACTCTCCTTTCATCTCTCCTGGGGCAGCAGAAGCTGAGACCACGTGGCATGTGCGGGGAAAGGACCTCACTGGAGCACATACAGAGGCTCTGGTCACTGTGATCACGCCCGGCTGAGCGACTGTCCAAAACCAGACGGCCCACCGGTCCATGTCTGTGCTGCAGAGTTTAGGAGGAGCTGCCCTGAGCTTCGGGAGCCACCTTCTGCATTAGCCGGAAAGATGCCAGGGACCTTATTTTGTCTCAAATAACCGTGCTCTCAGGACACTAAGCGTCAGAGAGGGCAAGAGGCTGGACGCCTGCTGGCAGCACCACCTGGTCACCTGTACGTCACTGCAGGCAGAGGGGGAGCAAGCGGGGACAGCTGGGAAGGCTCAGGACACATGCAGGCCCCCAACGCGCTGCATGAGGGCAGCCTCTGCAGAGCTGTCATCATCGAAGGACAACTGGAAAACACTAGGGAGCTGGCTCCCTGAAGAGCCCACAGAAGCGGCAGATGTCCTGGAGGGTGGGGACTCCAACGCAGTGGCCCACCAGGGCCCCAGTCCATGGAAGGCAGAGGAGGGGCCCCCTCTCTGAGAAGGGGTCTGGGGGGCCAGGAGGCTCCGTGGGGGGCAGAGCAGCCAGAGCCCAGAGCTGCCTCCTTGGCTCACGCTGGGCCAGCCCCTCATGGCCCACGGGAGGCCGGTCAGAGGGCCGGACACCTGTGTGACCACATGCCCTGAGTCTAAGAGAAGAGGGCAGCTCCTCCTCAGCTGGACCAGGCCTGATGCCACCGCCACGGCATGGGCTCAGCTTGGCCATGGAACGTCATGACCAGCTGGCCCCGAGCTCTCAGGGCTGAGGTGACGCTCTCACGGAGGCCTCAGTGGCCCCAGACCCCACACCAGCACCTGCGTCTCTCCAAGGTCCCCCACACCCAGGGGCTCATCCTCTGGGCTGAATGGGATGCCCCAAGACAGCGTCAAGGGAAGGGCTTGCAGGATGGCAAGGGACCACCTCCCAGCAGCCCCCACCCTCCACTAACTGTCACCTGCTGGGGAAGGTGGGGGGGGTGGGGGGCTGCCTGCCACTCAGGGGACAGAGCTTCAAGGTCAACTCCCGCCCTTGTTCAAATGGCCCAAAAGGGCAACCACCAGAAGCCTGGAGATTCAAGGGAGGAGCCTCCCCTGCAGTCTTGGAGGGAGCGCAGCCCTGCCGACCTTGACCTCAGACTCACGCCTCCAGACGGCGAGAGGATAAACGTCTGCTGTCTTAAGCCCAAGCTTATGGCAGTTTGCCGCAGGAAGTGTCCTAGGAAGTGAACACACCATCCCGCAGACATTTCAACACCCCAACCCAGCCACCCCCACTCCCTGCCCCTGTCCAACGCTCAGAGAGAGGGACGCTCAGGGGTCGAGGGTGGGCTCCCAGCCGGCACAGGACTGAGCCTCAGGGCTGACAATGTGGCTTCTGCCTCCCTCAGATGTCAAACCAGCGCGACACCACCCACACCCACACCTGTGCCACAGGGGCCTGTCTTCTGGAATGTGCCCATCACTCGAAACAGAAGAAACAGATTTTACTTCCCGAGAGAATTTCTTAATATTCTTCACACTTATCAATTTATTTCTCCTATTAAGATGATAACTTTTAGGCTTACGTATTAGGGTTAACTAGAGTTTAGTATGTATATTTATGATTCCACCTCTGTAAACTTGTTTTTGCTTTTACTTTTGATCAAACAAAATGCCAATCCTGTCGCAAGTCATAACATGATTCAAATTCATGGGCTGAGTTACGTTTGGGAGAGGGTAATCTATTAATTACTAGCTGCAAGAGGTTGGAATACACAACCCGCACAAACCAAAAAACAGCCTGAGGTTCCGTTTTAGTGAGGAAACCCCAGCATCAGCTGTGATGGCCTGCGTGGTTCTGCCGGGGGTGGGACCTGCCCTGATGGGCAGCTGGGCAGCAACCCCGCCCCCCAGCCCACCCTGTCCTGCCAGCATTGCACTAATAGCACAGAGCAGGTGCCTTCGAGACTCTGGGCCCCTGCACGTCTCCCATCTCGTGGTTCCAGGAACCTCCGTCTCCCCCTCTCTACCCGGCGGAGTCTCAGAGCACAGATCACGCTGTAAGTTCCCCATGAACAAAGGACCCACATCTGGCCTGCCTGAACACTGCAGGGGCCTGGATACTGAATTCTAAACTTCACATTATGTTAAAAAGAGGTTAAGACCTGGAATGCCAAATCCACTTAAGAGAAAACAAACCACCAGGCTAAGTCTTCAGCAATGTGATTGATTATGATGATAAAGTTCATGAGAGGCAAAGAGTGTGTGAAAAAAACAGCACCATCTAAAGGACTGCACAAGTAGCTTCATGTTTAATGACTTTCTCTGCGTATTAACAGAACCAAACAAATGAGATAACCTGTTTCTTCACTGATAAACCTCATCAGAGTTCTTGCCTTCAATCAAAGAGGAATAAAAATAAAAGAATTGGGGCCGGCCCAGTGGCACAGTGGTTAAGTTCGCACGTTTCGCTTCTCGGCGGCCCGGGGTTCACCGGTTCAGATCCCGGGTGCAGACATGGCACTGCTTGGCAAAAAAGCCATGCTGTGGTAGGCATCCCACGTAGAGGAAAATGGGCCTGGATGTTAGCTCAGGGCCAGTCTTCCTCAGCAAAAAGAGGAGGATTGGCAGTAGTTAGCTCAGGGTTTATCTTCAAGAAAAGAACTTATATATGTGTATATGTATTTACATATATACACGTATGAATTATATATGTGTATATATTATATGTGTAAAATATATGCAAACATAAGATATATACATATGATTGTGTAATGTATTTGAAAGGATAGCATTGTTTTCTCTACAAAAATCTGTAACTGAAAAATCTCTCAAACTCTAGTGTGGGTACACCTAATCTCAGCTGCTCTCCCCAAGAACCCTGAGAGCCAACCCCAGTCCCCCAGCAGCCCTGTTCTCACTCCAACAAGATGGAAGAAGCACTCATGAGCCAGGAGACACGTGCCAAACTGCAGGCACGAGTATGTGCTGGTGGGAAAGGAATGGGCAGCGAGAGGAAGGTGGTTCAGGGAACGGCATAGCAGATGATAAAAACTTCAGTTCCTTACAGAAGTTAGGGCAAGCAGCATCTCTGGAACTGAGGAGGTGGCTCTGTCTACAAGGAGCAGTGACACACCTTAAGAACCCCAAAGGGAGCCAGCCCTGATGGCCTACTGGTTAAAGTTCAGTGCTCACTGCTTTGGTGGCCCCGGTTTGGTCCTGGTTGTGGAACTACACCACCCGTCTGTCAGTAGCCATGCTGTGGTGGCAGCTCACACAGAAGAATTAGAAGGACTTAACAACTAGGCTGTACAACCATGCACTGGGGCTATGGGGAGGAAGGGAGAAAAAAGAGGAAGATTGACAACAGATGTTAGTTCAGGGCGAATCTTTCCCTGCAAAAAATAAAGAACCCCAAAGTGAGGTTCTTGGGCAGTGATGCTCTGACCATGCAGCGGCCGAGCAGCTGACCAAAATGCTGACGGCATCTTAAGCCAGCGTGGTGCAGACAGTGGGACCAGCTTCAGGGGACACTGGTGCTCCCCAGCAACAAGAGGGTGGACGAGCACCCTTGCTCCTGGAGAGGAGGAGGAAGAGGTCCAGGTCCCGTGGAGAATTTCTAGTGGAGGCCTCCAAGGCGGCAAGCTGAATGGAGCTCACTTCTGAAGAAGGTGAACCCTGAAGACAGGACTGGGGGCTGCTATCTCCTATCATGACCAGCTTTTAAATGTTTTGTTCGTGGAGCTGATAAAACCTACATCTCTGATACCATTAGGCCCAAGTTCCTCGGGCACTGCAGCTCCCCTCAGTTTTTGCTTATATACAATTTGTTCTTTGCAGCCAGTTAAGCTGTAGAAGCCTGGGAAGAAAGTTTCAAACAAAGGTTCAAAGAAACCTCTCAATGGCAAGTGAGCCCACAAACACTGAGTGATGTGTCAGCCACTCCCAACGCACCTTGCTTCCTCTCTTCACCCCAAACAGCCGGCACAGTTAACCTGTGCTCCTGGGCCGGGCAGGCAGGACCAAGGCAGAACCTCGAGGCTGTGCCAGCCCAGCTCTGCAGCCACTGCGGTGCCTGGTGCCAGTGACGGAGAACACGGGGCGGTGGGTGGGCCTCCAGTCCCAGGAGCTGACCTGGGCAGAAACTCAGCTGCCAGTTCTGAGCCCCTCCCTGCCTGTCATCCCAAATCAGGTTCGCCCTGGGTTGGCAGCTGCAGAGGTTAAAGGTCAGACTAAAGGGGCAGTCGCCACTGCAGGCAGGAGACCCCACAGGACATGGGGCTGAATTAAGGGCTTTTAAAGAGAAAAGCTGATCTGCAGTTTTATTATTTTCAAATACATGGAAGCTTTTATGACATAATTTTAAAAACCCAATGCTTTAGAGACATTTACTGTGTCCTCGGAAGTGGTACCATGGGAGGTAAAGAGGTAGAAGGCCATCCCCACCTTAAAGAGTGACACCGTAAGGAAGTGGGATAAACACCATTCAACTCTCAGTTCAAAATTGAGAGCGATGACTTTGTAAGTCCTGTTTTAAATCTTAAAGTGGTTGCCAAGGGAAACTGGTAGAGTAGCTGTTAAATCAGCAAATCCACGCCGTCTGCTGCCTTGTGGAAGGCAGTGGGAGAGCGCACACACCTCCCGGTGGAACATTCTTCAGAGCCCAGTCAAAAGGAGAAAACCCTCGAGAAGGGGCCACTTTAAGGAAAGAAATGTTGACACTCCTCATGGGGAAGAAAAGCCACTTCTCGGAGACTTTTCTGAACCAGAGGGGCTACAGAGGGTGGTGACCAGGAGCACAGCCCAGAGCCTGCCACCCGTCCACACTGCAGCTCTCACACATGCTATGTGATCTTGAGGGAGCTATTCACCCTCTCTGGGCCCAATAATATAACCTATCTCACAAGATGATCCTTCTGCACTATCAAAAAGTGGAAGTTATTATTATTAGCTCTTAGCAAAAATAAACAGAGAAAGGAATATGGGATTTTCCTGCAGGGCAAAGGAAGCTGGAGAAACAGCCAGGAGAAAGCAGTCAGAGAAAATAGTGAGCCTCATGCTGGAAAAAGATTGGGAGGCAAGCAATTGTAGCATTTAGTGTCAGTTTGATCCACCTCCCTCTCCCATGGCTAATGAATGGAGCAAAATGTGGGAACGCAGCAATCAGAGAAGCAAAGATCGGTGACCTGGTGCCAGGAGCACGGCCAGCCAGTGCCGAGGGAGGGACACTCGATGAGCAGAGAGGCAGAGTGGTTGCGGCCCTGACCTCGCCTCCTCTCCGAGAGCCAGGCTGTCGAGGCTTCTTCTGTCCATGTTGGCCTGGGAAGAGCAGGACTTCCGGGGGGGGAGGAGGCTGAACCAGCACTAAGCCACCACACGGAAGTGAGGCTCAGGGCCAGCAGGGACCCAAGGACCAGAAGTGGGAGGCGTCACCCATGGGGATAGAGGACAGCCTCCAGGCAGTGGGCCCCTCAGCAAGGGGTCCGCACAGCCCCACATGCACTCTCCTGCTCCTGCCCACATGCTCAGGTTGCAGCACAGGGTCTGGAATCCAAGGCCCCCGTCCTCCAACTGTAGGTTCAGGATGGAGAAGCCAGGCCTCACCAGACCGTCTCAGACAAAGAACATGTCCAGGAGGAGCTGCCTCGGCCTAAGCAAGATGCAGGGAAGATGCCGCCTCACAGCGTGCAGTGCAGGGCAGACCCACCAGCAGGAGAGGAAGCCTCCCCCATGGTCGCACACGGGGAGATGACGGCGCAGATCCAGATGGAGGTTTTGTGGCCCCCGGACTGTGACAAAGGCCACAGGGCAATGCAGGGAAGGGGGTCTCTCCAAATGGATATCCAACTGGAAAAACGTGTGTCTTGACCCCTACTTCATACTTCATTCCAGCTGGAAAGCAGCCACCAACATCAAAGGTAGAACAGTAGAGCTTTGAGAGGAGAATATCTTCATCATCTCGGAGCAGGCGAAGATTTGAGAAAAAGGACCCAACATCCTAGCCATCAAACATTCATAATCTGGATTATGTTAAAATTAAGGGCCTCTGTTCTTTCAAAAATACTATCAAAAGAGTGAAAGGCAACACGATGAGAGAGCGTCTTCACAACACATGTTTGTGA
Organism: Equus asinus; assembly: GCF_041296235.1. Taxonomy (NCBI): domain Eukaryota; kingdom Metazoa; phylum Chordata; class Mammalia; order Perissodactyla; family Equidae; genus Equus; species Equus asinus. Next base: position 61,831,512 of record NC_091802.1, read on the forward strand.
CAAAGGACTCAGAGCCAGAATCAATAAAAAAATTCAACCTAATAGAAGAAATGGACAAAAGACTTGGACACTTTACAGAAGATGAAATCCAAATAAACATACAAAAAGATGTGCCATCTCATTAGTCATCAGAGAAACGAGAATTCAACTACACGCTTTCCAGGATGGCAGGAGTGCAAAAGAGAGCAAGTGCAAGTGTTGGTGAGGATACGAGCAGCCAGAACTCTGTCCTTTGCTGGTGAGAGTGTATGTTGGAAAATATTTCTGGAGTATCCACTGAAGTTAAACATGTGCATATCTAATGCTCAGCCATTACAGGTTTTGGCATATTCCAACAAAAACACATCTTACGTATACCAAAGACATGTGGTAGGAATGTTCACAACAGAACTAATCATAATAGTCACAAATGGGAAACCACTGAAATACCCATCCCCAGCAGGATGGATAAATAAATCACGGTATATTCACACAGGGATGTTATACACCTCGAGAATAAACAGCCCACAGCCACACGACACAGGAGAATCTCACACACGATGAGAGCAAGAGAAGCAGCCACAGAAGAGCTCTGACTGTGTGATTCCACTTTTACACAGAATAAATAAGGCAAAACTCACCCGTGCTGTCACAAGTCAGGACAGCAGTTACACCAAGGGGCTATGTAGTGACGGGGGGAGGCCCCAGGGGGCTGTCAGTGCTCTGTTTCTTAATCTGGGTGCTGGCTACATGGGTGTGTTAGGTTTATGAAGATCCATGGAGCTATGCAACTGTAATATCTACACTTTTCTATATGTACATCATACTTCAATAAAAAGTTTAAAAAGGAAGGAAAAAGAGACAATGAACACAACCTAAAAGGAAACAACGAACAGAAGGAAATTCACTCCACTTACTTCAGGCAAGAGAACAGCTTAATAAAAACATGAAGTTGGTCGGTGCTGGCCCGATGGTACAGTGGTTAAATGTGCACGTTCTGCTTTGGTGGCCCGGGTTTGCCGGTTCAGATCCCAGTGTGGACACGGCACCACTGGGCAAGTCATGCTGTAATAGGTGTCCCACATATAAAGCAGAGGAAGATGGGCACCGATGTTAGCTCAGGGCCACTCTTCCTCAGCAAAAAGAGGAGGATTGGCGGCAGATGTTAGCTCAGGGGTAATCTTTCTCAAAAAACAAAAACAAAAACAACATGAAGTTGGCAAAATGAGAGTTAAAAGACTGTTTCTGTAATGAAATGCATTTTTAAAAGAAATTTAAAAATAAATTTTTTTTTTTTTTAAGATTTTATTTTTTCCTTTTTCTCCCCAAAGCCCCCCGGTACATAGTTGTGTATTCTTCGTTGTGGGTTCTTCTAGTTGTGGCATGTGGGACGCCGCCTCAGCGTGGTCCGAGGAGCAATGCCATGGCCGCACCCAGGATCCGAACTAACGAAACACTGGGCCGCCTGCAGCGGAGCATGCGAACTTAACCACTCGGCCACGGGGCCAGCCCCTAAAAATAAATTTTTAAAAATTGAAGAAAAGAAAAATTATAAGAGTAAGGAAAAGATTGGAGACCAAAAAAATCATTACTGATTTAACAAATAAGTTAGAAATAGTTTACTAAAATAAAAATTACCAACAAATAGGAAAGCCTTGAGATAACCAAAGAAATTCAGAAGAGAAAGACAAAAAGATCAAAGCAATTAGAGAGAAGGGAATGGATATCAAAGACAGATAAAAAGAGTCTGACATAAGGATAATCAGCCTGGTAGGCTGAATAATGGCCCCTCAAAGATATCCACGTCCTAATCCCCAGAATTCATGAATATGTTAGATTACAGGGCAAAGGGGAATTAAGGCTGCACATGGAATTAAGTTTGCCGATCAGGTGACCTTAAAATACACAGAAGATCCTGGCTTATCAAGAGGGGCCCAATGTGATGACAGGGGTTCTGAAAGTGGAAGAGGGAGGCAGAGAGTCAGTATCAGAGAGATGCGTGAGATGAAGACTTGACCTGCCAGGGCTGCCTTTGAAGATGGAGCAAGAGGCCACGAGCCAAGGAACGGGACAAGTGCCAGAAGGTGGGAAACGCAAGCAAATAGACGCACCCCTAGCGCCTCCAGGAAGGAAAGCAACCTTGACTTTAGCCTGTGAGACTGTACTGACTTCTGACCCGCAGAACTGTAAAGTAATACATTTGTGTTGTTTTAAGGTACTAAATTTGTGGCAATCTGCCCAGCAGCAATAGGAGACTAACACAATTTGTGTCCCTGAAGCAGAAACACCAACAACTGTAACAGAAAATGTCTTAAGGACATAAATTTCCCTGAAATTAACAAAGATCTGCAAATTCAAAGAGTACACAGTGTACCAGAAGTTCAACGAAGCATCCAACTCCAGACAAGGGCTGGTTAAGCGAACGAACTGAGGCAAAAGGAAGGAATTCTTCAGAAATTCATGAAGAAAAGAGAAATCACCCAAACGGGGGAAAAATCAGCTGACCTCAGGCTTCCCCACAACAAAGAGGGTAGCGGAATGATAGTTACAAAGTGTTGAGGGATAGAAAATATCAAGACTATTATACCCAGCCAAGATACGATTCAGAGATAAAAACAATGAACAGACATTTTCACACGTGAAAACGCTCAGGAGGCCAGCTGGTGCAGCAGCAAAGATCGCACGTTCCGCTTCTCGGCAGCCCGGGGTTCGCCGGGATCCCGGGTGCAGACATGGCACCGTGCACTTAGCAAAAGCCATGCTGTGGTAGGCGTCCCAGTATAAAGTAGGGGAAGCTGGGCATGGATGTTAGCTCAGGGCCAGTCTTCCTCAGCAAAAAGAGGAGGATTGGCAGTAGTTAGCTCAGGGCTAATCTTCCCCCCCCCCAAATAAAAAGCTCAGGAAATACTTATGCCCTTCTTGAAGAAAGGACTGAAAATGAAATCTTGCTAATTAGGGAGACAGCAAAACAAAGAACTCAGATACAGCAATGGAAAAGGACCAGTGGTGAGCCCTGAGTCCACCTAAATGTTGAATTACTACTGAGCACTTGTGGGCATTGCAGCTACAATACAAAAGAGAGTGTTATAAACCTGGGCCATGTAAAAATATCACAAGCTCAAGACTCAGGCGGTGGGTGGAGGGGGATGGAAATGTGAAGCTGAAAATGACCTCATCTTTCAATGCCAGAAGCACGGATACTGTTTCAAAGTGAAATGCGTCTTTTTAAAAAAACAATAATAATTAATGATTCCAACTTCTTACAGTTTTTCACAATCTCTCTTCTTAATCCTAGAAGAATATTTTAGTAAATCAAAAACCCACAAGGGGCACATCTATGATATCTGTTCCCTTCTGCAGTGTCTCAAGCCAAACTGACAACAAAACCTTTTGTGGAGAGTGTCTTTTTAGCCTAAATCCTCCCTCTGTGTCAAGGAAAAAACTTTAGAAGAAAGCATTAACTAGTTGTTTCTAAAAGGCCTCAGTTCAGCATATAACAAAATGAAAGAAATGCAACAGAAGCATACCCAAGCCTTGGTTCGAACCAACCACAAGGAAGTTTCACAAACCTTTTGTCCACATTCCCCCTATTTGCCCCACATCACTCACCTACTAAGAACTCAAAATGTCCCAGAGCCTGTTCCCTCCAGCACAGTCTTAAAAGCACTATGCTTAAAAAAAAAAAGAAAGAAACCTTGCTTTATGTGTTGGGTGTTTGATGACCGCCCCTCTGCTGTGGCCCATCCATTCACTGAGCCCTGAGAACCCAGCTGTGGAGGAACAAAGGCCCTGCTCTCCTGGAGCTTCAACTCCAGAGCTGCGCTGTCCAGCACCGCAGTCACTGGCCACACGTGGCTGTTGAGCACTTGAAATGTGCTTAATACAAACCTTTAATTTCATTTCATTTTAACTACTTTAAATTTATGTGGGTAATGGCGTCATCTTAGACCACACAGTTCTAGAATCAGAATCAGAACCTGCATTTTCCCAAGACCCCCAAGTGACTTATATACACTGCAGTTTCAGGATGAGCCCCAGTTCTCATCATCAGCTCATGTCCGTCATCTCAAACTCTCCCCAACTCCCTCCCCACTTCCTGTCTTCTCAGCTCTACCCTGCCTGGTCAGGGCAGGAAGCACACCTAGGCGGGCTTGGACATCAAGACTTCACTTCCTGGGCTGCCCTCCTCTGCTCCCCAGGAACCAGACTCCAAGCCCAAGAGACAAAGAGGCAAGACTCACAGCCGCACGGCGGTTCATGCCTCTGAGACGACAGGACACAGGTGTCCTTCCACAGCCATTCGGATCTACACCATCAAAGCTGACTGTGGTGGGTAAAGACAGGTGTAGGGGTGTGTGTTTGTGTGTATGCACGCGTGCCGGACACCCACCTGAGTCTCTTCCAGCCTGCTGACCCAGGTTTCTGCCCACCGCACTTTCCTCTCCTCTCCTCCTGCCCTTCTTTCCGTCGTAGGGTCTACCACCTCTCAGGGGCTGCAGCTCTCAAAACTCAAACTACAGGGACCTCCACTGTCCGCTGCCCCCGAGCTCTGGGCGTTCTGGCCTCCCCTCGATCTGGAACCCACTCTCCTGCACCTCGGGTCGGTGCTTCCCTGCCTCCGCCCCAGGACGCACTCTCGAGGGTCACTTGGGTTCCGGCCCTACCGGGCCTGTCCACCGAGGCGAGGAACCCCTTGGACATGGCGAGAGCCCTGGAGAAGCCTCCGGACTAGTCCTCTTGTGTCTCCTCTCCCTTCCCTTCCACCCGACCCACGCCCAGAGCCACCACCCGCTGCGAGCAGACCCACGCTCGGATCCCCTCTCGCCCGCTCCGCACCCCTGCGTGTTCTGTCCTCCTTGCGGGGCCACCGGAGCCGCCCCGCCGCCCCCTCTCCACACCCCACGCTCTCCTCCGCCTCGCAGTCACCCCAACGTGGGAGGACCCGGCGCCCTGCCCAGCCGCCCACTCCCCCTGGCGCGCAGAGCGCGGCGAGGGGATGGAGACGCGCCGCGTGCGCCCGTCCGGGCCCCCACGAGCCGCCTGGTCCCCCACGCGCGGAACGGCGGCGCAGCCGGGGCCGCCCACGTAGCGCGGGCCGACCCAGACCGAGACAGGCCAGCCGGAGCCCGGCGCGCCCCCCGACCGGCCCTGCTCCCCCGAGCCGGGCCCGCGCCCCTTTCCTCCCCGGCCCGCCGCGCGCTCCTCCCCGGCCCGGCCTGCGCTCACCCGCCGGGTGGCCGTACGGGGACTCGGCCGCGCCGTCCTGCAGGCTCGCCAGGATCTCGCCCTTTCCCACGTCGCTGTCGCCCACCAGCAGGAACTTGAGCAGGAAGTCGTAGGCGCGCACCGGGCTGCCCAAGCCGCTCATCGTGCCGTCGCCGCGCCGGCGCCCATGCCCGGCCCGCGGACGCGCAAAAGGGGCGGCCGGGCACCCGGGGCCCCGAGGACCCGCCGCCCGCGACCGCCGCCCGCCGCCTGCCGACTGACAGCGCGCAGCCCCGCCCCGGCCCGCCATTGGCCGGCCGCAGTTGCTAGGGCAGCAGCGCAAGCTCATTGGCTGAATTGCCTGTCCATGTCGCTCTCGTCTCCGCCTCCAGGCCGACACCCACCCGCCCGTCTGGAGACCACACGGCTGCAGCCGCCAATAGCGGATGGGAGGCGGGGAATGGGGCGGGGCCTAGGACGGTGACGCCACAGCCACAGCCAATGGAGGCCCCGAGGCGAGATGGGGCGGGGCCAGAGGAATCAGGGGGCGGGGACGCTGCTCCCGCAGCCAATGAGGGGCGGGGCGAGCAGGGGGCGGGGCCGGGTGTTTACACTCCCGCGTGCGCCTGTGTACGTGAGCACGTGTGCGTGCGTGCCTGTGTGTGCATCTGTGTGCCTCTGCGCGCGCGTTCGTCTGCCTACGTTTGCAGGTGCTTGTGTGTGCGGCCGTGCACGGGTTGTGCAGGCGCGGGGGTAGGAGACAAGGTGGGCTTCTCTCCGTCTCCAGGAAGCAGTCGCGTGGGCCGGCCCTCTGCGCTCCAAGATTGACCGGGGGCGCGTCCGTACGCGCGCAGAGTCCAGGCGGCAGCGCCCACTCTCCGGAGACGCCCGCCGCCTTGGGGGCCTGGTGGTCAGGCCCAGCGGCTCCGGCCTCCCGCCTCATCCCCTCACCCAGCGTGCGGGAGGGCCCACTGCGCGCGTGCAGGGACCTGCTTTCAACCCCACTTCCTCCGGGGCTGGGCACAGAGGAGAGAGAATGGAAGAAGAATTACAAAAGCGATTGTTGAAGTTAAGATTACTTTGGAATGCTAGTTTAGTTTGCGATACCTGTTGTTTATTGATTGATTAGTTGGTTTAGGTACTGGTGAAGCCTCTGTAAAAAAAGCAAAGACAGAGGAAGATAGGATGGAAAGTAGACACAGTGGAAAAATATGAGGCAGGTGGCATTTTGTCCCCATTCCCACCCTCACAAAAAACCCCAAAAACTCAGGGGAATTTCTCTTCCCATCTTTAGCTCAGTTCCACGGTCCCAATCAGGGGTGAACCACTTAACAAATACCTAGTTAAGGTGGGATACCTCCTTCTGCTGGACCCCCCACCCTGCATGTCCAGCCTCACTCTAGGATAAGGGTCAGGAAACCCTCAGCCCACCCTCATTGTTCCCAGCTGTGGGATGGAGACGACCGTGGGGAGGAGACCTTGCCTGTTTCTCTCCCGTGCCCAACGTCCTGAATCTCAGAATCTTTTGGCAGCAGTCACCTCCAAGCTGGTCTCAGCTCAGCTAGAACATGACAACTGCCACCTGAAGGTCCAAATAAAAATAACCACCTAAGAAGAGGATTATATCCACATATGGATTTCTGTCTTCCTGCCCTGGGATAAGCATAAGGCTCACCAAACAGTGCCTGGAGGTGTCTCCAACAGAGATGTTTGTTTCATAAGCCAAAGGAGAAAGGGTCTCCACCATGAGAGTCCCTAGCCACTTGGGGCTGGTTCCATGGTGGGACACTCCCCCGACTCTGTAAATCTGAAAGAACACTATTTCCATCATGGGGGCCCCACCCTCATGACCTCATCTAACCCTAAATACCTCCCAGAGGCCCCATCTCCAAGTATCATCACATTGAGAATTAGGGCTTCAATCTATGGATTTTGGGGACACAAACATTGAGTCCACAACAATGGCCCGTGGTGGTAAGGGGCTCTGGGCCCACTCAGAGCAGGAATGAGTTTTGGTGTGTGGAGCTCTGCCCACCAGAAAGCCTGGACTGGGATGTGGGTACCTGCTTACCCCTCAGCCAGCCTTTCCTGAGGCCCTTGGATGGTCTTGGGGTCTAGAGCAAGGTGTCTGAACCCCTGTACTCTCGACCCTTGGGGCCAGACCATTCTCTGTGCTGGGGCTGTCCTGTGCACTGCCAGATACTGAGCAGCAACCCTCACCCTTGTCCAGGAGATGCCAGTGCACCCCTTCTCCCAGTTGTAACCCCTGAAAATGTCTCCAGATTGCCAAATGTCCCTGGGGCGGGGGTGCAAGATTCCTCTCATCACACGCAGTTGAGGACCACTGGTTTAGAGAGATTTGATTTCCCCGTGGCAGTCACTTGCCTTGAGATGAGAATAGGTCGTGTTCTGGACATTGGCCTCCACCCTGCCGGCTCCCATAGGCACCTCCTGGCCAGTTATGACTGTTTTCAGTTTCCACCAGGGGAGAGGGGAGGAAGTTTGGCCCATGGTCATGCACGGGGTGGAGAGGGGTCGGGTTGTCCAGACTAGGCAGTGAGTGATATCCAGCAATGGGCTAGCTCTGCTCGCTGCGATCTGAGCCAATTAAGCACAAGTTAGAGACCGAGAAAGAACGTTTAATTAGATTAGCTGGCTAATCGGAAGATAGGTGACTAATGTCTCAAAAACTCATCTTCAAAAATTACAGAATCTTGAGGCAGTTTATTATAAGGAAAATGGACAGTAAGAAGGGGATCCAGGGATGTTGGTCTCCAGGCATGACAGGCTCCAGGCATCACATTCTTCCATTCTTCTGTCAGCTGTGATGGATACCTTGTAGGTGTGTTTCCTGCCTGTGGTCAGCCTGTTTCTGGAGAGAAACTCATAGAACAAAGTTTTAATTTATCAAGGTATCAAGGAGTACATACGTCAGCAGAGGCCATAAATCAGGAGAGCATGTGACTTCTTTAAAGTACGTGCAGAGCAACAAGTAGTCACACAGAGGAGGGGCTGGGGCTATTTAGCAAAACAAGATGGCCTCACTGTTGCTCACTTACATAAGGATCTAGAGTGGTCCAGGCCCGTGGTGGATGGACAGTGAGAGAGTCTCAGGGCATCTGTGGTTCGCCCGTGTTAACCTCACAACAACCCTCAGAGATGGGGCTTGTTATTCCCACCGACACCGATGAAATGGGGTCTCAGAGAAACTGTGATGGTCAGAGGTCCTCCCTGCAGCTGCCGTCACTGGAGCTGGTCTGCACAGCAGCGCAGCCCCAGTTTTCCTCTGTTTTCATTTTTAAATTGTCATGAAATATACTTTACGTTGTTGACTTTAAAAATAAAACAGCCAGTTATTTTTACTAGCAAAATGAGTTGATTCAGGAATAGCAAAGAATTGCAACTTGGGACATGCAAGGTATGGCAAAACCACAGGCAAGGCGGGCAAACACAGGAGAGGAACCATTATTTTACAGAATAACCAGGGTCAGGAATGAGTGAAAGTCCATTGGAGGAGGGCAGGGTCTCAGGTTGTGATGGCTCCTCAATTGGCTGAGCTGCAGCGGTTTCCCATTGGCTGGGCTTGTTGCTGGGCAAGGAGAAAGTCTTCCTCCTGCTGGGGTAGTAAAGTAGGCTTCTTCCTGGTGGAAAACGCAAGGTGTGCTCTTCCTGTTGGGGTCTGCGCTTGACAATGAGTGGTAGGGGTGGGAGCTCCCCCTTCTGGCCTCCTGGCTCCATTTTAAAAGAGGTTTCCTTTAAAAGAGTTTCACAACATACAATTTACCATTTTACCTGTTTTTTTGGTGTACAGTTCAGTTTCACACTTCAGTGTCAGTTCAGAGTGTGAAAGCACATTCACTTTGTTGTGCAACCATCACCACCACCCATCACCAGAGCTTTTTTCATCTTCCCCAAGTTGAAACTCTGTCCCCATTAAACAATTACTCCCCATCCCCGGCTCCTCCCAGCCCCTACTAACCACCGTTCTACTTTCTGTCTATAAATTTGACTACTCCTGAAACCTCATATAAGCGGAATTGTATTCATCCTTTTGTGACTAGATTATTTCACTTAGCATGTCTTCAGTGTTCACCCATGTTGTAGCATGCATCAGAATTTCCTTCCTTTTAAAAACTGAATAACACTCCATTGTATGGATAGACTACATTTTGTTTATCCATCCATTTGCAGATGGACATTTGGGTTGTTTCCATTTTTGGCTATTGTGGATAGAGTTGTTGTAAACATTTGTGTAGAAGTTTCTGTGCAATGTCTGTTTTTATTTCTCTTGAGTTTACACATAGGAGTGGAATTGCTGGGTCATACAGTAACTATATGTACCAGTTTGAGGTTTCTTTTCTGAAGCATAGATCTCATTCCCCAGTTTGCACTGCGGTTGGTTTCTGTGTGGTCTTGTGCAGTGTGGTCTCCAGGCTAGAGACCTTTGGGGGGTCCCCTACTGTAGAAGGTGGAGGGGAGGAGGAATGCTTAGGTGATAGGCAAGGAATCTCTTTACGTGAAGTGAAGTTTTTATCCCTTTGACTATGGAAAAGCATTTCTTAAGTTTCCTTCTCTGATGTTCAAATAAAAATAGACTGAGGAACTAAAAAGGGACTGAACATATTTTCCCCAAAGCCAGGCACTTGCACACACCAATTAACTCTTCTATTTCTCTCCCCTGCTGACAAGAAGTAAATAGAAACTAACAGCTGAGCGCAGCTTCACACTTGGTGTATATTTGCGGATGACTCACTAGGAATTCACAGCAAACGTGCCAGTTCTTCCGCCACGGAAAATTCATTTTAACCAAAACCATAACCTCATGGAAGTCGCATCAAGTACCAGAGCCACAGAAAAAATCCATTTAATGTAGGTTTCACGTCACGGCTCCGTCTAAGCCCCACCCGAGCCCCCCAGCCGATGCTCCGCCCAACCCACCCCCGCCCCAGCCTCGCTTGTGCCCCCCCTTGTCTAAGCCCGCCCCCAGTGCTCCACCCGAGCTCCGCCCAGCCGGTGCTCCGCCCACTCCCCCGCCTCCCCCGTGGCCCCCTGTCTAAGCCCGCCCCCACTGCTCCACTCAAGCCCCGCCTGCCCTATGCCCGGCCCACAGCATGCCCCACCCCCCGCTCTGCCCATCCCCTGCCTTTGCCCCACCCGCTGCCCCACCCCCTGCCCAGCCTCCAGGCCCCGAGGCTTGAGTCCTTCCCACGCCACCCCCAGGCCGGGCTCCTGCTTCTGCACTGTCACTTCTCGGCTCCCACAGACAGTAGCCATGATCGTCATTCTCGTGACAGCTCATTCCAGGCCCAGCCAGGGGATGGGGGAGAAGACAGGAAGGACACCTGCTCTCACACGGGGCTCTAGACACTTCTGTGCTGGTCAGTCCAGCTAAGACGCGGCCTGCAGCCGTCCGGCTGCCCCGTCCTCCCCCTCCTCCCCCTCCTCCTAGACAGCGCCCTGCTGGCTCTCTGGCCCAGAGCTGCCCCAGCTCCTGCACTCAGGTCGGTGTTTGGGGGACTGGAAAACCTCCTCGCTTGCCCAGGAGAGAGCCTTAGGATAAGAATTAAATTTTGCGCCAATATGATCACTCTTGAAATGACAGTCCGGTGCTCTGAAGCTGCACAACGGGAGCAATGCTGGGTCTACCTGCTGGGGAGTAAGGCACACACAACTAGCCCAGCCGGGGAGGAGGGTGGAGCACTCTCCGTTCTCCCTCTTGGACTCCGGTCCTGACCCCTACTGGACAGGTCAGTGGCAGAGCCCGAGAGGGAGGGTCTCTGGGGCACCTGATGGAGACCTGCAGGCAGGAGGCAGGCAAGGGGAGATGCAGGCTGCAAGGAGGGCGCTGGACTTGGGGCTGGCGGAGCTGAAGAGGGGCTGCATGGGTGGGTCAGCCACCTGTCAAAGGCCTGAGCAGGGATGGTCACTCTCTGGGGTATGAGGGAGTCACCTTGGGTGCTCTCACCCACCCTGCTCTCCTGAGGCCCACTGAGCCCACCTAGGACTTGTGAAGCTGGCGAGGCAGGAGGCCTCGGAAAGAAATGGCCCTCAGCCAGGAGGCAGGGACCTAACTGGCTGTGTAAAGGTGAAGTGGGTGGTAGGATATCGGCAGACAGGCACAACCTTTAGGACGGAAAGGGCTCCTGCTAATGCAGACCCTTGAGGTACCCCTGAGAACCACCCGCTTTGGTGACGCTGCCAGGGGCAGACAGAACGCTCCTGTCTGTCACGGTTAGTGTCTGGAATCCATAGGACAACCTGGGGAGTGTTAGGAACTTGGTTTTGCAGACTCTGAGGTGAGAGGGACTCAAAGATCTGCCTGAGGTGGAATCCTGGCTCCACTGTTTCCCAGCTGGGTGACCTTGGGCAAGCAACCGCCTTCCCTGGGCCTCACCTTCCCCATTTCTTAAGCCAGAATGGTTCCTTGTGAGAAGTCTGTGAGCAGCGCACTTCACAAGTGTTTGGGGAAGCCGCTGGTGCACAGGCAGTGCTGTGATGTCATCAGTTGGCCGTCCCTGTGGAGCATCCATGGAGACTCTGTTGGGCACCCTTCACCCCCACACACACACTGTGGTCCAACATGTTTTTGTTTAACTTTTGGTGTTGCAGCATGCTGCCTAACTCATTCTATGTTACTGGCACATCACGGGCCATCATAAAACTGTGAACCCTGGGTCATCACAGGGAGAGATGAGTCCAAAACACACTGCTGACAGGCCTCCACCACAACGACCTGGCTGACCTGGCTGCCCAGACATTTTCTGAGTGTGCACCAGGTTCAGTTTCAGATGTCCTGGGCCGTGAGGAGTGAGCTCGAGGCTTGCCACCGAGGGGGGGATAATTGGGTCAGGTAGCATGTAAGCACACGTACCCAAGCACAAGGCAGACCATGGGCAGAGCAGCAGACAAGGTCCTAGAGAAGGGGTTGGAGCCATCCTCAGGGCACAGGGAAGAGAACCCTGTTTGAAGATGAAGAAGAAGCCGGAGGAAAGGAAAACTTGAGAGATGGCAAGGGCGCTTTGCCACAAAGCAGGACATTTGACCCACAGGCCACAGAGTGCCTGGAAATGTGTGGAAGTGTTGGGTTAGCAAGGCCATGATCCCGTGTTGGACCACAGAACAATTGGGGAACATTTTCTCATGGATGGGTAAACACATACAACTGATCAATCTTTTATCTAATACATAATTAATATTCTTGTTTCAAATATCAACACAGATTTTTTTTAAATGACATTGGCTGAAACAGCACATGATGGAATTTAGATCTTTATATTTGACTCAGGAAAGTTAGACTCGGTAGAAACAATAGCCTCAAGAGAGCATTCATAATGGTAGGTGCATAGTCAGAAAAATCTTATGTGGACCAAAAAAATGGACTGAAGAGTTAAATTGATAGGATGAAAATTATTTCATTCAAATGAAAATCGAAAACATAATTTATAAACTGTTCATTGAGGTCAGGAATTAAATCAGCTGGATAAAATTCACTCTTGAAAATAATTTCTCCACAAAACCTTAATTAGTGGTGGCATAGTTCTAGTGAAAACTTCTGTGCTCATGGCACAGAGTTAAAGTGGTCAATGGGGCTGGCCTGGTGGTGTAGTGGTTAAGTTCCCAAGCTCTGCTTCAGCAACCCAGGTTCACAGGTTTGGATCCCAGACAGGAACCTAGCTCTGATCATCAGGCCATGCTGTGGCAGCATCCCACATAAAATAGAAGAAGATTGGCACAGATGTTAGCTCTGCGACAATCTTCCTCACAAAAAAAAATAAGTAAATAAAAGTTAAAAAAATTAAATTAAAAAATAAAGTGGTTAAGACCCCAAGAAAGACAGCACATCCACAGGCGAGCAGGCTGCATGCTAGGGTGCCACCTTCCACAGGGGTTGTGAATCACGTGCCCTTTGGCCTTTGGAATACTTTTTAATTCTCCCCACTGTCCTCTGAAGTGTCAGTTAGTTCATCTACTACTGTTTGTAGATTTTCATCTGCTCAATTTTGCTTTCTAAAATGGTGAAATGTAGGCCAGCCCCGGTGGCATAGTGGTTAAGTTCGGCCTGCTCTGCTTCGGTGGCCCTGGGTTGGTTTCCGGGTGTGGACCTACGCCTCTCATCTGTCAGTGGTCATGCTCTGGCGGCGGCTCACATACGAAAAGAGGAAGATTGGCAGCAGATGTTAGCTCAGGGTGAGTCTTCTGCAGCAAAATAAATAAATGAATAATAAATAATAAATAAAAGGGTAAAATGCCATATACATGTGGAAAAGTACATGAAAACACACGTACCATTTAATAAGTAATTATAAAGTGAACACAAATTATCAATCACCCCCTAGGTCAAGAAGTACAGTGTGGCCAGTGCACGAGAACCCTCTCAAATGCCTCCCCAATATGATACCCTCCCTCCTGCGTGACAGCAACTGCTCTCTTGGGGCTGGTTCCCCCAGAAGCAGGCAAGGGACAAATGCGAATATCTTACATGGGAGATCTGAACCCGCAAACCCCAGGCTGCCGAAGCGGAGTGCATCGTGAACTTAACCACTATGCCACTGGGCCAGCCCCTGGTCTGTGGTTTTTACTCCCTTCTTTCTTGCCTTCTTTGGGATTAGTTTTTTTTCTTTTAATAGAAAAATTATAAACTCTCTATTTTTAGTCCTTATGCTAGAAATTACAATATGCATATTTAATTTATGAAAGACTAAAGATAATCATTACCTTTACCCTTCTCTTGAACAACACAAAGACTTTAGAACAATTTACCCCTTTAAATTAAAATACAAAAAATAATTATTAAAAAATTGTCTCTTTTCAAAAAATCAAATAAGATGTTGTTTTGTACAATCAATTTTGTTAGATTTTCTCACCACTTTCTTTGCTCTTTGCTCCTTCTTGCACTTCAGCTTTAAAACCTGCAGTCACTTTCCTTTTGGCTGAAAACAGCCTTTATTCTTTCCTGTAGGAGGGTCTGCTGGTAGAAAATAGTGTCACTAGAAATAAAGGCAAATTGTTCTCAGTCTGAAAAGTGTCTTTATTTCATTTTCATCCTTGAAAACATATTTTCCCTGGGCGGTCATAGTCTATCATTGCACTGTCTTTTGGCTTCCAGTATTCACGTTGGGAGACCGGATGTCAGTCTGTCCAAGGTACTCAGACTTTCTTGATAGCTACATTAGAGATTTCTTGTTTCCTTGGTGTTCTGCAATTTCACCATTATATTTCTAGATGTGAACTTCTTTTAATTTATCCAGCTTGGGATTTTGGGGGGACCTTGGATCTGAGGGTTGGCATATTTCATCAGTTCTAGAAAATTCTCAGCCATTTTCTGTTTATGTATGGCCTCGGCCCTAAAAACCTAGTTAAATGTCTATTAGACCTCACTATTCTCCATGTCTCTTAATCTCACCTATCATTTCCCTTTTTGTCCCTTTGTGCCACATTCTGCATAATTTCTCTGACATCTTCCAGTTCACTAATTCTCTCATCCATGCCTGATCTCTTAAACCTGTCCACTAGGCTTTTAAATTTTAATTATGATGTTTTTAATTTCTAAAAGCTCTTTTTAGTTCTTTATAGAATCTGCTTAGTCACTTTTTATAGTTTCTTCTTCCCTGTAGATATTTTCAAGCTTGGCTTTTCTCTCTTTAGACAGAGTAGGCATAGTTTATCCCATTATGTGCATCTGATAATGCCAACACCTGAATTTATCCACTGTCTGTTATGCAGACATTCGTGGCATCTTCCTTCCTTGTATGCTTGGTCTATTATTGGTCCACTTGGGCTCCCAAAACAGAATTCCACAGACTGAGCGCTTCAACGACAGAAATTTATTTTCTGTCAGTGCTGGAGGCTGGAAGTCCGAGGTCACAGTGCCGGCATGGCTGATTCCTGGTGAGAGCTCTCTTCCTGGTTTGCAGATGGCTGCCTTGCCGTGTCCTCACATGGCCTTTCCTTGCTGTGTGCTCCAGGAGAGAGAGAGGGCAGTCTGGTGTCTCTTCTTATGAGGACACAAACATTCAGTCTGTAACACTTGGTCCCTTTTGACTGTGTGATGCTCATTGTTCTCGAGAAATAATTGTCATTGTCCTGTGTTGTCTGGGAGGAAGACATGGTCCTCAGGGGAGGTTTTGTGTTTGCATCTCCCAATACTGGGGTGGGGGTTCCATTCCCTATCTGCTTTAAAATTATCGACTTGAGTGTTTTGGATAATCAAGTGATGTGAATTTGGGCTGCAAATCCATGCAAGAGCAGACTCTAGAGTGGTTCCTATTCATATTTACTTGTAGTTCATCCTTCTTTTGAGAGTGTAACCCTGTGGGGTCCCAGATTTAGGGGAAGATGTTCTCCCAATACACGCCCACTTTGGCCTAGCCCTAAGCTCTTACTTAGGTCCCACCCCCTTCCCTAAAGAAGGAACTCTGTTCCTTGGCTTCAGCAGGCGTCTGTGAGGCAAAAGCAGTTTTTGACCTCTGCTTACTACTACTCTGGGTTCTCATCACCTAGAATTTGGGCTAATGTTCCTTGCTATTTTGTCATCTCTTCAATGCTTTTAAAATGTATTTAAACTATTTCAGTCATCATTTCTAGTAGCTTTTGAAGCTGGGTACCTGAGGGTTACTGTAAATATCAATAAGATTACCTTTCGATCTTGTTATGAAAAGAAGTTAATCTTGTCAATTTGCTATTTTTCCTGTTTAACCTGAGGCAGTATAACTCAAGGATCACATGGATTTATGAAGTTGTTTTACAGAAAAAATAGAATGCCTTCAAGGATCACTAGATAACCAGCTCCCAGCTGCCCAGAAGTCAGATTGCCCAAGGGTCTTATCAGGAAAGAAAGAAACTGGGATTACCCCTTTGTTTCTGCGAAACTCCTTCTGCCACACCCCTTAGCTCTATAATCCTCCCTGCTCTCTTCTCTTGTTAAGGCAGATTTGAGAGCACCTAAGCTCCCGCCTTCTCATTTTGGCCAATTCGAATAAAGCCTTCTCCATCTCCAAGCACCGATGTCTCAGTGTTTGGCTTACTGCACATCGGGCACACGAATTTGAGATTAAGAGGTTCCGTTTTACCTTCAGCAGGAAGGTTGGTCCAAACAATCTGCAGATAGAACTTTCTTCATCTGCTCTTATTCCTTAAATCTTCAACCTTCAAGGCTGCAATTATCATTCATTCATTGTTTTAGCACATTCTTATTGAATGCCCACCCCAGGACTGGCATTGTGCATCTTGCTAAGCATTGGGAAACAATGGGAATCTGACAGTCAATTTTGTGTGTTGACTTGGCTGGGGCATGGTGCCCAGATATTTGGTCTGACAAGAGATTTTCACATATTGAGGTATAGGGTAGCTATTCTGGTTTAACACTCATTCATCTTGAACTAAAAAATCTGACTTATGGTCTTTGAAACATACATTGTACATCTGCTTTAACTATTAAAGTAAAGACTGCATTAAACGTTATCTCAAAGTAAAAGAATGCACTCTTTTATTTTTAATTTTTTTTCTTTTGAGGAAGATTAGCCCTGAGCTAACATCTGTGCCCATCTCCCTCTATTTTATATGTGGGATGCCTGTCACAGCCTGGCTTGATAAGCGGTATGTAGGTCTGCATCCGGGATCGAACTGGTGAACCCTGGGCTGCCAAAGCGGAGCACTCTAACTTAACCAGTATGCTACTGGGCTGGCCCCAAATGCATTCTTTTAAGACAAGAATGCATACTTCCCTTCCTATGCACACCAGTACCAGTAATGCTCGTGTTAGTACTCCTGAAGATAAGTTCCCTTTCCCGGACATCAGGGTCGTGGTGACCTGCAGATTTGCAACTGAACAGCTGTCTGAAACTTTGATGAATATGTATCCTAGGCGTGTTTAAGGTAAGTCCTCTGTTCTAAAAAGGTGTAAGACTGTACTCCTTACTGCTGTAAGACCTCGCTTCCCTGGAATGCTTTCTTCCTTTCTGGAAGAGGCCTTCCCGGGTTGTGATCCTTATTCTGGCTCAAGTAAAACTCACGTTATCTTTCTTACCTATAGAATGATGACTGGTTATTTTGCGTCTACAGGTCAAACATTACTCTGGATGTTTCCGTGAAGGTGTTTTTAGATGAGATTAACATTGGAATCGGTGGACTTTGAGTAGAGCCTCTGTGGTGTGGGTGCACCTCATCCACCCAGCTGGGAGCCCGACTAGAGCAAACACTGACCTCCCCAAGGGAGAGGGACTTCTGCCCGCAGAACGCTCCCCCTGGGCCCCACCTGCCCCGCAGGTCTTGGTCTTGCAGCTGAACAACTGTGAGAGCTGGTTCCTTTAAATAAATTTCTCTCCCTACAGACATCCTGTTGGTCCAGTTTCTCTGGACAACCCGACCAAGACGGGGCAAAGCAGACTTTATTCTGCCCTCAAGTCTCTGTTCAGTCGTGGGGAGAATTAGCATTGGATAATCGTGTGCAAAACAAAAAGAGTAAGATAGCCCCCCAGAGGTGTTGCAGGAGACGCCCAGGTTGGGGAAAGCCCCTGTGAGGTGACCCTCTGGCTGACCTCGGACTGAAGGACATGACAGAGACCTGGCAAACGGGACAAGGGCAGAGGGGGCAGAGGGGGGCCCGCTGGAGCAGCCTCTGTGCCCAGAGAAGGGCAGGCCAGTGGGCAGGGGCAGGCTTAGCGTCAGGGCCAGGGAAGAGCCGAGTCAGGGCAAGGTCAGGCCACGGCAAGGGCCACACAAGGTCAAGGGCAGGTCAAAGGCAACGTCATGAGCACAGCCAGGACGAGCACAATCCGCGAAGGGCCGCCAGGGCCTCAAGGCCCGGGGCCGCGGTGCCCCGCCCCAACCACGACGTCGTCCGGCCCCTCGCCCAATCCCCGCGCGTCCCCGAGACTCGGTCCCACCCCTCTCCCAATCCTCCAGGCTAAGCCCCGCCCGTCTCCCAGTCCCGGCGCGCCTCCGTGGCTCGGTCCCGCCCCCTCCCTCCCCTCATCCAATCCCCACGCGCCTCCGTGGCCCGGTCCCACCCCCTGCCGCCCCTCACCCAATCCCCGCGCGTTCCCGCGCCGTCGCAGCGTCTCTGTGCTGCCTGAGGCGGGCTGCGGCCTGGACATGGCTAACATGGAGGCGCTGCTGAAGCGGGAGCTGGGCTGCGGCTCCGTCAAGGCCACGGGTCACTCCGGAGGCGGGTGCATTAGCCAGGGCCAGAGTTACGACACGGACAGAGGACGAGTGTTTGTGAAAGTGAACCCCAAGGCGGAGGTCAGGGCCGCCGTGGGCGGGGGGGCGGTGGGGGGGCAGGGGACTCGGGGGCGGGGTCAGAGGTCCTGGGTCCGGTCCTGGTCGGGGTCCAGGTCGGGGTCTGGGGCCCGAGGTCCAGGGTCCGGGTCCTGGCCCGGGTCCGTGTCGGAGTTGGAGTCCGGGGTCTGGGTCGATGGTCCGAGGTCCGAGGTCCAGGGTCCGCGAGCCTCCCGAGTGCAGCGGGGATCGTGCACTATGGACGGTGATGCTGTGCACGCTGTCCCCGTGATTGGTGTGGCCGCTACTTTGGGAAAATCCGTTGTTTATGGCGAGTTTTGAAGAGGGGCGTGTAGGAGAAGCCCTTGTCCTGGGATCCTTGTGAACCTGCAGACATCGCACCCTGTCTGAGTGATGGGACACACGGTAGCCCCGGCAGGTCCGCTCAGGCTGCTGTCACTGTCCCTAGACTCGGGCGTAGCAAACGTTTATTTCCCAGGTCTGGAGGCTGGAAGCCAAGATCGGGGCGCAGCGGGTTCGGAGTCTGGTGAGCCCGTCCGGGACGCAGAGGCGCTTCTCCCCGCGTCCTCGGGAATACCGTCGTGGGCTCCACCCCAGGGCCCCACCGCCTAACGCCGTCACGTCGGGGTTAGGCTTCAACATGGGAATTTTGGGGGACACGACATTCAGTCCGATGCAGCGCCCTCTGCGTCCGTTTGTACGTGGAGTCTGCTCCGGGGCCCGCGGAGGGTCGGGGGCTCACTGCCGAAGGGTGCTCGGTCTGCTTCTTGCGGGCCCTTCTTTGTCCAGTTTGGGTGGGTTCACTCCAGGACTGTCGGCTTGAAGGCCCAGGCTGGCGGCGCAGGCAGCGCGGGGCTGGGCGCCGCCTTGTTTCCACGGGGCTGAGGGTGCTCACCCCAGAACCTAGTCCTACGGGTCACACACCCTGGCCGTGCTCTTCTCCTTCCTTAGAAATCATCCTGGCCCCTATTTTAATTTTCTTTGCAGAAATGTGTCCCACCTTCCACGATGTGGGATGATCTCTTTCTGAAGCGCTGCTGTTCTCTCAAGACCAACCTTCTCCTCTTTGTTCTGCAGAGATCAGCTGCGTGTGGTCCTGTACATCCCTTTTAGAGGCATCTGCCAACTGTTCGTCCTCGAAGTTACCCTTAGGTCGATTGCCCCCAGGCAGTGCCAGTGTAGCGGTGTGTCCTTCCTGACTTCCTGCGGCAGGGCGTCTGTGGGTTTTTCCTCTTTTGTGGCGTGCATCCTTTTTATGTCTGTATTTCCACCTTCACTGGCATTTGTAATAATTCACAACTTGGTGTTGATTACAGGGGAAGCAAGTATTTTCCATGATTAAAATGGAACCACTTAGGGATGCTTTTTAAGCTTTGTTCTGCTGCTGCTATTTCTTTGTGTTCTTACTCACTTTTTATTTCGTGGTTAAAGGCCATTTTCTTTTCGCTGATCTTCCTTAGGTGAGTTCCTTCTAGCCCTTTGGTAATAGTTCCAAACATGTCGTTTCTAGCATGCTTTGGAATGTGTGAGTTATGCAGATGCACTGGCCGTGGAGTCTGCCTTTGCTGGCTGTTTGGAAAAGGGACTCTGTTCTACCTTCCTCCAGACTTCTAAGAGAAGACTACCTTGTTGCTCTTTCTGTCTTCCTTCTCACCCCTGCTGGAGTTGACCTGGTCTAGGTTGTTTTCCTCTTGATTATTCTTATCTGCACTTTGCACACTGTGTCATACTCCGCCCCTCAGTTCTAGATCTTTGGGAGCACGATGCTGACTTTACCTGGTGGCAGTGTTCCTAGGGTTAGTCGGACACTCAGGACCATGTAGCAGTGGGTATTTCTTCGAGAAGCCTTGGCTTCTGGCTGGGTTCACAGATCCTCCTTCGCGTCTCCCTGCATTTTAAAAGTTCTGTCCCTTGCTTTACTCTCACAAATGGTGCTCTCGTACGGAGTGTGGCCAGGGCCCAGTTATTTTCCCTTTATCTTCTAAAGAGAATGCTCTGAAAATTCTCCTTAAGACAGTTTTGTTCTTTGTCCTCTGTGATTTTGGCTCTCCATATAATAATAATAATTTAGATAATAATATTTATAAAAGTGTTTAGAATGGACGATGTACGTGTTAGCTGCTGACTCCGTTAATCATGACAGCAAAACTATGAAATTGGTAGTTATTAACCTCATTTTACAGATGAGGAAACTGAGGCACAGAGAGCTTAAGTAACTTGCCCGAGGTCACAGAGTTAGTAACTATAAGAATAAGTCCATGGCAGCACTGTTTGTGGTAGTGCCAAACTGGAAGCCCAGCTGTCCATCAGCAGGAGCTGAATGAGCACATTCTGGAATATTCACACGGCAGAGCTCTCTCTCTACAGCTGTGAGAATAAACAATGACTGTTGATGCACCAATGTGATGGAGAAGCCAGGCCATCTGCCCCTGTGCCTAGAATGACAAAGCAGACAGGACAGGTCTGCGCTGTGGGGGTGGGGGTGGCTGGGGAAGAGAACAGCCTCTGGGCGGGAGTGTCCAGTCTCTGGATCGGGCAGCAGTTGCACGGTGTGCTGGGTGTTTCCGAGTTTGCATTTTTCTGCATGTGCTTCTGTAGCATCTTTACTTGAAGAAAAGGAAAAGATACTTCAAAGGGGAGGAATTATCTCATCTGGGAAGTCAGGGAAGATTTCTCTGAGAACTCAAAACCGATGTTAGTTGAAATCTGAAGCGTGACAAGGAAGGAGCTGACTTGGTAAAAGATGGGGCATAGTGTTCCGAGCAGAGGTGACATTGCTTGGGGGGCTTCCAGGCTGGAGGAGGCAGGGGTCTTTGAGGAACTGAAAGAAAGCTGTGATCCAGGAGCATGGGTCGGGGGGTGTGCATGCAAGTTAGGGGCGGAGCCCGTGGGGGGGCCCAGATGAGGGTAGGGAGGTGGGGCTGTCAGGCAGGAAGCAGGCAGGGTTGGTAGCTGGGGTGTGTTCAGGGTGGGGTCCACCTTCTCTAGGGGTCACTGCAGTGGGGACAGGGTTGGTAGCTGGGGTGTGTTCAGGGTGGGGTCTGCCTTCTCTGGTGGTCACTGCAGTGGGGGCAGGGAGGCCAGGTGGAGGATGGTTGCGGCAGTCAGGAAACAAGGACTTCTGGGCAGGATGGAAATGGGGTGAGAAGAGATGGTTTTCAGTGCTAAGAAGGAGATGCCATAGAACCCTGTGGTCCATTCAGGTGAAAAAGAGACGCCAAGTTCCTGGCACGTGTGGATGGAGGGCGACCTGCACCCGAGGGGCCAGGTGGGCAGGGTTGTGGTTGAGGTGCTGTGTGAGGATGACCCACGTTCACAGTCCAGCTCTGTGCCAGGCGCTTAGTGAGGTGCTAGTTAGGAGCCTCTACTTTCCTCCCTGTGGAGCGACTTCGGATTCGGCGACAGCATCGAGATGGGGTCCAGCACCAGAAAGTGCAGCCTCGAACGTACCCTCTCCGCCACCAAAAAGCCAACCAGCCGTCCGTGTCAGTGCGGTGCTTGAGAACACGCGGCCCCACAGCACATCCGCAGGCGGCCTCTTGCTCTCCCTCCTCTCCCCGCTCCTCTGTCGTTTTTCTACAGGCCAAGAGGATGTTTGAAGGGGAGATGGCAAGTCTGACGGCCATCCTGAAAACAGGCACAGTGAAAGTGCCCAGACCCATCAAGGTTCTCGATGCGCCCGGAGGCGGCAGCATGCTGGTGATGGAGCACCTGGACATGTCCCATCTCAGCAGGTGTGTTGGCGTCTTCCCTCTGGTTGGCTTTGTTTTTCCTCTGAGTGGTTCCTTCATGCCTGGAGCTTGTATGTGGGGGTATAATTTTGAGGCATGTGCTGTGAGGAACCCATGACCCCACGCCTGAGGGGTTCTGCAGCCAAAGGCAAACAGGAAGGGACTCTCTCAAGGTGAGGTGCTGGCAAGGACCTGGCTGCAAGCTCAGAGGTGGCTGGGAAGGGCTGTCAAATGATCAGGGCCCTTCATCTCCCCCTTGCTTCACCAAAATAGAGTTTGTATCCTCAGATGTTTGACCTGCTCCGTGTGGCCTGTGGCCTTTCAGATGGGTGTCTGTCTGCATTTATGTCACGCATTTAGTTGCTGCCTTTGGTTTCACAGTCATGCTGCAAAGCTTGGAGCCCAGCTAGCAGATCTACACCTAGATAACAAGAAGCTTGGAGAGACGCTCCGGAAGGAGGCCAGCACAGTGGGTATGGGGCTGTGTGGGCCCCGAGGGACCCTCGAATGGAGGACATTTGGCCAGTATGGGTGCGTGGGTGTGGTTGTGCCACGGCTGTGTGAGGATCAGACCCGTGTTGATGCCAGGGAGGAATGTCGACCCCATGCTGCGTGCTTGTAGAGTGCACACAGTGGGTGCAGTTAGCGTCCTGTCCTGCAGAGGCATTTGAAAGACAGGAAATATTTCCTGGACTTGAAGCCTCATCACATTTGGTTCCTTTTACCTCTCACTCTCCAGAAGAAAGCCTATCAAAGTTTCTCTGGCATTCTATACAGTGCCTTTTCCCCTAAGGAAAGTGAGACGTGAGGCTCAAACTGACAGCCTCACACTTGACCCTTTGGAGCTTAATGTGGCGTTAGCATTGAGGTGTCCTCCAGTAGTCCCCTCCTTTGACCTCTCATAAGCCCTGCGCAGCCCATAGGATGACTCTGCCAGGCAGAGTAGCTGACACACCAGAAACATGACCAAGAACCTACTGTGCCCAACAGGTCGGGCAGACTCCTGTCCTGTGAGAATCTGCTGTGCTGGACAGACAGCCTGTCCCTTCCAAGTCACATGTGGCTTAGTCCTGCAGGACTTGCTTTGACTTTGGGAGCTGCAAATGATGAGACCATTTCAAAGCACAGCTGTGTGTCTTTCACGAATGGCAAATGCTAAGCTGGCCATGGAAGGCCTTCCTTTTCTGATGGGTCATGGGGTGGATTTTTCCTCCTTTTTTGTACGCAACATTGTTGCTCCTCTGAGCATCCTCTGGTGCCTCTCCTGGGAAGTAGTGGGCATCCTGGATTGTTAAGTGTGACAGGTCAGGCTCTGTTCCTGGGTCCTGAGAGTCCGTGGAGACCATGGCCCTCATTTGTCTCTGGATGAGAACAGGGTAAAGAAGCGTGCACTGAGGTTAGGCCTCCAAGCTGCTCTGAGCTCCAGCAGCAGGCCTGAGCGGGCAAGGAACTAGGCATCCTTCTTGTTTTCCTTTTGCTTGCAAGGGAAAGGAGGCGGGCAGGTGGAACGGCCCTTCGTGGACCAGTTCGGGTTTGATGTGGTGACGTGCTGTGGATACCTCCCCCAGGTGAGCAACATTTTGCCTCCATTTCCCAATCAGGTCGACTCTTTAGAAACAGCTGGGGAAAACACACCCTCTCCCTTTTTTGGTGAAATGTGGTAAAAGTCCTCCCTTTTTTCTTTGCTAATTTTTAAGAGGTTGTCGTACCTCACATGCTGGGTAAGCTCAGAGAAACAGAGAAGGACCAGCAAGTTAGGATGCTGGATTTCAAGGTGGATAAAAATCAGAAATTTAGAGGCTGGCCCTGTGGCCAAGTGGTTAAGTTTGTGGCCCCGCTCCAGTGGCACAGAGTTTCGCCCAGTTCAGATCCTGGGCGCAGACCTAGCACCGCTCATCAGGCCATGCTGAGGCCGCGTCCCACACAGCAGAGCTAGAAAGACCCACAACTAGAACATACAACTATGTACTGGGGGGCTTTGGGGAGAGGAAGGAAGAAAAAAAATTAGAAAGTTAAAACATGTCTAATTCTACATAGTCAGCTCTCAAAGGTAGCATAAGAAAAGGTTGTAACTCTAGATTTATGGTGTTAAGGTTGGTCCCCCGGGAATTTCATTCTGGGGAGTTCTGCTTGATGCCCAGCAAAGACAGAGTGGGTTGGATGGTGGCTGTGTTCTCAGGAAAGGCAGGTGGCTTCTGAGAAGGAATACTGAGGAATCTAGAAAGCTGGCAGGGATTTCCTGGGAGCAGAGGGTGTGGCAGACACAATTCAGATTTTGAAATGTTGTAGGAGGTGGTCCAGGAACCTGCTTGGTTAGCGAGTGGCTGAGGGCTGGGGCTCCCTGGTCCTGGCTGCTCCACGCTGTGCTGGGGGGCTTCAGCTGGCCCTCTCCTTCTTCTCCTGCCTGTAACTCACTGTGTGTGTTGCATGTATGCGTACATTTGTGGATGCACACATGAAGGTGTGTGAGGGTGCCTATGTGTGAGATTACGTGTGTTTGTGCATGATATTATGTCATTTGGTGTCACATACGGCCCACTGTGCTGCTCTGCTTTTGTGAATGTCTGTCTTGCTTCCTTCCTGGGTGGTCAGCACCTCTGGCCTGGATATCCTCTCTCAGAGGTGTTTTTGAATGGGGCTCTGCATGGCTTCTCATGTTATCACTCTCTGCAGAGGGCAGGGCTGGCTGCTCAGGAGAAACTGAAGAGGGGTCCTCCATGCCCAGGTGGATGGTCAGAAATGAGCCCCAGGGGTCAGGGAAGGCCAGCACCTCTGGCCTCTGTGCTCCCCTGTGAGTATAGATTGAAAGAAAACGTCCTAGAGCTCTTCAGAGTGCTTGCTGCTCCTCAGTGGCAAGGGCCCCCTTGTTTCCCACTGCTCCTGGAACAGGATCTAAGGTCCCAGCATATCCGAGAGGCCCCATGCTGCCTGGTCAGCGCCCACTCCTTCACACCCATCCCTGTAGTAGCACCTCTAATGACCAGCCCTTTCCACTTTAGGGTACCTCCTTCAGGTACCCCATTTTCCTCTGAGCTCTGTTTTCTCCCTTCTCTGTGGCCCGTGCAGGTGAATGACTGGCAGAAGGACTGGGTTGAATTCTATGCCCAGCAGCGCATTCAGCCCCAGATGGACATGGTGGAGAAGGGGTCTGGGGACAGGGAGGCCCGTGAGCTCTGGTCTGCTCTGCAGGTGAGTGGAACCCCACGCGCCCTGTGCCCACCATGCCCTGTAGGCCTGACTGAGGGGGGTGCCAAGGCAGGTGCGGCCACCTGTGGGTCTGGGTCTGGACAGGCGGCAGGTGGGGCCAGCCCGGAGGGCGGCTGTTGGTGTCTCTCCACCGTGTGTGAGCTGTGCGTGTCCGAATGCATCTGTGTGCCACGTTCTGCTCAGGCTTGTGGACCACACTTAGAAAAGCATCTGCATCCCTCCCGCACGTATTGGTCACCTCGCTGAGCCTGCATTTCCTCCCTGCAGCTGAAGATCCCTGACATGTTCCGTGATCTGGACATCGTCCCAGCCCTGCTGCACGGGGACCTCTGGGCAGGAAACGTAGCAGAGGATTCCTCTGGGCCCATCATTTTTGATCCTGCTTCTTTCTATGGCCACTCGGAGTATGAGCTGGCCATAGCGGGCATGTTTGGGGGCTTCAGTGGCTCCTTCTACTCTGCGTACCACAGCAAAATCCCCAAGGCTCCAGGGTTTGATAAGCGCCTTCGGCTGTATCAGCTCTTTCACTATTTAAACCACTGGAATCATTTCGGATCAGGGTATAGAGGGTCCTCCCTCAGCATCATGAGGAATCTCACCAAATGAGCTTGCAGTTCTCTGGAGGGAGGCCTCTGTGGGGAGTGTGTGGGGCCTCAAGTTCAGGAGCACCAGATCCTAAGCAGGTGCCTGTCCCGGTCCCTCTCGTTCCTCCACAGCCCTCTCCATCAGGGGTTCTTCCTCATTTCTTCACACACTTGCAGTAGCTTCAGACCAACTCTCCAAGCCTTGTAAAGTATGTAATATCTCAGAAGAAAGGTTTTGTCATCCTAAAGTTGTACGCCTTGTTAGACTTCCTAGCTGGATAAAACCGCACTCGAAATGTGTGAACGGAAGCACCTGCGGAGCGTGGGCTGCGTCGAACCATGCCGCTGCCGAAAGGTGGGGATGGGGAGTGGCCTGTGTACTGGGCCCTTCCCACCAGCCCCACGGTCTCAGCTCCAGGAGAGGTGCTGATGTTTGGGTCTAGACATGTGACCGTCTTACTAGGAGCATCTTACAATGACCAGTTCCAAAATCAGGCACATTCCCTGTCCTTTCGGTGTTACCTCTGGACCCTGCCACGGGCTGAGCAGGTCTGGAAACTGATTCTGGGAGTGACCAAATGGCTAGCCTCTGGAGCCATTGAATTGCTCCTGTCAGCCCTCCGTCTCGTCTGCCGTCTGCCAAGGCTTGGCAAGTTGTCATTCCTTTGCATCACACGAAACCAGCGCTGAGCCAGCCATTCCCTTTCCTGCAGTCTTGCAGCGATGAGAAATGTTCATGAATGGCATTGATGCTAATAAACCCTTTTGCATAAAAATTTGAATAAACTCTGGTTTCAGTGATGCACGAGACTGTATATTTCGCTCATTTAAATCATAATTCAATGTTTATCTTAGCTGTTTGCCAAGAAACCTTTGTAATATATTGTGACAATAAATGAGTACAACTGTTGTTTCTTAAAAGAGCAATTTTTTTCTTGACTTTGTTCGTAAGCACAGAGCTTCAAACTAAGGGCAGTGTAGCCTGAGGACTTTCTAACATCTGACTCGGGTGCAGTTTAACTGCTGTTCTCAGTCACCTGCGAGATTTGGGAAACAGTAAAGGGAGGTTGAAAGTAACTGTCAAATTGCATTTCGGGGAAGAAGCCAGTTGGTGGCCACCTCCGGGGTCCGACTTTGGGCTCGGGGCACATCAGTATCAGAGACGACACCAGTGGTCTCACGAGGAGTTCAAGGGGACTGATTCATTTTTTCTCTTGTCTGCTTTTTGTTTCTCTATTACACGTCAGGGCACCTCAGTGGGACTCAGAAGCAGAACTGATGCCTTCATTTTTATTTATTTATTTTTTTCATTTTCTGACATCATTTATTTATTTATTTTATTGAGGTCATATTGGTTTATAACATTGTGTAATTTCAAGTGTACCTTATTACATATCAGTTTCTGTATAGACTGCATCATACTTACCACCAATAGTCTAGTTTTTATCTGTCACCATACATATGTGCCCTTTTACCCCTTTCACCCACCGCCCACCCCCTTCCCCTCTGATAACCACTAATCTGTCCCGTTTGTCCATGTGTTTGTTTACCTTCCACATGAGTGAAATCATATGGCGGTTTGTCTTTCTCTGGTTAATTTTGCTTAACATAATATCCTGCAGGTCCTTCCATATTGTTGCAAATGGGACAATTTTGTCTTTCTTTATGGTATTCCATTGTGTGTATATTCCACATCTTCATCCATTAGAACTGGTCCCTTCAGAGTTCTGGTTCTGTGGGAAGGGAGAGAGGACTGTGACTGTTAAGAGCGTGTGGTTGTGGGAGTTTCAGACATGGTGATACCTGGACTACTGTTTTCCAAGATTTTGGCCTATTTACCCCCTGGGGAAACTGGTAACTGTCTCTGAGGGAAGGATGCCATGAGCCAGCTTCATTCCGATGTGCGGGTGCTGCCCTGTTCCCCTGTGTTGGTAACAGACTGGTTTCCAGGATGGTTTTGGTTTCCGCGGTGGTGGACCTGAGGTCTTCCAAGAGATAACTGTTCTGCAGCTGACACCTTTTGGGAGGTGCTGCCCAGGGCTCCTTCTCTTCAGTGGTTAAAGTGGGAGCAGAAAGGTCAGAGGGCAGAGGCTGGATAGAACGTGTATTTGTTCAGTTCAAGAATGTTAACAGAAGGCTCTCCATCTCATGTTCCCAAATTCGCACGAACCATCAAGTAGATGAGTGCCCCGAGCAGAACCACAAGTCAGTGGCAAGGGGAAGGGTGCTTTCTGGCTCCCGGTGGTGTCGCTCGCAGGTCCCCGCTGGGTTTGGTGGTTGCTGGTCACTGGAGCAGGTGACAGGATGCTGGGCTGCCTGACAAGGAGGATGGCCTGGACCCCCTCTTGAGAGAGTCCTCTTGGGTGCTGTGCCAGGTACAGGGAATGGCTGATTCTGCCCCACAACGTCCCCCTCTGGGGCCTGAACATCACTTCTATGTCAGCATAGCGGTACTGGGGATGAGAGCTGAGGCCTGAGCTTTCCCAAACTGTATCCGGGAAAACGCTTCAGTCCTCCAGAGGGAGAAGTGTTACCGCATGCATCTCAGGGAGGCCGTGGGCGAGGGAGCAGCCAAGGTGGAGACGTGGGGAAAGCTTGGCAGGCACTGAGCTGATCGACAGTGGTCACAGTGCTGCAGGGCTTTCTGGCTTTCTAAGCTTTGCAGTTTATAGCAAATATGTATGTATGGTACCTAATTTTGTATTCATAATTTTATATATATATATATATATTTTTATGGATAAAGGGTCGCCAGCATCTTATAAGCCTCAAGCCCAAAGTTCCATGGACCCACCCAGAGTTGCTGTGGATTGTTCCATTCCATGAAAGCCCCTCTGTGCACATACCAAATGAGGATGAGCATCTGTTTTCTGGGCTTCTGGATCGGTGGAGGGTGGCGGGGGGAGTGAGGTTTTGATTTAGAGGTATAATTTCACGGGACACTTGTATGCTGGTGTCCTGACAGCAGCCTGCCTCCTGTCCTTGCTGAGTGGCCTGCTGACATCTGAAATAATGGGGAGGTTTGGCTAGACCCATAGGGACAAGCTGTGGATACAGCACCTAGGCCCCTTGGTTGTGCAGAAGAGCGGGGAGAGGTTTGTGCTGTTTGGGCCCGCCGTGAGCATCACAGGAGGCCTCGGAGGCAGGAGGTGCAGGGGGCTGGCCGCTGCCCCGAGCGCCTGTCCAGGTCCCTCAGCTCTCATCTCGGGTGGTCGTACTTATTTCTTACTGAAAATGAGACTATTGTATGAAAATACCTCATTATATCTGCTCCTGTCAGGGTATCAGCCCTTCCACAGAAGTAAATCTAGATAACTGCACTTTAGTTCTCCACCTGAAAGCTTTTCATTTTGCATCCTGTTGATGACAGCGGAACTGAAACATGGGCTTTTCTCCCTTAAACGAGGATTATGGATGTACTTTACTGCCTTCCTGATTGGAGTCTTCACTGGAATCAGTCATTACATTGCTTCCCTCCGTGCGTTTAAAAACATTTCAGGCCGTTTGCTTCGTGTTGAGGAGCCTCAGCCAGCTGTGCCCGCCCAGTTTTTGCCCTTTATGGGGTCCTGGGTGCAGAGGGCTGAGTGATCCCCCCTTCGGTTGTTGGCCCATCATTGTTATTATTAACACTTCATGTGAGACTTCTCCCTTTGTCTTGGTTACTCATCTCCCTTTGTTCCCTTTTCCCCCCGCTCACTTTTCCCTCCTTCAAATCTGACCTGCTGCTTTGGAAATACCAGGAATCATATAGCCAGTGGGGTCTAAGCAGAATGAGGGTGAGGCCAGGAAGGCTGTCTTGGGGTGAAGTGTGTATCTTCAGGGCTTGGATTTTGAGATCTCTTTTAGGCTCATTCTAGGTTTGTGGCTCAAAACATGGGCTGAGAGAACTGAGGGAACTCTTGTGGGAACTCTTGTGGAACAAGGTCTGACCCTGGATGGATGCCCCTAAACACAAAAGCCGAGGCTCTGTGACGGTTGTGTTTTGGCGCACCAAGCCCCTCACAGGTGGGTCCTGGTGGCCGTGGAGGCCTCCCATTTACTCTGCTGTCTTGAGGCTGATGTCTGCAGGGTAGCGTTGGAGGGACACTTATAAACCGTTGAGGCAGATGGGACTCTCTTATGAAATGGTGTTTAGCATACTTTGGGATTCAAAGGGAATCTAAGTGGGGCTGGCCCTGTGGCTGAGTGTTTAAGTTCATGTGCTCCTCTTTGGCGGCTCGGGGTTCAGAGGTTCAGATCCTCCGTGGTGTGGACCTAGCACCACTTGTCAAGCCACGCTGTGGCAGCATCCCACATAAAATAGAGGAAGATTGGCATGGATGTTAGCTCAGGGCCAGTCTTCCTCACAAAACAAACAAACAAACAGAAAATACCAAAGAGAATCTGAGTAATTACAGCCAAAATAAGGGAGGAAAATGCAAGTGTGGAAAAGAAGCTCAATTCTCTACAGAGAGCAGTGTACCTGACCCCGAGACAAAGTTACCTCTGTTCCAAACAGACATGAAACTAACAGACGTTTTCACACTGCATCACATTAGACGTGGGTTATCTCCATGGGGGATCCTAGTGGAGGTCTTAGGAACTACAGACCATCTTAAAAACCTCAGGACAGTCCACTCCGGTGTGATGGAAACCATTCTGCACTTGGCATCAGGAAGACCAGCGCAGGGGGGGCTTGGGTACGTTACCTGAGCTTCAGATCCAGACACCCACGGGGTGTCAGAGATGAGCTTCCTGGGGGCACTGCCTGCCCGTAAGTGCTGCTCAGCGCGTCTGGTGCATGTCTCCCCACTTGGGAG
Organism: Equus asinus; assembly: GCF_041296235.1. Classification (NCBI taxonomy): domain Eukaryota; kingdom Metazoa; phylum Chordata; class Mammalia; order Perissodactyla; family Equidae; genus Equus; species Equus asinus. The sequence continues at coordinate 61,862,256 of NC_091802.1, forward strand.
GGTTGCTGCTTCTATCCTCCCCATGTTCTCCCACTGAAATTTGCTTCCAAAAGCTTCTTGCATGAGAACTTGCCTCCCTGCCTGGGTTTCCTTGTGGCAGAAGTATGTGGACACACTGGAATATGTTCAGAAACAGGGATTGGCGTGCTGGGGGACTGTGGTGGGCGTAGCAAAGCAGCTGGATCACAGCCATCTCTGAATTCTGAAGTGGCAGAATTCCCGTCCCTTTCCGAGAACAACCATCTGCCCAGGGGGCGTGGTCCCAGTGCAGTTCCGTGTGGAGGCTGGAATGACGGACTAGCGGTGACACCTGGACAGTGTCCATTGGCTCCAGGTTTCAGCCAGGGCCTCAGGACCCCATCCCCTACCCTGCTGCCTGATTTCAGACTGGGCTGTGGTGATGGCCTTGGGGTTCGTGCCCTCAGCTGCCTTCCTGGGCCCCTTTTCTGAGCAGCGTTACAAGCGCCCCCCCCCCCCCCCAAGACTCCCCCAACACGGAGCAATGGGCTGTTGCTTGGCTGCGGGCTTTTTCGTTCTCAGTGCCACTGACTCTGTGTTCACAGTAAGGGGATCTGAGTAAGCAGGAGAGTCCTTCCTCTGCACAGTGACCCCATTGGTACCTCGGCCTGTCCCACTACCCAGATCCACACCTCCCAGACACATTTCCCTTTAACGATGCCGAGTCCTGAGAGCTCCTGTCACAGCTCCCTGAGTGTGGGTTCCAGCTGTGCCTGAGAGGCACCTTCTGCATCTTTGCAGCCATAATTGTGGTTCTGGGAGAACCGGGAGAATGAGGAGACTGGCCGTGGTGAGGAAGGGGACTCACAGCTCACAGGGCAGCTTGGAAGTGCCTGAGTCACATCTCCCACTTGAGCTCCCAACCACAAACCAGAACTCTAAGGCAGGTTTGGGAGGAGGGTGGCGCCAGTATGCAGAGTCAAAATGCTCTTCTTGGCATGTGTCTTCATGCTGAGGATTCTGCGCTCGGACCCAGGGCTGCTCAGACGGATGCTGGGAGGCCTGGGGAGTGACTCCAAATACCTAGGTTCGGGACCAGTAAGATGGTGTGCCACTGCCTGGCTGCCACCCGTCACATTCAGACCCTGCTTGGGCAAACCATGCCCAAGGCCCGGAAGGAGGCTCAGTTAAGACCAGTGTCTCCCCCAGGGTGCTGGGAGAAGCTGGAGGGCCAGGCTCATGAGTCCTTTCCCAAGATCCAGTAGCAGGGTGGGCTTCACTAGACTGAGAGAAGAAAGCTAGGAGGAGGAACACATGGAAGGGCACATGCCCCTGACAGATGGCCGTACAATCTCTCCTGTCCCACTTGCTCTTGTGCAATGACCTTGTACATGCCAGTGCATAGATGTGTGCACATGGGCATGTGTGTGTTTTTGAAGCTCCCTTCCCAAGGCAGCCAGTCTCTGTAATCGGGAGTCCCACCTGGGGCAGGGGCAGCTGCCCGATATCAGAAACCCCAGAGCAGCCTCTATCTCTGATGGGCACCAGGCACCCTGAGGAGCAAACCCAGCGCCAGCAACGGGTGTCACTGGGCAGTACCTGGAGACTTGCTGGGCATGATGAGACCCCCAGCCTTGTCTGGACAGTGTGAGACCCAGGCAGGCCTGTGACCTGCTGCCCAGGGACAGCCTCGTCTCCTCTGGACAGTGTCCTGTGTCCAGCCGGGTGGGAGGGGTCTGGGCCAGGGCCCTGCCAGGATTCACGGAACCTCTGTGCAGGGATGTCAGGCCCAGCCCGGCTCTGGGAGTGCCTGTAGCAGGTGGACCCCACCTCAGGCTGTCAGGGCACACTGTGTGGGTACATGGTCAGGGCACCACCCGCTTCAGTCCTCCTATCAGAGACCTCGTCCCTCCCTCTCTAAGAGCTGGGTCGGTCCCCCATGGGGAGCGCGCCTGCCCCACTCCGGGAGAGAACAGGCGGAGGGTGGACCCTGCCCGGGAGGCGTGGCCGGGTGCTCCGAGCCCGCAGGCCCCTCCCCCGCGGACTGCGGCCTTGGCAGCCGGAGCTCGATCCCCGGCTGGGCCGTCTGCGCCATCCCCGGGTCCCTCCCTCGTCCTCGTGTTTCCCTCCCCTTGGTCCCAGTATCCCCCGTGTCCCCACGTCCCCCGCCCCTATGGAGCAGCTGCTGCGCACCGAGCTGCGCACCGCGACCCTGCGCGCCTTCGGGAGCCCGGGCGCCGGCTTCATTAGCGAGGGGCGCGCCTACGACACGGACGCGGGCCCCGTGTTCGTCAAGGTCAACCGCAGGACGCAGGTGCACCCCCCAACCCTCCCCACTCCCCCGCCCGCGACCGCGGCCTGAGCCGGCCCCGCCGGGCTGAGAGGAGGAGGGGGTTGGGGTGGAGGTGGGTGGGAAGAGATGAGGGGAGTGGGTAGGGGTAGGGGTGAGGGGAAGGGGGAGGGGCTCGGGACAAGGGGCAAGGTAGCCTCTTCCTGGGCCGGGCCTGCACTCGCAGCCCGGGGGCAGCCTGCCCGTGGCCTTGTGGAGCTGGCACCTCCAGGGCGAGCAGGGCCCAAGCATTTTCTGTGGGATCCCGGGGTTTTGTCTGCTGCAGGATTCATTTATTTCCTTTTGCATGGATGCACAGGAGTTTTTGGTTGGTTGTTTTAATTTCTCTACCCTCAAGCATGGGGGCGACGAGGTTTGGAGTCCGGCTACTTCTGCCCCTCCTCGAGACCCAGCGCTGGCCTCGGGTTCTTCGCACCCGTGGGCTCTCCTCAGCAGGTGGGAAGAGTCAGGAGGGAGGCCAGGACCCCAAGAAGGACCCCAAGGGCCAGGGGAACACTCCCTCTATTCACAGTCTGTGCTTTTGTTTGGTTTCCATGGCTTGCGTGAAATATTACTGTTAACTAAATATGGAAACTATAACACCTTACAAATGAGGAAAGCACCCAGGTGCCAAGGGCTGTGCTGCCTGGGCCGTGCTCTGGGGGCTGTGGCCCTTTGAGGTGTGGCAGTGGTGGGGGGTGACCCCTCCCAGTCCCCCTGCAGCCCTGCCCACCTCTGGGATGGATGAGTGGTTGGGGTTGGTCCAGCATCCCTGAGCTGTTGGCACAGGGAACGGTTGAGGAATCTGACTTCAGAACTAAAACCCGTCAAAATGGTAAGCCCCACCTCCGGGAAGCAGTTTTGGGTTCAGGGTTTACGCTGTCCTGGAACCTTCACAGCTGGTCCCGGGAAGCTCCTCTAGGCCCGACCCTTGAAACTGTCAGTGCTGGAACCTTCACAGCTGGTCCCGGGAAGCTCCTCTAGGCCCGACCCTTGAAACTGTCAGTGCCGGCACACCATAGCGCGCAGTCAGTGCAGGAGAGCAGGGACAGGTGAGGCCTTCGGGGCGCCGACAGCCCCTGCTCCACGATTCCAGGTGTGGTTGGCAGTTAGCCTGGTTTTCCTGTCAGGTGCTTTGCATTAAAGGATGGCATTCTTTTCCTGTGTGGAAATAGATGCTTTGGTCTCGTTCATGATGGTTAACTTTTTTAAACATGCAAGTCTGTAGTTAGAGATCTTAGAAACCATTTTATTAAGTGCAGTTTTAACTGAGCTATAGTCTACCTAAGGTGAGAGTTCACCTAATTTAAAGTTGGGATATTTGTGGGAAGTGTTTTAGAAATAGGAAGGCCCCTGGGTCCCAGTGGAGGCTGTTCTGCTGCTTGGGGGAGCGGCCCATCGTCTTCTCTGCTGGGTGCACAGCTCCTTCCCAGCCCCCAGGCCCTGCTGGGTGCTGTCCCTGAGGACCGGCCCTGGACCCAAGGCCAGGCCCAGCCCATCTCCCAGCCCCCGCCTTCCCCTGCCCCAAACATGTGCCCCAGTTGCTTCAGCATGCCACCCCTCCTTGCTGTAATTGCTTGAGGCAGTGAGGGGTCGAGTAAGCCAGAAGGGGACCCAGGCCTAGCCCCAGCCCCTCCACTAACCCGTACTCTGGGGCACCCCACCTGCACCCCCTGGCACCCCACAGTACTCCCAGCACTCCTGGAACCTCCCTCTGTAGCCTGTGCTTCCTCACCTCTCACAGCAAGCACTCGCTGCAGGGATGTCAGCATCCTGCTCACTGCAAGCCCCAGGTGCAGCCTCATCCTTGCATCCCCTTCCCATCCCAAGGGGGCCACGTTGCACCCACTGCCTGAGCCGCCAGTGCCTGGCTCCCAGCCAGTTTTCAGAAACTGAAGGTCCTGGTGCTTGTGATTCCCCGCGGTGGCTTCTGTTCAGGGCTGCGAGCCACAGCCTGGCTGCAGAGGCCACTGTTGGAGTCCGAGCTCATGCAGTATTGTGGACGCAGGCCCGGCAGATGTTTGAGGGGGAGATGGCCAGCCTGGAGGCCCTCCGGAGCACTGGCCTGGTGCGGGCACCTCGGCCCATCAAGGTGATTGACCTGCCAGGAGGTGGGGCCGCCTTTGTGATGGAGCATCTGAAGATGAGGAGTTTGAGCAGGTGAGCGTGAGCATGTGTCTGTGTGAGAGAGAGAGAGAGTCAGAGACAGAGATGGAGAGAGGGAGAGAGACAGAGACAGAGATGGAGAGAGACAGAGAGACAGAAACATAGAGAGGCAGAGAGAGAGAGAGAGAATCAGACAGAGAGACAGAGAAAGAGGGAGAGACAGAGAGAGTTAGACAGACAGAGACGGGAGAAGGAGCAGCCTCTTGCTGAGCTGCTCGCATAACTGGGCCCAGTTACCAGAGGCAGGGCCAGGAATTGCACCGCCATTCTCAGTGGTAAGGAGGAGTTCTTGCTTGGTGGTGTAGGGCTGGTGTTAGGTTAGTCTGACTCCAGTGAAGCTGCATAGAAGAAGCGTGTTTGAACCATCCCTTGCCTTGTGCTGGAGAGTGCACCCATGCCAGCTCAGTTTGGGCAGAGCGAGGTCTGATCTAGTAATTATCTGAAGTCCTTAACATTTTTTCTAATTATTAAGGTTATGTATATTCATTGTAAAAGAAAAAAGTGGAAAACACAAACTCATGTGAGAAGACATAACCACCTGTAATTCCATCAGCAGGGACGAGCCACTGCTGACTTGTTGCTGCTGGATTGTCATCCCAGTCTTTTCTTATATGTGACTTACATTTGTTTCTACCAAAGTTGGGGGCTGGTTTTCCACTTTCAGGCATTTGTCCCTTAATCCCCACGCCCCTTAAGGCTTCTGCTGAAGCCCACCTACCCTCTCCTGCTGATTTTGTTTTTGGAAAGGGTCATTGCCTGCAGCTCGTTTCCCGCTTGTTAAAGAATGCGGAGTAGTTTTTAAGGTATTTAAGACATTTCTCAACATGGAATGTGCTAGCTGCTGGTTGTTCTTTCTCATTTTAATTGGCTGCATTTCTTCCTCCCTCAGTCAGGCATCAAGACTTGGAGACCAGATGGCGGATTTGCACCTTTACAACCAGAGGCTGAGGCAGAAGTGGAAGGAGGAGGCGAGCACAGTGGGTATGTTCAGGTTGCTTTCCTGTCCCTGACGTGGCTGCACCTACCCTGGATGGATGCCGGTGTGACCATCTCCCATTACACTGCAGTATGACAACGAGATTGTTAAATGAGAACCTTGATGGAGCTGACGAGCTGGTAGAGTTGGCTCATGACCCCTTCTACACCCAGCCCTGCCGTCCAGTGTGCTTGTGGTGGGAGTGGCCTGGTTGATCCGTGTGCTGACCGACGGCTACCATGTGCAGCACGTCCTCAGACCACCCACGTTCTAGCAGTGCAGCCAGGCCTGTCCTGCTGCTCTGCTGAGGTCTGGCACGTGAGAGAAAGACAAGCAGCTCTTTCTACCGACAGGCCGGAGGGCTGAGGGTGCTGAGCCCCAGTATGTGGCCAAGTTCGGCTTCCACACGGTGACGTACTGCGGCTTCATCCCGCAGGTGAGTGCCTGGGTGAGGATGCCCCTGCTAAGTGGTCATCTCACCCCTGTATATGGCAGAGTGTCAGTCCCCTGGGCACCAGGAAGATTGACCACCTGATTTCTGAAAGCAAAGTGTGAGCTGGGATGGGGAGAGCAGATGACCTGAGCCTGGAGTGGGTGGGAGCCGTGGGGAAGAGCATTCCAAGCAGAGGGAACAGCAGGTGCAAAGGAGGATACGTGATGAGTGTGGGGGACTGAAGCAGGTGGGGTGGGGCAGCACGGGATGTCAGGAACTAAGTCCTGGTCACTCAGCCTTGGGCCTTTGAAAAATTATTAGCACTATTGAGATGTAATTCACATGACATAAACTCTGCTATTTTAAAGTGTACAACTCATTGGTGTTTAGCATATTTACAAGGTTGTGCAACCATCACCACTATCTAATTCCAGAACATCTTCATCACCCCAGAATGACCACGACCCATTAGTAGTCACTCCCCACTCCTCTTGCCTCAGCCACTGGTAACCACCAATCTTTCTGTCTGCGGATTTGCCTGTTCCGGACATTTCATGTAAATGGAATCAGACGATACATGGCCTTTTGTGTCTCTCCCTCGTGTGGGTGGAGGGCGATTCTCCCAGTTTGAGGGCACTTGGGGTAAGATCCTGAGGAAGCCTGAGGCAGATTTAGGGATCCCATTCAAGGGGCAGGCCTCACAACTGGGGTCCCTGGAACTGCACATGGTGCTTTACCAGGCTTGTGAGGACCCCCTAAACCTTGGCTAAAGCTGGCTGCCCGAGGGTCACACACCTGTCTGGAGCTAGTCGTAGTGGTCCCAGGCAGGCACAGCTGAGCATGCCTTGTCCTGCTTCAGCTGTTGAATTTAAGAGCTGGGAGGTCTCCAAAGACTTGGCTGACCTCACACAGTGGCTTTTCAAGACCCGAGGAATGAAGTGCACAGAGCCCCAATGTGTGCAGCAGATGAGAATGGGGCTGGTCCATTAGGGACACGGGTGGCCCTGAGTGCCCCTTCAGACTCTAGGATCAAGTAGCCAACTTAGATCAGCTGCACCCCGGCTAGGAAGGGGTGAGCGACCTGGGAGGACACCTGCTCTGCCTCCTCGAGCTGTGAGAAGATGGCCTTGGATGTAGCGCCTTGAACCAGCCCCAAGTTCCTGGAGGCTCCCTGCCCTGTGGGAGGGGTGAGTGGGTGCTTGGGGAGCTGCGGCCATGGTGGGGCAACCCTGAGTAGTGGCTGTGTGCTTCTCAGACACCTAGTGCGCTAAGCCCTGTTGGGACCACTGGCTCCATTGAACTACTGCCCCGACTTAGATTCCCTTCTAAGTGCTTTATCTTACTCAACTCACCCAGTTGCCATAGCAACCCTATGATGTCGTTGACACATTTTATAGATGAGGAAACTGATACACAGAGAAGCCAAATGATGCTTCTGAGGTTATGCAGCTAGTAAGTGGAGGAGCCAGGATTTGACCCAGTCTGGCTTCAGAGCGTGGGCCCTACGTGCCACACTAGCCTGCCCCTGTGTCATGGTGAAGGCTGGGTCCTTCCACCAGCTGTGTCCCCAGGTAGCCCTGCCTTTGGCAGCTCAGGGGAAGGTCAGATCTTTCCATGGGTGAGGGGATCACGGTCCCTTTCTGCAGTTGGAGGGATTGGGCTAGCCAGCACTGGTCTCCAGCTCTCAACACTCAATCTATGTCTTTTATGACCTGGTCATCCAAGATTAAGACAGAGCCTTGGATTCTGGAGGCCAGGGCAGGCAGATGGGGAATGAGGGGCTGCCACCCCGTGCACATCAGGCTGTTTGGGGAGGGGGCCTCCCCACCTGCTTTCGAGGTGCACCTAGCACCAAGGGGATGAACCCAGGGCCAAAGCGACCATAGCATCCAGCACAGGGAGTGTCTCCATGCTGAGGATGCTGGCCAGAGAGATCAGGTCCGATCTCTGGAAAGTTCCTCCTCTAAGGAACTTCACAAAGTGACCCTCTGTATAAAGTAAGCTTTGCATCCTTTTTTAAAAAACAACTCTATTAAGGTATAATTGACATAAAATAAACTGTACCTATTTAAAGTGTACAATTTGGTAAGTTCTGGCATATGTACATGCCCGTGAACCACTCACCCGGTCAGGTCAGTATGTAGATCCATCGCCTCCAAAAATGTCCTTGCGCCCTTTTGTCACATCTCCCTCCTGCCCCTTGGCAACCACTGATCTGCTTTCTGTCACTATGGATAAATTTGCATTCTGTGGAATTTAAGATAAATGGAATCATATGGTATCTCCTCTTTTTTTGGTGTGGCTTCTTTCACTCAGCACAATCATTTCGATATTCATCCATGTTGTTGCATGTGTCAAAAGTCCGTTCCATGTACGATAAACCACAGTCTGTTTATCCATTCACCTGTTGATGGACATCTCAGTTCTCTCCAGGTTTTGCTTTCACAAGTAAAGCTGCTGTGAACCTTCACGTACAAGAGTTTGTGTGGACAAATGCTTCCATTTGTCTGGGGCAAATACCTGGGAGGGAAATGGCTAGGTCACATGCTAGGTTCATATTTATAACTTTTTTTAAGAAACTACCAAAATATTTTCCAAAGTGGTCGCACCATTTTACATTCACACCGGCCACGGATGAGAGTTCCAGTTCCTCACAACACTTGCTATTTTCCATTTTTAAGAATTATAGCCATCCTAGTGAGTGTGAAGTGGTATCTCACTGAGGTTCCATTTTCCCTGATGACTCAATGATGTGGAGCATCTATTTATGTGCTTATTTGCCATATATTGGGGGCATGAACATTAGGATTATTATGTCCTTATCAGTTGACCTCTTTTCCACTGTGAAATGACTTTCTTTATACTGATATTCTTTGCTTTGAAATCTACTTTGTCTGATATTAATATAGCCACTCTAGCTTTCTCTTGGCTAGTATTAGCATGGCGTATCTTTTCTATCCTTTTAACTGCTTTCTGTTTTTATATATAAAGTGCATTTCTCATACACGGCTTATAATCAGGTCTTGCTTTCTTTTTCCAACCTGTTGATCTATGTCATTTAATTGGGGTGTTTAGACCATTCACATTTAATGTGCTTATTGATACAGCTAGGTTTGAATCTGTCATTTTGCTATTTGTTTTTTATGTCTTATCCATTCTTTGTTCCTTTTTTCCTCTTTACCTGCTCTCTTTTGGAATAATTAAGTGTTTTGATGATCTGGTCTTCTCCCCTTTGTTGGCTAACTGCAATATTTGCTGTTTTCTTAGTGGTTGCTCTAGGGTTAGGCAGGTTCCACGTCTAGCGCTGTCCTGTGGTCCCAGCTACAGCACCAGCCTCCTTTCCCTTCTTGCCCAGGTGAATGAGTGGCAGGATGACTGGCCGACCTTCTTCACCCAGCACCGGCTCCAGGCACAGCTGGACCTCATTGAGAAAGACTATGCTGACCGAGAGGCACGAGAACTCTGGTCACAGCTACAGGTGGGCACAGCAGTTATCCTCTGGGAGAGGGGCTGTCCTCTTATGAGCCCACCACATTCATGTGGGGCCCTCTGGTAGAAGTGAGCCAGATTAGGGACCACTGAGCCCTGAAGCAGAACTAGTTAAGTCGTGGATGCATAAGGGCCTGACTGTTGGCCTGAGCCTGGGAAGAGGGTGGGACCTGAGGACATACCTGGCCCCTGAGTGCACCTCTCACCCACTAGCTCACCAGGCACTTAAACCTCAGACTTTGCTCATGTGGAATGTAGGTGCCTTGTAAATGGTGGCATTTACTATTACTTTCTTATCCATGCTTGCTCCATTCTTCCTTCTCTGTCAAAGCACAAACGTCTCACCTCTTAGAGCAGTTATGGGCGGCAGATGCCCTAGAGTGACTAGTTTCAAAACATAACTCTCAAAATGTTAAAAACAACTCACATCAATCCAGGTGAGGATGCATCAAAGAAAGTTTATTTAACTCATTAACTTCATTAATGAAGTAACCAGTAGGATGCAAAGAGGTGCAGATACATGTGCTGTGAAATAAAGAATAGTAGAGGAAGTTTGCGAAGTTACGCACACAAGAACTCCACTCAGGTTGTATGGTTCCTATTCTACAGGACAATAAGACTGTAACCTCTGAGGTTCTCTTCTCTACTGTATGGAAATCATTAGTACTGTAGAGTTCCTGAACCTAAATTAGTTGTAAATAGTAAGACAAACTTACATTCCCCTGCAGTCAGAGGATCCTTATCTTTGTGCTTGGTAGGCGGTGCCATGGTTGGACCCGGAACACACACGAGGTCATCTTTGCCTTATTTCCAAGTATTGGATGAGGAGACTGTGGCTCAGGCTCATGATAACTCCGTGTACAATAATTATTTTTTAGGTGAAGATCCCGGATCTGTTTTGCGGCCTCGAGATTGTCCCGGCCCTTCTTCACGGGGATCTCTGGTCGGGAAATGTGGCTGAGGATGACACGGGGCCCATTGTTTATGACCCTGCTTCCTTCTATGGCCATTCCGAGTTTGAACTGGCAATTGCCTTGATGTTCGGGGGTTTTCCCAGATCCTTCTTCACTGCCTACCACCGGAAGATCCCCAAGGCTCCGGGGTTCGACAGGCGGCTGCTGCTCTATCAGCTCTTTAACTACCTGAACCACTGGAACCACTTCGGGCGGGAGTATAGGAGCCCGTCCCTGGGCACCATGAGGAAGCTTCTCAAGTAACCGGGGCGGCAACACCAGAGGCGGCTTCAGGGACGAATAAAGCCACTCGGGGTTTCAGGGATGGGACTGCTGTGTCTTAGTTTCACCTGCGTCTCTATCCTCCATGCGGTTGGGCTAATTTACAGGGGGTCCAGAGCACCGAAGAGTCTTCCACAGGCTCACTACGCATCATAATCTGGGGGGAATTTGGTTATTTTCATGGTAGTTTTATAGAAATTCATACAGATCTGGGGTTTGCTTAGGCAGAAGTTAGTGTCGTGTCCCCTGTGGACTCGGGGCTCCTGTTTTTGGCTCAGGCAGAGTTAGGGACCATGAGATGGGCCCCACCTCTTGAGTAGCACCTCTGGGGCGGAGTAGAGCTCCGAGTTCACCCCTACTGCCGTGGGACAGATGGAAGGAAGGCCCCGGATGTTGTGGGGATCCGGCCTTCTGGCCGCAGCCGCTGCGCAGCCCCTCTCCTGTTCTCCACTTTTCGGCTGTTGTTTCCCGCTGTCTAAAAAAGGAGTGAAGGCAGAGAGAGTGCCTTGGGCAGTGGGGTGTGCCTGGAGCGTCCAGGGTGGCTGCTTTGTTCCAGATGTCGGGGACGTCGCTGTGGAAGAGGTCACCCGAGGGCAAGCGGCGCCTGGGCGGGGTCTGCGGCCATCCACGTGCGCGTCTCTGAAGACAGGAGACCACGCCGTTATCACTCCTTGCAAAACCACCAGTTCTTTCCTGGCGGTATGCGAGCTCAAATTTCTCTTTTCTGCAAAGTGTGGTTGTCTAGTGGACCTCGCGCTCAAGAGACCGTTCCCGCTACAGACAGGTGAGCCCGTTGACGTTCTAGAAAGAAGTCCACCCCAAACGCATCCTTCCAAATGTCTGACGGCTTCCAAACACAGCCAGCCATCGTCGCAGAGCCCACAGTTTGTCGGACGCGATGATGCGACGGGCGTAGCTCGCGCGGGCAGGGGAACCGGCCGGGGCTGCGGGGCCCATGGTCAAGGGGCCGCGCTTGGGACGGGCCTGGGGTCTCCTCCTCCAACCCCTTCCGTGACTCCGCTCCCGACCGGTTCCCACCCGCCCACGGCTCAGACACAGGTGACAAGTCCACCGGCGGGCTCCGTCCACGCCCCCGGGTCCACCCGCGGCTCCGTCCGCGCCCCTCCTCGACTCCTCCCCCGGCTCCGGCCGCGCCCCTCCTCGACTCCACCCGCGGCTCCGCCCGCGCCCCTCCTCGACTCCTCCCCCGGCTCCGGCCGCGCCCCTCCTCTACTCCACCCCCGGCTCCGCCCGCGCCCCTCCTCGACTCCACCCGCGGCTCCGCCCGCGCCCCTCCTCGACTCCTCCCGCGGACTCCGCCCCCAGCTCCGTCCTCGCCACCAGGAGCGGGCACCGCCGCGTCCAGGCTCCGTCTTCCCCGCCCCACCCGCGGGCTCCGCCTGCACACCTCTTCCGTCTCGCCCCAGACACGCGGCCTTGGGGTCCTCCACAACCCACCCCACCCGGCCTCGGCACCGCCTCCGCGCGCACTATTTTGGCGGCCGGCGCGCTCCGTAGCGGGGCCGGTGCGCGAGGTCGGAGGTCGCGAGGCGGGGCTGGCGCCGGTTGCCGCCGCCTTTGCCTCAGCGGCCGTCCTGCAGCCTCATCCCGCGTTCCGCATCCGTATCCCGTGTCCAGCATCCTCCTCTCGCGTCCCGCATCCGCATCCTGGTGCTGCGCGGGCCCAGGCTCCGAGGATGGCCCTGAGCGAGGAGCCGGCGGCGGGCGCGCGGGAGGACGGCGCGGAGGAGGGGGCGCTGGCCCGCGGCGGGGTCCTGGAGGCGTTCGGCGACGGCGCGGAGACGCGCGAGCTGCTCGGCCGCCTGCGGGCAGTCCTCGGCGACCGCGCGGCCCGAGAGGGCGCGTTGGAGCGGTTCCGAGGTGCGCGTCCACCCGGGCCGGGGGCAGGGGCCCGAGCGCGCGTCCGCGGGGGTCTGGGGAGGAGGCAGGGCTGGACCCTGCCACATTCCCTGCGTGGTCCGTGCCCCCTGAGGTGGCCCAGGCCGGTAGAGGCGCCTGGCGGGCGCACACCTGAGAGAGCCGTACTTGTGCAAGGGCGGCCTCCCCTGGGTCGGCGGCTCCTCCCGTTCTCGCCTCCGTCGTCGCGGGGCAGCGTGGGTGGTGTGGAGGTCGGGGTGAGGGCGGGGCGTGGACGTCCGCGGCGGCCCTAGCCTCCATCCCGCCCCACCCCGTCCTGGGCCCACAGCACACGGCTCCTCCGAGACAGTGGTGAGCGGCGGACGCGCCCGTGGCCCTGCCAAGACCACGTGCGCAGCCCGGGGCCGAGCGCTTCTGCAGGCGTGCGGCGTGGCGGGTAACGCTCACGGTGGGTTGCTGGGTTCGTCTAAATTCTCCACGTTTGGGCAGACCTTTGCAGTTGCCTATGACGGGCAACTTCCAGACCATTCCCTAGGATCCCGCAGGGAGGCAGGTAGGTAGGGAAAAGGTGGGGTAGGGTTTCGGTAAAACCATCTTTGTGGACCCTTTCAGCTGAGGAAAGTTCTTCATAATTCTGTCTCCCTCGGTTTGCAATGACGGCTCTCAGAGTGCGGCAGAGGCGCAGTGTGGCCTGCCGAGTGGAGAGAGCGTCCGCTTTGGCAGCTCGTCCCTGGGTTTGAATCCTCCCGCTGCCACTTGGGCTAGTTGCTGGATTGCTCTGCGCGCGTTTCTTTGGGTGTCCGCTGGCGTTAGCACTCACAGCATCTTGTGCACAGAACTGTTCTGAGAGCGAGGGAACAGCCAGGGACCGTTCCCGGGAAACGGCCAGGTGTGGAGGTCTGTGCAGATGAGGGCTGCCATAGGCGCAGCGGTCCGTGGGTCTGACGGGAGCACTTCCATCCAGCAGCGGGTAGGAGTAGCATCAGGCTGCCTGAGGTTTAGGACGGGGTGATGTGAGGGCTTGGGAGGCGGTGCCGGAGGGCACGTTGCTTGGGTGTGTTTGGCAGAGGGAGAATTAAGAGAGAGGAAGGTGTGTGTGTGTTCAATGAAGGGGAGGAGTTAGTTTGGCTGTTGGCGGGAGAGGGAAGGAAGGAGGAGTGAGGGAGGGTTCAGAGGAGGTGGGAGAGGAGGCCGGAGGGGAAGGTGTGCTGAGCAAGTGAAGAGCGTGAAGCCGGGACACAGTGGCCCTGAGAAGCCTGGGGGGCCGTGGGGGAGCTCCCCCCAGGTGGCCTGTGGGCTGGGGAAGAGGAGCTGCCCGCCAGAGGAGTCAGCCAGGGAGGACGCAAGGGTTTCCGGGGCTCATGTGCACGTTTGCCTTAGTGATGTTAATGCTCATGTTTTTCTTTTTAGTAATAATGGACAAATACCAGGAGCAGCCTCACCTGTTGGACCCACACCTTGGTAAGAATAGAGGCTGGTGATGTTGATGTTGATGATTCCATCACACATGGTTACACAGGCCTTGTGTGGTGCTAAGGTGTGTGTGTGTTTTGTGTCGAGGTGAAGCACCAGGTCTTACTCGTTAGCAGGGCCTGGCGGGTTGCTTTTAGTGACCTGTGATAGTGGTGTGAGTTCCAAGTGTTTTCTAGGCCGTGGGCAGGTGTATTTGAGCTACTGTCTTCCTCGCTGCTGTGGAAAGAACACATCTCTTGCTCCCATGAGGGCTTTAATCTGTTTGCCTCTGGGTGCCTCTGTGGTCATGTCCGTTTTACAGATGGGGACTCTGAGGCTTGGGTTTCCTTAACTGTAGAGTAAGGGGAAATGACTTTGTTCCTTTTGTTTCTCATTGTTTTTTTGTTTGTTACCTACTTCATACTGATAATTTTTTCTTTCTTGTTTTTATTGAGTTCATAATAGTTTATATCAATGTGAGATTTCAGTTGTACGTTATTTCTTGATTATCACCACATAACTGCTTCCTTTCACCCCCTGTGCCCACTCCCCATCCCCCTTCCCCAGTAACCAGTGAACTGTTGTTCCCTTTGTCCACGTGTTTGTTCATATTCCACATATGAGTGAAATCATCTGGTGTTTGTCTTTCTCAGTCTGGCTTATTTCGCTTAGCATAATTCCCTCCAGGGCCTTCCATGTTGTTGCAAATGGGGTGAATTTGTCTTTTTTTATGGCTGAGTAGTATTCCATTGTATATATTTGTATACACTGCATCTTCTTTATCCAGTCATCAGTTGATGGGCACTTGGGTTGCTTCCCTGTCTTGGCTATTGTGAATAGTGCTGCAGTGAACATAGGGGTGCATATGTTACCTTGGATTGGTGATTTCAGATTGTTTGGTTAGATACCCAGTAGTGGGATAGCTGGGTCATATGGTATTTCTATTTTCAGTTTTTTGAGAAATCCCCATACTGTTTTCCATAGTGGCTGAACCAGTTTGTATTCCCCCCAGTGGTGTATTAGGGTTCCCTTTTATCCACACCCTCTCCAACATTTGTTATTTTTTGTCTGGGTTATTATAGTCATTCTAATGGGTATAAGGTAATTATCTTAGTGTAGTCTTGATTTGCATTTCCCTGATGATCAGTGATGTTGAACATCTTTTCATGTGTCTATTGACCATCTGTATATCTTCTTTGGAAAAATGTTCATATCCTCTGCCCATCTTTTGATGGGGCTGTTTATTTTTTTGTTGTTCAGTTGTGTGAGTTCTTTATATATTTTGGAGATTAACCCATTGTCGGATATATGATTTGCAAATATTTTCTCCCAGTTGATGAGTTGTCTTTTTGTTTTGTTCCTGATTTACTTTATCTTGCAGAAGCTCTTTAGTCTGATGAAGTCCCACTTGTTTATTTTTTTCTTTTGTTTCCCTTGTCTGAGAAGACATGGTGTCTGAAAAGATCCTTTTAAGTTCGGTGTCAAAGAGTGTACTACTTGTATTATCTTCCAGGAGTTTTATGGTTTCAGGACTTGTCTTCAAGTCTTTGGTCCATCTTTTTTTTTTTCCTGCTTTATCTCTCCAACCCCGCCCCCGTACATAGTTGTATATCTTAGTTGCAGGTCCTTCTAGTTGTGGGATGTTGGTCCATCTTGAGTCTATTTTTGTGTATGGTGAAAGATAATGGTCTAATTTCATTCTTCTGCATGTGGCTGTCCGATTTTCCCAACACCATCTATTGAAGAGACTATCTTTTCTCCATTGTATGTTTGTTGCACCTTTGTTGAAAATTAGCTGTCCATAGATGTGTGGTTTTATTTCTGGGCTTTCAGTTCCATTGATCTTTGTGCCTGTTTTTGTACCAGTACCATGCTGTTTTGATTACTATAGCTTTGTAGTATATTTTGAAGTCAGGGATCATGATGCCTCCAACTTTGTTCTTTTTTCTCAGGATTGCTTTAGCAATTCGGGGTCTTTTGTTGCTCCATGTGAATTTTAAGATTCTTTATTCTATTTCAGTGAAGAATGTCATTGGGATTCTCATTGGGATTGCATTGAATCTGTAGATTGCTTTGGGTAGTATGAACATTTTAACTGTGTTTATCCTTCCAATCCATGTGCATGGAATCTCTTCCCATTTCTTTATGTCATCATTGATTTCTTTCAATAATATCTTATAGTTTTCATTGTATAAATCCTTCACCTCCTTGGTTAAATTTATTCCTAGATACTTTATTCTTTTTGTTGCGATTGCAAATGGAATTGTACTCTTGACTTCTCTTTCTGAAAGTTGTTTATTAGAATATAGAAATGCAACTGATTTTGTACCCTGCAACTTTACTGTAGTTGTTAATTATTTCTGTTAGTTTTCTGATGGATTCTTTGGGGTTTTATATATATAAGATCATGTCATCTGCAAACAGCAAGAGTTTCACTTCTTCACTCCCTACTTGGATTCCTTTTCTTTCTTTATCTTGCCTAATTCCTCTGGTCAAAACCTCCAGTACTATGTTGAATAAAAGTGGTGAGAGTGGGCATCCTGTCTTGTGCCTGTTCTCAGAAGGATGGTGTTCAGTTTTTCCCCACTGGGTATGGTGTTGGCTGTGGGCTTGTCATATATGGCCTTTGTTATGTTGAGATAATTTCCTTCTATCCCCATTTGTTAAGAGTTTTTATCATAAATGGCTGTTGGATCTTCTCAAATGCTTTCTCTGCATCTATTGAGATGATCATGTGGTTTTTATTCCTCATTTTGTTAATGTGGTCTATCACATTGATTGATTTGCACATGTTGAACCATCCCTGTGTTCCTGATATTAATCCCACTTGATCATGACATATGATCTTTCTGATGTATTGCTGTATTCGGGTTACCAATATTTTGTTGAGGATTTTTGCATCTATGTTCATCACTGATATTGGCCTGTAGTTCTCCTTTTTTGTGTTGTTCTTGTCAGGCTTTGGTATCAGAGTGATGTTGGCCTCGTAGAATGTGTTAGGAAGTGTTCCATCTTCCCTAATTTTTTGGAATAGCTTGAGAAGGGTAGGTATTAAATCCTCTCTGAAAGTTTGGTAGAATTCTCCAAGGAAGCCATCTGCTCCTAGGCTTTTATTTTTTGGGATGCTTTTGATGGCTGTTTCAATCTCTTTCCTTGTGATTGGTCTATTCAAATTGTCTATTTCTTCTTTTTAAAAAAATTTTTTAAAAAAAAATTTTTTACTGAGTTAATGATAGGTTACAATCTTGTGAAATTTCAGTTGTATATTATTGTCTGTCAGTCGTGTTGTAGGTGCAACCCTTCACCCTTTGTGCCCACCCCCCACCCCCCCTTTCCCCTGGTAGCCACTGATCGGTTCTCTTTGTCCACAGGTTTAAATTCCTCATATGAGTGGAGTCATATAGAGATTGTCCTCTGGCTTATTTCACTTAACATAATTCCCTCAAGGTCCATCCATGTTGTTGCAAATGGGATGATTTTGTTCTTTTTTATGGCTGAGTAGTCTTCCATTGTATATATATGTATCTCACATCTTTTTTTTAAAAATTTTTTTATTAAGATGATGATAGTTTACAACCTTGTGAAATTTGTACATTATTGTTAGTCATGTTGTGGGTACACCACTTCATCCTTTGTGCCCTCCCCTCCCCCCCCCCCAACCCCCGGTAACCACTGATCAGTTCTCCTTGTCCATATGTTAACTTCCACCTATGAGTAGAGTCATATAGAGTTCGTCTTTCTCTGGCTTATTTCGCTTAACATAATACCCTCAAGGTCCATCCATGTTGATGCAAATGGGACGATTTTGTCCTTTTTTATGGCTGAGTAGTATTCCATTGTGTGTATATACCATATCTTCTTTATCCAGTCATCCATTGCTGGGCGCTTAGGTTGGTTCCACGTCTTGGCTATTGTAAATAATGCTGCGATGAACATAGGGGTGCATGGGACTCTTGGGATTGCTGATTTCAGGTTCTTAGGATAGATACCCAGTAGTGGGATGGCTGGGTCATAAGGTATTTCTATTTTTAACTTTTTGAGAAATCTCCATACTGTTTTCCATAGTGGCTGCACCAGTTTGCATTCCCACCAGCAGTGTATGAGGGTTCCTTTTTCTCCACAACCTCTCCCAGCATTTGTTACTATTTGTTTTAGTTATTTTTGTCATTCTAATGGGTGTAAGGTGGTATCTTAGTGTAGTTTTGATTTGTATTTCCCTGACGCGCAGTGATGATGAACATCTTTTCATGTGCCTATTGGCCATCTGTATATCTTGTTTGGAGAAATGTCTGTTCATGTCTCCAGCCTATTTTTTGATCAGGTTGTTTGATTTTTTGTGAACCATCCCTGTGTCCCTGGTATGAATCCCACTTGTTCATGATGTATGATCCTTTGGATGAATTGCTGAATTCCGATTGCCAAAATTTTGTTGAGAATTTTTGCATCTATGTCCATCAGCGATATTGGCCTGTAGTTCCCCTTTTTTGTGCTGTCTTTGTCAGGCTTTGGTATCAGCGTGATGTTGGCCCCGTAGAATGTGTTAGGAAGTGTTCCATCCTCCCTAATTTTTTGGAATAGCTTGAAAAGGATAGGTATTAAATCCTCTCTGAAAGTTTGGTAGAATTCCCCAGGGAAGCCGTCTGGTCCTGGGGTTTTATTCTTTGGGATGCTTTTGATGGCTGTTTCAGTCTCTTTCCTTGTGATTGGTCTGTTCAAATTGTCTGCTTCTTCTTGAGTGAGCTTTGGGAGATTGTAGGAGTCCAAGAATTTATCCGTTTCCTCTAGGTTATCCATTTTGCTGGCATATAGTTTTTCGTGGTATTCTCTTATAATCCATTGTATTTCTGTGGAGTCTGTTGTTATTACTCCTCTTTCGTTTCTGATTTTGTTTATTTGAGCTTTCTCTCTTTTTTTCTTTGTAAGTCTGGCTAGGGGTTTGTCAGATTTATTTATCTTCTGAAAGAACCAGCTCTTTGTTTCATTGATCCTTTATATTGCGTTTTTTGTTTCAACAGCACTTATTTCTGCTCTGATTTTTATTATTTCTCTCCTTCCGCTGACTTTGGGCTTTGTTTGTTCTTCTTTCTCTGATTCAGTTAGGTGTAGCTGAAGATTGCTGATTTGGGATTTTTCTTGTTTGTTAAGAAGTGCCTGAATTGCAATGAATTTTCCTCTTCATACAGCTTTTGCTGCATCCCATATGAGTTGGTATGGAATGTTATCATTTTCATTTGTCTCCAGGTGTTTTTTGATTTCTTCTTTAATTTCTTCAACGATCCATTGCTTGTTCAATAGCGTATTGTTTAGTCTCCACATCCTTGTGCCCTTCTCAGCTTTTTTCTTGTAATTAATTTCTAGCCTTACAGCATTATGATTGGAGAAGATGCTTGTTATTATTTTAATTCTTTTAAATTTGTAGAGGCTTGCCTTGTTTCCCAACATATGGTCTATCCTTGAGAACCTTCCATGTGCCCTTGAGAAGAACGTGTATTCTGCTGTTCTTGGATGAAGTGTTCTATATATGTCTATTAAGTCCAACTGTTTTAGCTTTTCGTTTAGCTCCCCTATTTCCTTGTTGATTTTCTGTCTGGATGATCTGTCCATTGATGTGAGTGGGGTGTTGAGGTCCCTTACTATTATTGTGTTATTTTTAATATCTTCTTTTAGGTTTGTTAATAGTTGCTTCATGAACTTTGGTGCTCCTGTGTTGGGTGCATAGATATTTATAAGCGTTATTTCTTCTTGATGAAGTGTCCCTTTGATCATTACATATTGGCCCTCTGTGTCTCTCTTTACCTGCCTTATCTTGAAGTCTGTTTTGTCTGATAGAAGTATTGCGACACCTGCTTTCTTTTGTTTGCTATTAGCTGGGAGTATTGTCTTCCACCTCTTCACTCTGAGCCTGTGTTTGTCCTTGGAGCTGAGGTGTGTTTCCTGGAGACAACAAATTGTTGGATCTTGCTCTTTAATCCATTTTGCCACTCTGTCTTTTTATGGGGGAGTTCAGTCCGTTTACATTGAGGGTGAGTGTTGATGCATGAGGGCTTAATGCTGTCATTCTGTTGCTCGTTTTCCGGTTTTCCTGTGTTTCCTTTGTTTCTCGTCCTGTGTGTTTTAGCCTGTCCATTGACTTCTGCAATTTCTTATGCTGGGTTTCTTAGATTTTTCCTTATTTATGTTTTGTGTCTCTGTTCTATTTTTTAGTTTAGTGGCTACCCTGAAGTTTGTATTCAGAATCTCGTGTATAACATAGTCCATTTTCTGGTGGTCTCTTACTTCCTTAGCCTAGACTGTTTCAGTCCCTTTCCTCCTCCCCTCCTAAATTATTATTTTCATCTCTTATTCCAACTTGTGTTGTGAGTTTGTGGTTAGAGTGATGATTGTCTTTGCTTTGGTGATTTCCTTCCCTTTATCCTAATGCTGTAGTTGAATATTTGCTATGCTATTCCGATTCTATCTGTTTGTCTCCCTACTCTGTGTTTTGTGACCCCTTTCTCCCTTTTTTTCTTATGTCAGGTGTGAGAGCCTTCTTGAGGATTTCTTGTAGTGGAGGTCTTGTGACTACGAAGTCCCTTCGCTTTTGTTTGTCTGGAAAAGATTTAATTTCTCTCTCATATCTGAAGGATATTTTTGCTGGATAGAGTATTCTTGGCTGAAGATTTTTATCCTTTAAAATTTTGAATATGTCACTCCAATCTCTCCTAGCTTGTAAGGTTTCTGTAGAGAAATCCACTGAAAGTGTGATAGGGGTTCCCTTGTAGGTTACTTTCTTCTGCCTTGCTGCCCTGAGTATTCTTTCTTTGTCCTTCATTTTTGCCATTTTTACTACTGTGTGTCTTGCAGTAGGTCTTTTTACATTGACAAATCTAGGAGATCTGAAAGCTTCCTCCACACACGTTTCTCTCTCAATCCCTAGATTTGGGAGGTTGTCTTATTTTGTTGAGCACACTTTCTGCTCCATTTTCCTTTTCTACGCCCTCAGGAATTCTGACGATTCTTAAGTTGCATTTTCTCATCGAGTCAGCTATTTCACTGAGATTTTCTTCAGTTTTTTAAATTCTTAGTTCTCTTTCTTCCTCTGTCTGGAGCCATTCAGCCTGTCTATCTTCGATTATGCTAATTTTCTCCTCTATGGTGTCTACACGTACATTCAGGGAATCCGTATTCTGTTTTATCTGATCCATTGTATTTTTCATCTCTAGTATTTCTAATTGATTCTTCTTTATAGTTTCAATCTGTTTTGTGAAGTAACTCCAGAACTCGTTGACTTGTTTCTCTATCTTTTCCCTTGTCCTCATTGAATCTTTTGATGATAGTTATTTTGAACTCATCTTCACTTAGTTTACCCATTTCCAAGTCCTCAGGACATATTTCTGTATTTTTATTGTTTTCCTTTTGGACTGGAACTTTTGTAAATTGCTGGATGGTAGAGGAGTGGTTTTTGTGCATGATGATATTATTTGGTTGCGGTTACAGCCTGTTGCCACTAGATGGGGGTCGAGAGCCTTGCATTCTGAGTCCTGTGCCTTCATCCCCGATGGTGGTGCACAGCTTGGGTTGGGAGAGGAGGGGCACTTTGACTCACGATGACCTGGATTGGATCAGCTCTTGCTCTCTGGTCTCTCGGGGCCCTGGCTTGATTGGGTCTTAGCACGTGTAGGCTTTCCCCCGTTAAAGGGTTCCCGCTGCACTGGCGGTGGGAGTCCTGGATGATACCCAGACGTGCGGCCTCTCCTCCGCTCCTTCCCGCACCCGCGGCAGGGATTCCAGTCTCTAGGGGAGGGAGCGAAGTTCTCTCCTACCCTCTTCCAGGTCCTCTGAGGGTGGCTGCAGCCTCTCCGCCTTCCGTCGTTTGGCTGCTGTGGGTCTCTGACGATTTCTGGTATTACGATTTTTTTTGGTTGGAAAGCAGTTGCTCTTTTTGGTTGCAATTTGGAGGGAAGAGAGTCCCGGGTGAGCTCTTGCCATCATGTTGCTGACGTCTTGTCTGTTTCTTCTTGATTCAGCTTTGGGAGTTGTAAGAGTCTAAAAATTTATCCATTTCCTCTAGATTGTCCATTTTCTTGGCACATAGCTTTTCATAGCATTCTCTTACAATCTGTTGTATTTCTGTGGTGTCTGTTGTTTTTCCTCTTTCATTTCGTATCTGATCTTTCTCTCTTTTTTTGTTTGTAAGTCTGGCTAGGGGTTTGTCACTTTTATTTATCTTCTCAAATAATGAGCTCTTTGTTTCATTGATCCTTTCTACTGCCTTTTTTGTTTCAGTTGCATTTATTTCTGCTCTAATGTTTATTATTTCTCTCCTGCTGACTTTGGGCTTTATTTGTTCATCTGTTTCTAATTCAGTTAGTGTAGTTTGAGATTGCTTATTTGGGATTTTCCTTTTTTGTTAAGATGAGCCTGTATTGTGGTGAATTTCCTTCTTCTTTTTTTTCTCTTTTTAAAGATTGGCACCTGAGCTAACAACTGTTGCCATTCTTCTCTTTTGTTTTTTCTCCTTCTTCCCCTCAAAGCCCCCCGAGTACACAGTTGTATATCTTCTAGTTGTGGGTCTTTCTGGTTGAGCTGTGTGGGACACCGCCTCAGCATGGCCTGACAGGCAGTGCCATGACTGCACTCAGAATCTGAACCAGCGAAACCCTGGGCCGCTGAAGTGGAGCCCGCGAACTGAACCACTTAGCCACAGGGCCGGCTCCCGAATTTCTCTCTTAATATGGCTTTTGCTGCATCCCATATGAGATGATATGGTACGTTTTCATTTTTATTTGTCTCCAGGTATTTTTTGATTTCTCTTTTAATTTCTTCATTGATCCATTGCTTGTGCAATAGTATGTTGTTTAGTCTCCCTGTGTTTGTCCCTTTCTCAGCTTTTTTCTTGTAATTAATTTTTAGCTTCATAGCATTGTGATCGGAAAAGATGCTTGTTGTTGTTTCAATCTTTTTAAGTTTGTGGAGGCTTGCCTTCTTTCCCAGCATATAGTCTATCCTTGAGAATGTTCTATGTGCACTTGAGAAGAAGTGTATTCTGCTGTTTTTAGATGGAGTGTTCTGTATATGTCTATTAAGTCCAACTGGTCTAGCGTTTCATATAATTCCACTGTTTCCCTGTTGATTTTCTGTCTGGATGATCTATCCATTGATGTGAGTGGAGTGTTGAGGTCCCTACTATTGTGTTATTATTTTAGGTTTGTTAAAGTTGCTTTATGTACTTTGGTGCTCCTGTGTTCGGTGCACAGATATTTATAAGTGTTATGTCTTCTTGGTGGAGTGTCCCTTTGATGATTATATACTGCCCCTCTTTGTCTCTCTTTACCTGTCTTGACATATTCTTTGTCTGGTTTAAGTATTGTGACACCTGCTGTCTTCTGTTTGCCATTAGCTTGGAGCATTGTCTCCATCCCTTCACTCTGAGCCTGTGTTTGTTGTTGGAGCTGAGATGTGTTTCCTGGAGGCAGCATATTGTTGGGTCTTGTTCTTTAGTCCTTCTCGCCACTCTGTCTTTTTATTGGAGAATTCAATCCAATCCGTTTCTGTTTAGGGTGATTATCAATAGATGAGGGCTTAGTGCTGCCGTTTTGTCGCTCATTTTCTGGCTCTCCTGCACTTCCTTTCTTCTCATCCTGTGTATTTGGTCTGCCCATTCAGTACGTAGTGTTTTGTGTTGTGTTTCTTTGTTTTCTCCTTGTTTATTACTTATGTCTGTGTTCTGCGTTTTTGTCTAGTGGTTCGTGAGGTTTCTATTCAAAATCTCGTGGATCAGAGTCCGTTTTCTGATGGCCTCTTACCTCCTCAGACTAAGCCGATTCAGTCCCTTTCCTTCTCCCCTCCTAAGTTTTTTCTCATATCTTATTCCATCTTATGTTGTGAGGTTGTGATGAAAATGACAAGATTATCTTTGTTTTTGGTGTTTTCCTTCCCTTTATCTTTAATGTTATTCTTGAGTATTCGCTAACCTGTTCTGATGTATAGCTACAATTTTCTGATTTTGTCTACTTATTTATCTCCTTACTCTGTGCTTTATAAACTCTTTCTCCCTTTTTTTCTTCCAGATATGAGGGCCTTCTTGAGGATTTCTTGTAGGGGGGTTCTTGTGGCTATGAACTCCCTTAGCTTTTGTTTATCTGGGAAAGTTTCCATTTCTCCATCATTTCTGAAGGATATTTTTGCTGAATTGAGTATTCTTGGCTGAAAGTTTTTGTCCTTCAAAGATTTGAATGTCTTTCCAGTCTCTCCTAGCCTGTAATGTTTCTGCAGAGAAATCTGCTGAAAGCCTGATAGGGGTTCCTTTGTAGGTTATTTTCTTCTGCCTTGCTGTCTTTACTATTTTTTCTTTGTCATTCAGTTTTGCCAGTTTCACTACTATATGCCTTGCAGTAGGTCTTTTTACATTGACATATTTAGGACATCTGGTAGCCTCTTCCACATGGATTGCCCTCTCTTTCTCTAGGTTTGGAAAGTTCTCTGCTCTTATTTCTTTGAACACGCTTTCTGCTCTGTTCTCCTTGAATACCTATAGTTGTTATGTTGCATTTCCTCATTGAGTCAGATATTTCTTGGAGACTTTCTTCATTTCTTTTTGGTCTTAGTTCTCTCTCCTCCTCTGTCTGGAGCATTTCAACATGTCTATACTCAATTATGCTGATTTTCTCCTCTATGATGTCTACTTGAGCATTCAGGGAATCCATATTTTGTTTTATTTTTTCCATTGTGTTTTTCATCTCCAATATTTCTGGTAGATTCTTCTTTATAGTTTCAATCTCTTTTGTGAAGCAGCCCCTGAACTCATTGAATTGTTTCTCTACATCCTCTGTTAACTCGTTGAGTTATTTGATGATAGCTATTTTGAATTCTCTGTCATTCAGATTACATATTTCTGAGTCCTCAGGACTGATTTCTGGGTACTTGTCATTTTCTCTCTGGTCTGCAGATTTAATATAATTTTGATACTGCTAGAGGGCGTGGCTCTCTTTTGTACATCGTGGTATTATTTGGTCACAGTTACTGCCTGTTGCCACTGGGTGGGGTCAAGAGCCATGTATTGCGACCCCTCCGCCTTCAGCTGAGATCTCAGGCACTTGGGCTGGCACAGTGCGGGGTGGGTGGGAGGAGGGGCACTGTCTCTTCTTGTTCTCTGGGTTTTCTTGTTCTGCTCTCACTATCTGCTCTCATGGGGTGTTGGCTTGATGAGGTCACCCCTGCATTAGCATTCACCTCGGTACAGGCTTTCCCCTAGGCTGCAAGGGCCCTCAGGGATCCTTGATGTTCCTGTGAACAAATGTCCCCTCCCCCATTCCTTCCCTCTCAGAGGCTGCCTGCAGTCCTGGATCCCAGTCTTTTGGGGAGGGTGTGAAGTTTTCTGTTATCCTTGTCCACCGAGGGGGGCTCCAGCATCTCCGCCCTCTGTCGTATGGCTGCGTGGGTCTCTCCGACGTCTTTTGTGTTGTGTTTGGATGTCCTCTCTTGGAGTGTGAATGTCTTTTTCGTTGCATGGTGAAGGGAAGGGATTACTGGGAGAGCTCCCTCTGCCATGATGCTGATCTCACTTTCTTTTGTTTTACTTTTTTTTAGTGATTGCTCTAGGATTTACAATATATGTCCTCAGTTTATGACAATCTGCCTTCAAACGGTGTTGCACTGTTTTGCGTATAATGTAAGAACCTGACAACAGGATTCTCTCATTTCCTCCTCCTGTTCTTTGTTATATATCTTACTTCTGTATGTGTTATAAACCTTACAGTATGGTGTTAGAATTTTTACTTTACACACTCAGTTTCCTTTCAAAAAAATTAAAAATGAGAAAAAAGTCTTTAATATTTATTTATATACTTACATTTCCCGCTTTTTCTTTTGTAGATTGTAGTTTCTATCTGCTATTTATGTGCTTTCTTTTCTTTTTTTTTTTTTTTGAGGAAGATTAACCTTGAGCTAACATCTGTTGCCAATCCTCCTCTTTTTGCTGAGGAAGACTGGCCCTGAGCTAACATCCATGCCCATCTTCCTCTACTTTATATGTGGGACGCCTGCCACAGCATGGCTTGTGTTGCCGGAGAGCATAGCAACATTATTGCAAGGCTTTAAGCTTAGCAAGAACAAATTACAAAATGGGTGACTGAGAAATATGCAATCTGCTGATTCTCATAAATTACTATGCTAGATTGTTTGTGCTTTGGAATCAAAGGCTGGAAGGTAGTATCTTATCAAACATGAAGGCAAGGGGATTAGGAACACCGGGTCCATGCAGGAACGGAATGCCGTCTGCATAACTTGCCAGATTGTTCCCAGGATACTCCCTAAGAGAATGGCCTTGTGTAGGGCCGGGGTACATTGAAGGGGGGAAGACTAGAACTGCTGAGCTTTGACTTGCATATCCCTGCTGGCGTGAGTTCCTGCTATGTTTGTACTTCTTTGCCTGCAAATAAATCCATGGCGATCAGAGGGATGTCACCCCAGTCCTTGAGGCTGATGGTCCCCTGTCCCATTAAATAATATAGAGTGTGTTGTATCTATTATATAGACTGTGTTCTGTCTATTCATTCCTCTGCCCCATCAGCTGGCTGCCCAGCTGGTCTCGGCAGCAGGCTTGCCAAGTGGTGCCATGTCCACACCTGGTATCTAAACCAGTGAACCCCAGGTCAGCGAAGCGGGATGTGCAAACTTAACCACTGTGCCACTGGGCCGGCTCCATGGTATTTTCTGCTTGAAGAGTTTACTTTAACATTTCTGCTAGTATACATTTACTGGAGATGCATTGTTTCAGCTTTTGTTTGATAGTTTGTTTCACTTTTGTTTTTAAAGATGTATTGCTGATTATAGAATTCTAGGTTGACAGTTTCTTCTTTCAGCATTTTAAAAGGTAGGGTTCTACCGCCTTTTGCCTTGTGTTAGTTCTGATAAAGAGTCTGTCTTCATTCTCCTCTTTGTTCCTCTATGTAATGTGTGCTTTTTCCTCTGGCTGCTTGTAGAATTTTCTTTTTATTGCTGATTTTCAAGAATTTGATTATGACATGCCATGTTGTAGTTTTCTTTATGTTTATCCTGCTTAGAGTTTGTTGAACCTTTTCAGTTAATGGGTTTCATCAAATTTGGAAAATTTTTGGCTATTTCTTCAGATATTTTCACTGTCCTTGCTTCCCTCCTCTCCTCCTGGGACAGTTACACGTATGCTGATACACTTGATACTGTTGCACAGCTGTTTAGTTGTTTTAGTCTCTTTTTTCCCCCTTTAGTGTAGCAGATTTTATCACTGTGTCTTCAAGTTCTCTGCTCTTTTCTTCTGTAGTGTCTAATCTGTTGTTAATCCCATTTAGTTAATTTTTCATTGCAGATCTTATTTTTTCCAGCTCTTGAAGCTCTGTGTTTCTTAACATCTTCTATTTCTTGCCTCGTATTTTTTATGTTTCCTTTTACATCCTTGAGCATATTTTTAGTACTTGTAGTATCTGTTTTAAAGTCTATATCTACTAATTCTACTGTCTTTGTCATTTCTGGGTTCTTTCTCTTGACTAATTTTCCTCCTGTTAGGGGTCACAGTAATTTTAGACAGTCGTATATCTAGTAATTCTGAGAGGATGTTGGACATGGTGATTGTTATGTTTTTGGGTATTTTAAGTTTTTTTGTCTTTGAAGAGTGTTGAGGTTTGGCAGTCAGTTTAGTTAATTGCAGATCATGTATATCTTTTCAATCCTTTTTAAGCTTTCTTAGGGCAGGTCTAGTTTTTTCTCTAGTGTACCCTGACTACTCTGGAAAGACTTCGCTGGAATGTCTCTTGTTGCTGTGGTACTCAGCAAGGACTCTGCACTCTGGCTGGTGGAATTTGGATGCCAGCCCTGTGGGAGCTGTGAGAACTCTGTGCCTCAGTGCTTCCCATGGTCATTGTTGCCTGGCTGTGTGGACTTCCCCCACACGTGTGGAGATTCAGCCAAAGACTCGAGGGGCCCTCTGCAGACTTCAGGAGCTTGTTCTCTGCTCAGCTTCCTCTTTGGTATTCTGCCCTGCAAATTTCATGTGACTTAGCCTTCTTCAGCCCCAATCTCTGCTCTGCTTGAGTTCCCCCTCCCTGCACTGAGTTCTAAAAACTACCTCTTGGTAGACAGCCTGGGCAGCTGTTGATCCCAGCTGGTTTGTTACCATGTACTGCCTGCTCTTCTGGTTTTCATTGTTGGTGGCAGGGCGATTCTGTATCAGTTACTCCTTTATAACTGGAAGTGGAAATCCTTTTTTTTCTTCTTATTACATGGACTGGAACCATATCATTGCTAAATTGTAGTAGTTGTGGCAGGTATCTTCTGTAAAGCATGATATTAGACATTGATTTGAGATAGAATTATTTTTGTAAAATAAGAATATTCTCCCTGCATTTTAAAAACAAGAATGAATGCTCTGTTAACTGTACTGCATTTTTAGAAACTTAAGACGAAAGTGGTTTTTCCTTTTGGTCTATTGATACTTGAATTATATAGGTTTACTAATATTGAGCCATTCTTACATTTCTGAATAAACCCTTTTTTCTTTTAGCATCTTGTTTTGATATCATATTGATGTTTTGTTTCATAGCAAATATTTTGTATATGTTTTTCCTTAGAATGGATGATGAACTTATTGTTGGATATAGTGCAAGATAAGACATCTTCAGCTGACCTTGTACATCTGGCTTTTAAATTTCTTTACATCATCACCAAGGTAACATTTACATAACACCTTATAGTTGACAGAATGCTTCTTAATGTACTTGATCCAGAAGTTACATTCCAAAATTTTATTTCTTAGGAAAATGGGTCTCCACATCATAAGTTGTGAGTTTCATTATTTTTGTACCATGTGTTGGGGATCAGATGTTAGTGATCCAGGGGGTCCTTTGGCTGAAACAATGTCCAAGATGTTTAGCATCTTGCATTTGAATAGACCAAGCACCACCTAGCTGGAAAGGAAGAGCCAGCGAGTGAGGGAGAGATAGGACTAATTCAGGAAAATTTCTTGCAAGGAGAAAGCAAACAAGTGGTTGGAAACAGAAGCACTTTTCTAACTTGAATGTGCAGATGAGTTTCCTGGGGATCTTTTACAATGTGGGTTCTGAGTGAATAGGTTGCGGGGAGCCTGATATTCTGCATTCTCCCAAGCTCCCAGGTGATCCACGTGCTGGCCTTCAGACTTATCGTTTGTGGTTTCGATTGTGGGAGTGACTCTGCTGTCTCAGGGCAGCGTTTGTGGTTCTGTGGGGCTTCATGTGGTCGTGCTCCTGCTGTATAGTGGGGAGGGACCCTTGGCTCTGAGAGAGCGCCCTAGGCGGGCTGCTGTGCACACTTCTCTGCAGCACAGTGGCTCGAGTGCAGGGTCTCTCCTGAAGGTGTAGTACCACTGCGTTTTGTGGAAGCCCTAATGAATTTGGGGAACTTTGAGGTTCTTGAGTGCTTTTTCCTCATATATGTCAGAGGGCAATCATATAAACAAGGTGGAAGCAAAACTTTTTCGTTTGTGTGACATATGTATATTTCTGATGAACCACATACAAGATTTGTTAGTCAAATTGGGACAGAACATGTTTTTGAAATGATGTCAGAAGCAGATAGTGTTCTTATTGTGTAATCTTACTAAGTTGTATCACTGTAATCTAATGTGAGTCTCTTTGATCATTGGGTGGTAAAGGATTTTTGATGAGAAGAAAAAGATAAACTTTGTTACTGTCTGTATTTTGTAATTATGTAATAATTCAGTGTCTTTTTTATTTGGTAGGTTCGAGGATATAAAACATTTCTTCGTTTATTTCCTCATGAAGTAGCTGATGTGCAGCCTGTTTTAGATATGTTTACAAATCAGAATCCCAGAGACCATGAAGTGAGTGTCCCTTTCTCCTCCTCCTCATCTCCCTCCTGTTCTTTCTTCCCTGTTTGCTCCAATCCTGTGCTGGCAACTTCATTGCATGCTTCCTTCAGTTTTATTATCTTGTGCTGTTTGTATCTCTCCCACCCTCCCTCTCTCTCTTTTTTTTTTGGTCAGGAAGATTGGCTCTGAGCTAACACCTGTTGCCAGTCTTCTTCTTTTTCTTCTCTCCCCAAAGCCCCAGTACACAGTTGTATATCTAATTGTGTGTCATTCTAGTTCTTCTGTGTGGGATGCCACCACAGCATGGCTTGCTGAACGGTGTGTAGGTCTGTGCCCAGGATCCTAACCCATGAACCCTGGACTGCCAAAGCAGTGTGTGCACACTTAACTGCTCGACCATGGGGCTGGCCTCCCCCCTTTTCTTTTATTCTTTTGGCTTTCCCTTTTTACATATGTTATTTTAAATTATTTTCTTTTAAAAAGGAAAAAAGGTGCCTACATACAGTGTGGTGATAACTGTATCACCATCCACATTCTTTTTTTTTTTGAGAAACATTAGCCCTGAGCTAACATCTGCTGCCAGTCCTCTTTTTGCTGAAGACTGGTCCTGAGCTAACATCTGTGCCCATCTTCCTCTACTTTATATGTGGGATGCCTGCCATGGCATGGCTTGACAAGCGGTGCGTGGGTCTGCACCTGGGATCCAAACCAGTGAACCCCAGGCCACCGAAGCGGAGTGTGTGAACTTCACTGCTATGCCACTGGGCTGGTCCCACCATCCAAATTTTTGTAACTTGAAATATAACCATGTTGAGGGTCCCCAGGACCACCCCCCTGTTCCATGATTCCCTAGGACCACTCACAGGACTTGGCATGTAGTCATTCTCACAGCTGTAATTTATTATAGCAAAACCAGCAAAGGGAAAAGGCACATAGGGTGAGGTGTGGAGGAAACCAGGAGCAAGCTTCTGGAGTCTTCCCCCAGCTGAGTCACACAGGGCACTGACTTGTGACAACATGTGTGAAATGTTGTCCACCAGGGAAGGTCGTAGAGACCCGTGCCCAGGTTTTTATGGGAGACTGGTCATGTGGGTATCCTCTGCTGAGTACATAACAAAACTCCAGACTCCCAGAAGGAAAGTAGGCTTCAGCATAACCATGTGGTTTGTACAAGCAGTCTGGGCGCAGAGAGTCGCCCTTAGCACTTAGGGAACGGTGTGAACCCTCCTGAGATCCAGGTTCCCAGATGCCTGCTACTGATGGCCAGTCTTGTAAGTAGGCCTTGTAAGGAGAGCCGTGGGCCTGCCGTCGGGTGCTTCTGCGCGGTGCATTCAGAGGAGCACGCAGTTTACACCTACACCCCTGTGTGCGTTCTCTCGTTGGGGATGTGCCTGGTTTTAGCTGAAGGCATGGGTGAGCGCTCCCCTTGCTCTTCTCTTCTCCTCCTCATGCCCCTGGTGGGTGATTCTAGGGCCAAAAGGGAATGTTGGTTTATTGACTACTGAAAATAAGCGCCCTCCTCTTTTACTGGAAGTTGAGAATTTTTTTATTCGTATGCCTTCTGTTTTTTTATCTTTTTATCTATTTTCTACTTTTTTTTTTAAAGATTTTACTTTATTTCCTTTTTCTCCCCAAAGCCCCCCAGTACGTAGTTGTATATTCTTCGTTGTGGGTCCTTCTAGTTGTGGCATGTGGGACGCTGCCTCAGCGTGGTTTGATGAGCAATGCCATGTCTGTGCCCAGGATTTGAACCAGCGAAACACTGGGCTGCCTGCAGCGGAGCGTGCAAGTTAACCACTCGGCCACGGGGCCAGCCCCTATTTTCTACTTTCTCAAAGGCCAATTGCATGCTGAATGGGGCTGCTGAAGAGAAGCTGTTACACTAATGTATTACGATTTGTCTTTTTCTTTTCTTTTTTTAAAAAGACATTTTATATTTTTTGAGGAAGATTAGCCCTGAGCTAACTGTTGCCATTCCTCCTCTTTTTGCTGAGGAAGACTGGCCCTGAGCTAACATCCATGTCCATCTTCCTCTGCTTTATATATGGGACACCTACCATAGCATGGCTTGTCATGTGGTGCCGTGTCCTCACCTGGGATCCGAACTGGTGAACCCCGGGCTGCTGAAGTGGAACGTGCGCACTTAACCACTGAGCCACCAGCCAGCCTCCTATTTTTCTTTCTGTTTCTTTTGTCTGCTGAGGTAGCCAGCTAAGGCCGTATGACCGAAGGTCTGTGTGGGTGCAAGAGGAGCTGACGATGGTCTGACCCAAGCCTCTGAGCTCAGCAGCATCTGAAAGGCTTGTAGGGCAGTGAGTGGGAGGGAGGGCAGCAGGACCCAGCAGGGCATGCAGGTTACCCCCGTTCTGTACACAGGAGTCATTTTGCTTTGACTTAACTTCTCAGACTTGGGAGACTCGCTACATGCTTTTGCTGTGGCTGTCCGTGACCTGCTTGATCCCTTTCGACTTTTCACGCCTTGACGGGAACCTCCTCAGTCAGCCTGGGCAGATTCGAATGTCCATAATGGACCGAATTCTCCAAATAGCAGAGGTAAGTGTGATTGTGCAAGTGTTTGGCTCCTCTTTAGTGTCCTCTTTCTTGCTCCTGCTGTTTCTTGCGCATTAGAGTTTAATCAGGTACCCTATTGACATTTATATACTTCTTAGACTGCTGCTGCTGTTTTTCAGTGACGTACAGTTCCATTTCATAATTTACTTGGGAATTGTGATAATTCATACAGGGGTCAGGATGACTGACTTTAGTAAATTTCATTTCTTTGTAGATAATGCAAATACTCTGTTAAGCATAATAATGAAATAGAGGTTTCAGGGTGCACTGATAAGAGAAAATAAAGGTCCATTTTAAATTTACTTTTAACATTATTTAAATAACACATAATGTAGGAAAACTAGGAAATAAAGAGAGGCAGGAAAATATTAAATTGAAATCTGTCAAATCCTAGTGCTAAGGGGTGACACTTGTATATTTCTTCAAACTTTTCCTGATGCGGATGGTATGCATACAGACACAGATTATGCGTAAAAAATTACCCCAGACTTGAGTGGTTTAACATGAATTTACCATTTCATGGTTCTGTGGTCAGGAATCTGGCTATGGCTTCGCTGGACCCTCCACATCAAGGTCTCCCCAGGCAGCAGTCAAAGCTCACCTGGGGCAGGGTCCACTGCCAAGCTCTCATGGTCATTGGCAGAAGGCAGATCTTGAGGGTGTTGGACCAGTGGCCTTGGTGTTTTTCTGGCTGTTCCCGACCGCGTGGCCCCCCTAGCATGGCAGCTTGTTCTGTCAAAGCCAGCAAGGGGCAGGGTCTGCGAGCAGGACGGAAGTCATAGTAATGTGTTATAAATGACGGAAGTGACCCCCAACCGCTTGCCAAATTTTCTTGGTTAGGAGCAAGTCCAGCCCACATTGAAAGGAAGACACAGGGCTGTGTTAGAGTCAGCCTGCCACACTTACCTATACCAAGCAGTCACTGAGTGCTTGCTCTCTGCCAGACACCGTTCTGAACACTTTTCCTGTATGAGCTCAGTTAACTTAGTGAGGCACTTGACTGTTTCTCTCCTCATTTGACTGAGGAGGCAGCGGCATAGACATCAGTGACTTAGCTGGCCCCTTTCTCCTGATGCTGGACCAGATGTGCAGGCAGTCCAGCTCCTGAGCCCACACTCTTTGTAGCACTCCACGGTGCCCATGTTGTGTCCTGCTGTCCTCTGGCCTCTTTCCCCTTCGCAGGATATTCTGAATGTCTTAAGTCAGTGAGTAGCTGTCTCCCTCGTAACCTTTAAGGGAAAAGGTGCTCCACTGTGTTCTGATTTGTGACGTCTCCTCTTACAAGTGGACGTTTTGTTTCTTCTGGCTGTGTTCTGTTAGAAACAGTGTGATGATGCGTACCCTTCGTGCTTGTCCCCTAAGTGGGGTTGCACGTGGGGCCGTACATGTCTGAGGTGTGGCAATCTGTATGGGATTGTCCTCCAGAAAGCCTGCCCTGAGAAAAGATCTTGTAAGTGTATCATTTGGAAAAAAGTTAGTTGAGGTGAGAACTGGAAACCTCTTAAGGTGGGCGTCCCAAGAACAGCTAGTCACTTGTATGAACCTGAAGCCCTCTTCCATCTGCATGGGGCCTCCTGACTGTTCTGCACACTGAGATGCTGATGGGTCCCAAGTGTGTCCCACAGACACACCGCGATTCTTTGTCGTAGTTGGGTAACACAGACAGCTTCCATTTTTCTGCTGTTTTCCCAAATGTGTGTTTCAGGTATGTGATCCCGTGCGGTGTGTAGATTAGGCACTTTCCTGAGGGTGAGCACAGTGGTTGGTGGCCGTAGCTGTCAGCTCAAGTTTAGGAGTGGTTTGTGCAGATTTGGGATTTGGCCTCTGCCTACAAGCTTATTCCTGACCCGGGCTCTCGGGGAGCCACTGAGTATGGCATTAGCCAGCAGAACAGGTCCCTGAGCTCTGCATTGTGGGTGTAACAGTGCCTGTCCTTTGTCCTTTCTTCCAGTCCTACTTGGTGGTCAGTGACAAGGCCCGAGATGCAGCTGCCGTCCTCGTGTCCAAGTAAGTGCCCAGTAGGCCCCCTGCGGTCGTGTTGGTTGGTCTGTGACTGGCATGGTCTAAGAGGGTTTGTCTTACGTACCTTCTGTGTCACCTGTGTGGTCCTCAAAGGAGGACACTGTGCTGACGGGCCTGGGGAAGTCTTGCCTCTCCTGAGAACTCACTCTCTCTCTTTGAGGGAGCATCAGGCCTCGGTTAGGGGCTCCCGGGTGACCTGATGGGCCCATTAATGGAGCACAGATTTAGAAAAGGTGTATCAGTATACCTGGGTATGACGTCACCTTTGGGGTGTGGTAATTAGGCCTTTAACAGTCGCTGAGAAGGCAGTGTATGCAGTGGCGTACGGTGATCAGGAACTACGATTGGGCCACTGTAGCCTGAGATAAAAATCTGCAAACATTTTATGTTAACTGAAAACCAGGTTGTGCCTCAAACAGGTGAAGGTGGTTTTATCTGATGAGCTTTGTCACGTGAACCAAGGAGTGGGTCTGGAGTCTCCAAATGCCAAAAACGCATTTCAAAGCTGAGTAAACTGGTTGGTGAAATGTGGAAATGGAAGAAAGCAGTTTTTCTAAATTAATCTTTTCTTTGACATGTGATTTAAAATATGTGTATAGAGTAAATAAATTAGAAAATTTGGCTTTTATTCCCCCTCTATCTTTGTGAAAGTTGAAAATTGGCTGTAAAAAACTTGGAATTTTTGATTGGGAAAATGGGCATCACTTCATTGAGAGTCACTTTACGCTTGGGTGTATGACCTTCTTGCACGGAGTGGGAAGAGAAACACTGAATTCCTAGGGCAGTGAGGGCACTTGCTAACCCCAGGGCAGAGCCTGGGTGTAAGAAGCCAATTTTAGGAGTCGGGGAGGAGGCACTTGAGCCTGCCCGAGACGCTCCGCCTGGCGGAGGGAAGCTCGTTGGATAGAGGCTTCTCATGTTTTTGACAAGGACTGAAAAACATTATGGGTTTCTTTCTCTTTTTTTTTTTTTTTGAGGAAGGTTAGCCCTGAGCTAACGTCCACTGCCAGTCCTCCTCTTTTGCGGAGGAAGATTGTCCCTGAGCTAACATCCATGTCCGTCTTCCTCTACTTTGTATTTGGGACACCTGCCTCAGGATGGCTTGACAAGCACTGTGTAGGTCCGTGCCCAGGATCTGAGCCAGCGAATCCTGGGCTGCTGAAGTGGAGTGCGTGTGCTGCTGGGCCAGCCCCTATCGGTTTCCTCCTAATTGTAAGAGAAATCAAGTGTGTTTTGGAAAATAAAGAAGAGTTCAAAGTACAAAATAAAACTCACGTGGACTTTCATCCCCCAGAGATGTGACTGTTCTTTGTCCTGCCACTCTCTGGGTGTGTGTTCTGTCCATGGGCATGTTGGTGCACACGCTTGTGCGTACCGGCTACTGTATGGGGTACCGACAGTCAGCCCTGGAGCTTCAGTCAGTCTTCTTCCAAGAGGTGATTACCGTGTGAATATTTCATTGCTTCTCCAACCTCCTCTTGGACATGTAACTGCTGCCCTGCCAGTTTGTTAGTAACATTAATACTGTCACAAACATTCTGCATAAAGGTTTGTACCATTCTGATTGCTTCCTAGAAATGGAATGAGCATTTTAGGGCTTTTAAATGCAGTTACTAGAAAGGTTGAACAAGTTGAAAGTCACCTTTTCCCCATATTTACCAACACTGTGTGATCTTACAAATGTTTGCCAAATTTGTTAAATGAAAAATAATACCTGTTTTTATTACTAGCAGTACTGAGGGTTTGGTAGAGTTATGCTGAGCTTCACTTTGTGGAGCATCGCACCTTTGGGGTGGGGAGGGGGGTGAAGCCCTAAACCTTTATTCCCTCTATGGTGTCTTCCAGGAAAGGTGATCCCAGAGATCCGGGGTGGCGTGGGGGCAGGTTCAAGAGCTGACGGGACCTTGCCACACCATCTAGTGGCTGGGACGAGCAAGCATTCCTCATGGTTGTGCTGTTTTTCAGCGTGTTGAGGACGAGCTAGCCAGTTGCAGGCTGTAGGTGCAGCCGGGGCTGTGCAGCGTTTCTTCCAGTGTGTTCTAGAATGGGCAGGTGCTGTGATTGGAAGAGGTCTTAGAGCTGCTCTGGGTTAACCCACCTTGTAGCACGTCGCAGATGTGTGCCAGGTTCTGATTTGCATATTTCTCAGCCTTTCTTTGGTGGGTTGTTACACTAAAGTCATGGGGCATGTGTGGCGTCTGTCCCCAGTCTGGTGTTTCATGGAGGAGCTGCCTGTCTCACCCACTCTGCCGTCAGGTGTGAATGCTTTCCCGTTTACCACCTGCAGTTCTGGAGCCACACCTCTTTCCCTTTGTGAACTGAACCTTTAAAGGTCAGCTGCATTTTGTGTAACTCTCGATGATGTTACATTGATGCCAAGACATTTCAGTAGGCGTGTTCCTTTATAGAAACTCTTCAGTGGAAAAATATGCCTTTATTCTTACTGATTACATTAGTTTTGAAAAGCAGATATTTCTGTCTCATTATAAAAGCAAGGTATGCTCCATGTGGAGAAGTTGGAAATTTTGGAACATAGAAAAATGACACATTTGTAATTGTAATACACAGTATATGTGTTGTATTTCTGTTGTCTTTTTCTGTACCCTTACTGCATTGCATATGTACAGCACAATCTCACTGAGTTAGCACCCTACTTTCCCACTTAATTCCACAGGCCTCTCCTCAGGAGAGAGGAGACGGGGGTGGGAGGGCCTGTGCCTGACCTCAGAGAGATCATAGTGGGGAACCAGCCCCCGAGGGCCGTGGTCCGGGCAGCATCTTGTTTTCTTGGATTGGGGAGTGTTGTGGGTATCTCCTGAAGGAGGACATAATTCATAGTGCAGAGGACAGACGTCCTGGCATGGAGACTCATCTGAACAGGAGGATGTGGGAGCTGGTAAGGGACGAGTTCTCGTCTGTTGGGGCCTTGGTTGACCTGTCACCTGTTTGTTCCCTTCTGGCAGGTTTGTCACCCGGCCTGACGTCAAGCAGAAGAAGATGGCGGATTTCCTGGACTGGAGCCTGTGCACCTTGGCCCGCTCCTCCTTCCAGACCATCGAGGGGGTCATCACCATGGACGGGACGCTGCAGGCCCTGGTAAACACTGCCCCAGGGGCGGGGACAGTGAGCAGTCAGCTTGTGGAACCTTTGAAACGGTGGGGATAAGTTCTGTTTCCCTTTGTCTCGTTCTGAAGTAGTTGGAACGTAGGCAGAGATTTAACCCTGACAGCATAGTGAACACAGTTTCTTTTTTCCGCTGCCTTGGCCTGTGCCTTACCACCCAGGGCTGGCCTTGGATAGTTGGTGCTGGGCTTTCTGCTCCAGCAGAGGTGGGCCGAGCCAGCCTTGCGTGCCACCGCCAGGGGGCAGTGGTGCCCGGGGAGCCAGGTCAGCTGGCCGGGCAGGCAGGGGCGCGTCCCCCGGTTTCCTGCTGCTTGATTGTGTTAGAGTGTGTTGTTGGAACCAGCTCCAAGGACGCTAGGCAGGTGATTTGCAGTTTGCTTTTGTTCGGATTCTGAGGTTGGGTGTTGGTGACAACTGTGTTCGACACAGACGGCGCCCACCTGGAGTGTGCTCTCCCTTTCCTGGCGATGTGCTCTACTCGTCCCCAGAGTTGCCGTTTCTGGTGCTAACCAGGAGGAAAGATCTAGTTTAGCTTTCTTGAGGAGGGGAGGCTGCCGCACCATGAAGCTCTCTGAACTCTTGGGTCAGCCCTCCCCTCCCCTGGGAGTGAGCAGCCCCCGTGGCCCTCATGGCCCTTGGTCATTGTGGGCACAGCGCCTCCTCTCTGCTCTTCACCTGCTGTGGGCGAGACTTTGTTCTTGTCCTTGTCTCTGAAGCTTGAGAGGCCGATGGCCCACTTTCAGGAGAGCAGGGCATTTTGGACTCCATTTAAATGGAGGCGTTTGGGGCTGTGACTCAGCATGATGTCATCTTCTTGGGTGTTGTCCCCTCTGCTTTCCTTGGCTCTTGTGGGTTCTAACGAGGTGTTGAGGGTGTGAGGGCCGCTGGAAAGTGGGGCTCATGGTGTGATCACCCAGGGCAGGGCGTGCAGGATGCGAGAGGAGAGGAGATGGCAGCTCTGGGCTCCTGTGCTGTGCTGGGCCTGGGAAAGCCCTTTCTCCCTGAACGAATGCTGGGCCTTGGCCGCTTAGGGAATTGCTACCCTGTTCTTTGTCGTAGAAATGTTCTCTGCATCTGTTTCTTCCTATTCATGTTGCCATTGTCTTCAGGAGGGA
Source organism: Equus asinus (assembly GCF_041296235.1). Taxonomy (NCBI): domain Eukaryota; kingdom Metazoa; phylum Chordata; class Mammalia; order Perissodactyla; family Equidae; genus Equus; species Equus asinus. Next base: position 61,900,823 of record NC_091802.1, read on the forward strand.
TTGTCATTCAAAGGATGAGAATATTTCAAGACATCCTAAAAAGAAACCTGAAAAAATAAAACATTTCCTGAATTCTTGTAGTCTGTTGAGGTAATATCTGTTCATGCTTCCTTTCATTCTGTAAATAAATGTAGTATGTTTTACAATGTGGTGTTTTTTTTTTGCTGCGAAAGATTAGCCCTGAACTAAAATATGTTGGCAGTCTTCCTCTCTCTTTTTTTTTCCTTCCCCAAAGCCCCAGTACGTAGTTGTATATCCTAGTTCTAAGTTCTTCTAATTCTTCTATGTGAGCCACTGCCACAGCATGTCTCCTGACAGACAGGTGGTGTGGTTCCATGCCTGGGAACTGGGCCTGGGCTGCTGAAGCGGAACACGCTGAACTTTAATCACTAGGCCACCAGGGCTGGCTCTGTACAGTGGCTTTTAAAGATTAAGATATAATTCATGTACCATAAACAGTTCACCCTTTTAAAGTGTATAAATCAGTCATGATTTTGTATGTGCACAAGGTTGTACAACCACCACCACTACCTAATTCCAGAATATTCTCATCGCTCCTAAAGGAAAGCCCACACCCATTAGCTCTCTCTCTCCCCCCGCCCCTTCCCCAGCCCCTGGAAACCACTAATCTACTCCCTGTCCCTGTGCATTTGCTTATTCTGTACAGTGCCTGGCCTTTTGTGTCTGGCTTCTTTCATTTAGTATGTTTTCAAGATTCATCCACATCGCAGTGTGTGTCAGTAATTCATTCCTTTTTATGGCCAGATGATGTTCCATTGTGTGGGTATTCTTAGCTCTGTTGAATAATCCTAATCTGAACTTTTTTTATTTTGGTAACATTGATTTATAACATTATGTAAGTTTTGGGTGTACATCATTATATTTTGATTTCTGTGTAGATTACTTCATGTTCACCACCCAAAGACTAATTACAATCCATCCCCACACACATGTGCCGAATCACCCCTTTTGCCCTCCTCCCTCCCCCCTTCCCCTCTGGTAACCACCAGTGCAATCTCTGTCTCTATGTGTTTGTTGTTTAATCTGATCTTTCGTGTATAAAATTTTGTTTGAGCGTATATTTTCAGGTCCCTTTGATATGTAATAGGTTTGAACAAAAATTTAACAATACCGTAATTTAAGTATTTTCCTGTGGTTCTGAGGTCTTTTAAAAATTTTTGTAGGGGCTGCATACGTGTTGTGTTGGTGGAACGCAGGTGTCAGCCTGTGTGCCCCGGTGGCTCTCGTTCCAGCTGTGGGGGTGCTGCGTAAAGAGGATTGTGTTGCGATTTCCAGTTTAATGGCTGTGATGGAGGTCAGTGCAGGGGGAGGCTGCCTGGAAGGTGCCGAGTGTGGAGCGGAGGGGAGGGGAGGCATGGGTTGCAGACTTGGGATTGCAGAACTCCTGGGGGAGGCTGTCTGTGTTTTAGGTAATTCTGGTGAAGGTTGGGTGGCTGGGGTTGTGATGGTTTATTTGAAGGTTTGGGAGTAAGTGGATTCTTAATTTTTTGCCATGAGGCACAGTGAGGAGTCTTAGGTGTGGAGAAACGCCTGGAAGGGCTGACAGTGCAGCTGGAACTGTCAGTCGCCGTGGCCTCGCAGGGTGGAAGTTAGACCCACCTGAGGGTGGGCGGTGCTGTGGGAGGGTAGGCACTTTGCTCCTGACTCGTTTCTGTGGTTGTGGTCCTCCTGTGGACCTTCTCCCAGTTAGGAGTCTGCGTATGTGACAGGCTCCCAGGGTCTCCTGCAGTTGCCGTCCAGGGGCCATTGCTGCATTCGCGTCAGGGCAGCTGAGCCACCAGGGCCCCTACACTGCAGGGCTGGAGCCAGCTGTGAACTGCCCCAGGAACCTGCAGGCAGGTGGATCCTGCATGGCCCCTGCCCCGGCTGGCGGTGGGAGGCGGGTTCCCTGGGAGAGGCAGTGGTGGCCTGCATGCTCTGCCCACCAGCGAGGGTGCCCTGCAGCTGCTCCTTGTCCCTTGGTTCCAGTCCTCAGGGCTCTGATGCTCTTCTCAGCTTGAGAACATTAAGGTGCCACTTCTGTCCAGATCTGCAGTTGCTGTGCCCCTGGGCCTTTCTTTTATGTTTTGATCATCTTGTTCCTTGCCTCTAGATTGTTGCAAGTTTTCTGTTTTTTCTTCCCCACTGGGAGGCACATGAGTTAAAGAGCAAGACCCAGTACTGTGACAGGCCAGCTTGCTGCCTGTTCTCCTGCCACCTGTTGGAGTAAGTGGCATTCTTTTCTGCAGAATTGAAGTAGCTGGGAGTGGGCACTTGTTTTTATTTCCAAGTTCCACACTGAGGAGGAGAGTTCTCTCTTTTTTCTCTTCCTCCTGAGGAATAAAAAGATTTTCCTGATGGCTTCAGGCCCCCCTGCGTGTTTGTTGGCAGAGCCCGAGGCAGGTGCACCCTCCCCCAGCCAGGTGGCACCGCAGTGCTGTCTAGAGATGTGCCCTCAGCACTAGTGAGCAATAGCCTGACGCAACAGCCTAGTCAAGCAGGTGAATGAGACTACTGTGAAGCCACGGCCCACGGGGCCCAGCCCCCTCTGGGGCTCCCAGGGCCAGGCGCATCCCTTCCAGAGCCTTCTGAAGCCCAGTGTTTCTTCGGGAAGACCTTGGTCTTTCTGGATCATGCGTCTTGTTTCCGTTTCTCTTTTTGAGGGAGCCATTTCTCTAATTGCTACTGCTGCCCTTGGGCAGGAGCAAGCTGTGCTGGGTGCTGGGCTCTCCCGAGCTGGAGCCGGTTTCACCATGGGCTTGTCAGACCTGAACAGCAGAGGCTGGGCGTCCGCTGTGCATGATGAAACTTGCAGGTGTATTGTGCTTCAGGATCTCATCTGCTTCCTTTGATGCACTTGGCTGTGTTTTTATCCACCTGTTCATTAGTGTGGGTTAGGCGAAACAGGTGAACTCGTAACAAGTACCGTCGAAACTGGGCTTTGAGTGTTTCTTCCCTGAAGGGTGTTCCTCTTGCAGTGGTGATTTTTAACTCTGGAAGGGGAACAAGTGTTTGGCAACTTCATGTCACTAGCAGGCCCCTTTGCCTTTTTAGTTTTTAAAGATTGGCACCTGAGCTAACATCTGTTGCCAATCTTCTTTTTTCTTCTTCTTCTTCTTCCCAAAGCCCTCCAGTACACAGTTGTATACTCGAGTTGTCAGTGCCGCTGGTTGTGCCGTGTGGGACGCCGCCTCAGCATGGCCTGATGAGCAGTGCCATGTCCTCACTTAGGATCTGAACTGGCGAAACCCTGGGCCACCGAAGTGGAGCGTGTGAACTTAACCACTGGGCCCGGGGCCGGCCCCCCCTTTGCCGTGTTAAAGCACTCTTTGGTTTAGTCCTGTTTAAGCATTAGGATTAATGCACATTGAGGAAACTCAAGGAAGGAATCTGCAGTATCAGAAACTGCAGGTGGTTGTGTGAGTGTGCTGCACCTCTGCCTGCGTCCTGGGTGCTATGCTGGCTTGGCGCTTACCACCCAGTGGAAGGTTTAATGACTGTGCACTTTCTCCTCTGCCTGCTTCCTGTGATGACTGAGAGGTGGGCAGCGCTTCTGTTTCTGAGATGGGCTTTCCATGTGAAAGTGTGATCAGTGTTAGGATCGCATCTCCCCTTCACAGTGAAGCTGCCTTTACTTTGTCAGTGACAGAGGCAGACGTCTTGTTAAAGGATAGAACAGTTGCAAACGACAGCATTAAACACCAGGTAAGCAACGGACAGCTGGCACCTGCACTCCCACCCACGCCTGAGTGCCACGGGGGCCTTGCCCAGGCTGCCCTGGTCTGTGAGTCGTTGAAGTGAATCAAAGGAGTCTGGTGCTCAGGTTGCAGCACTGTCGAGCAGACTGCCCTCACCGCGTTTGGTGGGACGCTCCAGGAACACATGTCCTGGCCGCAGATGTTGCAGTTGGCTCTGCCCTAGGCGCTTTGCTGCCGCGAGGGAGGCTGATGGATGTGGGCCAGTCCTGGGCGTTGGGACGTGCTGTGGCAATACCTGTGATCCCAGGTGGAGGTGAAGACCTTGCTCCACGCTCCCCATCCGGAGAGGGAAATAACAACTCTTGCCTCAGAGGGTGGTGTGAGCTGACTAGCACAAGTCGTGGCCTCTCATGATGAAAGAGGCCATTTGGTTGTCAGGGTGCTTCTTGGGGCGGCTTTGGTCTCTCTCAGGGCTCTCTGGGGAGGGGCCCCTGTCGGTTCATGTCAGGTTCACTTGGGCCAGAGGACAGATTATGCAAATTGGGCTTTTAGTCATAGCACCTGCAGGGTTTTGGGTGGAGGAAAATATGGTAACCATTTGAATATGTACACTTTTTGGAATGTGTGTACATTTCTGTCATGTTCCTGTGCTCCTGTAGAATTCAGGTGAAATGAGGTACCTTCATTTTCCTCGTGGGTTTGAAGGAAGATGCCGAGCAGCCAGCTCTGATGCTGTCTTATTCCATGCAACTCAGCATTTTGTGTGGGGCTGCGGCACTGCACGAGTCGTGTTGAAGCCTGTGTGGTGTGTGGCACGCCTTTAATTCCACCGGCCGGGTGGTTTGCACACCTGCTGTGTGACAAGGCGACATGTCCTGCTGGACAGGCGTGCACTCGCTTGCAGGCAGCCTGGCCTGGGCCCACACTGGGAGGGGAAGGGGCCTTGCTGGTCAAGGGCTCCCCTCGCCTCTAGATGAGAGGACAGACGCAGAGGGCTGTGCGCCTGGTTGGTGCAGAGCCACGTGGCTGGTGTCCCTCTTGTTGGGCCTGGCCTGTGGCCTCATTGCAGGCCATCAGAGGGCCTCACAGCCCCCGCCTGCCCTTGGGCTGCGTTCTCAGGTGCCTGGTGCCAGGCCGCCCTCACCCTTCCCTCTGACGCGGGTGTCCCTCCGGCTCTGTCTGTGGGCGGCTGGCATTCCCCCCAGTTCACCTGGAGCTCAGATTCTGGTTTCTCTCCTGGCTCTAGAGGCCTGGTTCTGGGCGCCTGTTGTGCCTCTTCCGCAGGTCTAGAGTCGGGTCTGTTGTCTTGTCACCTTCCCCTCAGCCTGTGTAGTGAGGGCCTTGCAACAAGCGAGGATGCTGGGCACCCGAGTCCTGTCGCCAGGGGAGGTGGTTCTGAGATGTCTCCTGGGTTGGTGCTCACCTGGCTGCCCCCTCCGTGGCCCGTCCTCCCCCCTGTCCCAGAGGTCCTTGGCCTCGAGTGCGGCTCTCTGCCTGAGAGTGTGCTCTGCAGATGGGAGCTGGCCCAGTCTGTGCAGGGTCCCCCTGGGGCCTTCAGCGGCAGTCGTGCTCTGTCTCCCTGCGGCCGGTGCCAAGCGCTAGGCAGGGCCAGGCCAAGGAGGGACAGCAGTGGTGGTCTCCTGCCCTGGGACTCCAGGGTGCTGGGCTCTGTGCTGACACTTCCTCGTGTGTGCTCTAGGTCCTGGCGGCATGCTGCCGCTGTGTCACCAGGGAAGGGACAAGCACTGAGGTGTGTAGGCTGGAAGTGGCGGAGCTGGGACCCGGGCAGTATCCTCTGAAGGGGTCGAAGTGGTGGCTGTGCAGTCAGATGGGCTTGTCTTGGTGGATCCAGGGCAGGCGGCTCCCTCGATGGTGTTCTTGGTCCTGCACTTGTTTCCACTGCTCGGCAGCACTGCTCAGGCACCCACCCTGTGGGAGCCCCTCAGTGGGCTCGGCTCTGTGCCATCTAGTCCCTGGGCGAGGCGTGCCCACTCTGCCTCCTGGTGTTTCCTCGTGTCTCACTTGCACACGGAGGGCAGGGGGCCTCCTGTGGGCCTCTTGGCTGGGGTGCCCCCTCCTCCTGTTGGGCTCAGAGCCAGAGCGCCACCCCTCCCCACGTGGGGAGAAGCCCAGGCCGCTTCCTGAGCCGATCCCAATGCCAGCTCTGCCTGGGACGTTCCGCTGTGGGTCCCGAGTCCCCCAGCCTCTCCTGCTGCTTCTGAGCCTGTGGCTACTCTGCTCTGGCAGAGCACTGTACAGATTTCATGTCGGCTCATTTGTGTCCAGTTTTCTGTGGCAGAAATTGTCTTTTTATATCTCATATGTCACTGTGTTAGGCAAATAGGAGATGTGCAATCAGTGTTTTTTGGTACTTGACTAATTCAGAAGTGATTATCTTTATCCAGAAATTATTAGCAATTGAAGTAAGTGGTAATAACAAAGACGTATTTGGGAGGCACTGGAGTTCTCCTAATTTTGGGTGTCTCTAAGACAGTCCTCGTGTTTTCCCATTTCCTACAAGTCTTTCCTGTCTGCGGGCTTTCTTTTCATGTCATGGAGGTTGCAGCATGACAGTGTCGTTGTGGCTGTTACAGATTGATTCTGACCCTCATAAGGTGGGGCGTTCAGATCTTCCGTGTTTAAAAGGGGGTAATTGAAAGCCACTTGAGTGTTTTACCTTTGTGTGGTTCCCAGGTTACGAGTCTTACAAGGCTCTCATGAGGTGGGTACCCTCCGGAACAGAACCCCGTCTTCCTCCATGTCCTGAGTCCTGAGAGCTCCTGACAGAGGCAGCCAGGCACGAGGATCTGGGGAGTGGTGGTTTAAGTGGGAATCTTAGTGCAGTTACTGTTGGGCTCATGGTTACCACATGGGCCGTTTAGAACATTCAAAAGAGCTGGACGAATAGTAAGATAGTAGACACTCTATTGTGAGCAGATTGATTGAACGACATAGAAATTATGCCAGAAATGATGAAGTCAGGAAGTCACTGTCGTCTGGCATCTTCTGGGCTCTCCGCGTGCACCACGTGGCCTCATCGTACGAGGGAGGGTACGGAAGCTGCGCTTGCGGCTGTCCCCTTCACGGGGTGGGGCGTGGGTTTATGGCTGGGGTTTCAGTTTGCGTTTACCTTTCACTGTAAGATGGAGTAAATGTGTAGCACGTTATGGGAAGGTAAAAGCTAGACGTGATTATTTTGGTCGTTTAAACTTTTTTTAGAGAAAGTTATTTTTATTATTATTATTGAGGTCTTACTGGTTGAGAACATTGTGGAATTGCAAGTGTACATTATTATTTATCACTTTGTGTAGACTGCATTGTGCTCACCACCAATAGTCTAGTTTTTATTGGTCACTATACACATGTGCCCCTTACCCCCTTTCTGCCTCCCCCCACTTCTTCCCCTCTGGTAACCACTAATCTTAAACATTTGTGTATGATGTTAATTTTTATTTACATATTTGTTTACTTAAAATTCTTTATAATTTATTTGACACAATTTATTTTATCAGAAATTGTAGTTTTTTCGTTCTGAGTCCTAGCTGATTCTAATCAGTCATTTATCCCAGCCATAGAAAACTTAATTTCAACAATTAAATTTTCCTCTTTGGAGAGTCCTCTTTTCCCGGCAGTTGTGCAGTCCCGAGGAGCTGAACCAGGCGTGCTCTTGAGGGAAGATGAGGAGCTGAACCAGGCGTGCTCTTGAGGAGAAATGCTCCGATTCCTCTGGGGCCAGGGGAGCTTCTGACCTGGCCGGCCAGCCCCCTGTGAAGGTGTGGCTCCCCGTCCTGGGCCTACTTCTGGAGCACGGCAGGGGCCTACCTTCAGGACAGTTCTTCTATATTCTTGGACTCAGCTTCCTGTTGTTTCTCGGGGAGCTAGCTGTCCTCACCTTTGTGTTTGCAAGCCAGCAGAGGCACTGGCTCCAGTCAGGTGGTGGTAGGAGGGTTCTTTTCCTCTGAACTCCTGGGAGGGGGAGCTTCGAGCGTGCGCTGTGAGAGTTGCTCCGTATGGTGCCTTTGGTGTTATGTGAAAGACACAGAGCTGCCTTGGCTGTGCTGCCTTCCACAAAAAGTGTGGCTCTGGGGCTCACTGCGGCACAGGTGAGGGCCGCGGGCGAGCTCTGAATGCGTCCAGCTGAGCATGGGTTCTGTTGGTGCCGAGAGTCCTTTCTGAACACATTTTGTCCTCTTTGTGTGTGGCATGACTCTTGATGGGGCATGATACCGCTCCCTAGCATTGGGACAAGGCTCAGGAGCTGGGAGCTCACTCTGCTTGAACTCCATCCTGTCTACTTGTCGGTGTGTGTATGTCATGTCTTCCTGAGAGGCCGGGACGAGCCTCACTTGCCAGCTTGCAGGAGAATTCCTGGGCACTGATGAGTGCACAGAGCTGGTGTGTGGGAGACCTTTCTCCCGGGGCCTGGGGTGGAGCTGCTTTTCTTGGCCTTGACTTGGTGGTGCCTTCAGGTAGCCTCAAACCAGCATCTCCTGCTTGGCAGCCGGGCCGACTTGCTCCTGAGCAGCTGACAGCCTGTGAGTCATGGGCTTGGAGAACATGCCCCGGGGAGGGGAAGCTGCTTTGCACGTTGCAGAAGAGCAAGCCTGGGTGGGTAAGCAATTGAGAGGTGCGGTGGTTTAGAGTGATTCCTGAGAGGCTCGTTTTGTTTGCACCTTGCGCTGTGCTAGTTTCTGGAACAACAAAAACAGGCCTGATGGTCATTTCTCTTCAGCTGCGTGCTGCTGTTTTCTCTGAGTGGTATGATTACTTTGGTGGTTTCCAGTGGGTCCGTGTTTTATGCTTCCATGAAAGTGGGGTGCACCTCCCATTTTGTGGCTGAGTACTCAAGTCCATCAGAAGACCAGAATGTTTCTGTCTGGCCACTTGCTCCCATTGGTGAAGTTCTCTGTCCTCCGTGTGCAGCTGACTGGACCACATGCTCTCAGGAGTGAAAGGCAGTGAAGATGGCCCCATGTTTATGTGGAAAAAAACGACCAACAAAAACAAAGCCCTTGTCTTCGCTGATTTTTGTTCTTTCCTTTCCTCCTCTTGCTCTCCTGAGTCCGTTCCAGGAGAGTCAGTAACTCCCATGACACTTCCCTTTCTATGTACGGAGCTCCTAGGTTATCTTGTGGGATTCAAGGTCAGGAAAAGTGCAGGGATCAAGAGAACTCATCTTGTGCCCATAAAAAGATGGTGTTCGGTTCCCCCTTAGCCCAGACAGTGGCTGGCTACTGGGCCTTGGTGCTGGCCCCTTCTGGGTGGGGGCGGGGACCACCAGGGCCTGAGCCGGTGTCTCCGGGTGGAGGCCTGTCACGTCTGCCCGGGCCCAGTGGTGGGGCCATGTCAGCACCAGTTGTCAGAGGAATGACACTGGAAACTTGTCACTACTTTATTCTTTTCTCTTATTTAGATTTATAAGGAGTTTGGCAAATTAGCAATGCTCATATGTGAGAACATTTTTGGCATTAAGTATTTTAAATTCTTACTACTTAGTTAGTGAAGGGGACCAAAGAGTCCTTTAACCGGTGCCGAGTGCTGTCATTCCTGTGTCCTGACTACTGTGTCCATCCTCCCGTTCCCTGTAGGCCTTCTGCCCTAGTTGGTGTTCTCGGCTTACCTGGACTTTACAGGAGCCTCCTGGAAAGTCCTCATCTTTTAGTGTTCCTCTCCCTGCATGTGTCCCCTGGACTGTCTGTCAGGGCGGAATCCCATCGTGCTACTGCTGTCCAGGGTTAGACAGGAGCACATTGCCCACAGGGTGAATTTCAGCCCCTCGCGTGGTTCCTCAGTAGGGAGTTTGTTATCTGGGGCTCAAAACCCACCCCAAAGTCTGTGGCTCAGACAGCAGCCATTGTTCCTGCGTGTGGCTCTGTGAGTCCTGAGAAGCCAGGGAGCAGCACATATCTTGTCTCTGCCCCTAGATGCTGGGGGCCTTGGCTGAGAAGCCCACATGGTGGGATGGCTTGAAGTGCCAATCCTGTCGACTGTGGTGCCTGTGTGGCATCTCCGCATGTGGCTGGATTCTCCCACTGAGGCAGCTGGGTTCCCAGAGGGAGTGTCCCAGGGCAGTGTTGGGACAGCAGGTGGCCAGGAGGCCTCGCAGAATGTGCCTGGGCTCAGCAGTCAGAGCGTCGCTCCACCAGGCTCTGCTGGTTGAAGCAGCCGGAAGCCCACTGGTCTGGGGAGGGGAGCATAGGCCCATGGACCCCAGCTCTGGATGGGGGGCATGTCAGAGGACTTGCCACATGGGGTGACCATGTAATTTTACCCAAACTGCTTATTTGAGAAAAAGGAGGCTCTCTTCATAGTTCAGCTGGGCAACAGGATCAACTGGGATCCCCTGGACTGAGTGGGTGACGGTCACCCTCAGTCCGACGCCCATTCTGAACTGGCCCAGAGCTGCCTGTCTGCTGTCTCTCTTGGCTTCTCCCCGAAGGTCTGATGCTCTCACAGACCCAGCTGTGTATGTACATCCCGTTTGGGTCCCGCCTTCTCACTGATTGCCTGCATTTCTCAGGGAGAACTGGCTGCAGGGACAGCTTCTTTGTGAAGTTGCTTTGCCCTGGGTGTGTCTAGGCGTCTCACTGCCCCTTGTATGGACTTCCGTCAGGCTGCGTAGCCCACGGAATCCACATGGCTGTTTTGGTGCTTGGTGGCTCTCTCCCAGACTCTTGAGTCCCTGAACAGAGGGGACCAGTGTTTCTGCTCAGTAAGTGTTCTATAAATGGATGATTTCTGTCTGAAGTATATCAAATTGGGCACATTTGAATTTATGTGGAGTAAATTAATTTTGTATGTCATTTAAGTTATCCCTAGGGAATAGTTCTTAAAATAGTTTTGGACAGACAAAAGGAATATATCTATATTTACTTGGTAGGAAACATTTCTGATCTCCTTGATGAATGTGTTTTATGTTCATTTGCGTTTTATTCTCCAAGTGGCTCAGTGGAGTAGAGAGGATGTCATTGCCCCTGTTTTGTATACTGAGGAAACAGATTCAGAGAAGGGACCCTCCTGCCTGGTCACGCAGGCGTGCAGTGGTGGTTTGCGTGGCTCTCAGGCGGGGAAGGCCCGGTGCCCTCTGGTGCCCTGTTGGTCTAGTGCTCCTCTGTCCCACACGTGCAGATGGTCCCTCAGCAGATTCAGCAGATCGAGGATGAAAAACATTTTTATTCCACACCTGGTTAGAGATCGACTGATCAAGCCATTCAGGCGGTTTGTACTGAAAAATTGCTAGTCCCTTGCCCTGCCCTTGTCACTGCAGCTCGTCCTCTCAGACACCTCGCTGGCTTCTGAGGGTGACTGCTGCCCTCTCTACGTGACGTGCGCCCCTTGCCTGGCTTCACTCACGGTTTCCTCTCTCAAGTTGCTGGCTTGGCTCATTTACTCCGTTGCTGCCGTCTCCCAGCATTGGTGATGACGCTGCTCTTTCCAGGAGCTCTCGGTTGTAGCTGTGATACCTGACGGACCTCTGTTTCTTCTGCCTTGCCCTCCACGTGGGTGCTCCAGACCCCACCTGCTCCCTGTAAGGGGACGTCGTCAGGGCTGGGCCCTCTCAGCCAGCTGTGCCTTCACTTGTGTGTTATCTGAGTGGACAATATTTACATTCTGTTCTGTATCCTTACTAAAGTCTTTTGCTTTGTCTTTAGAGTTATTGCTTGTAACTTTTAGAATCAACAGCATTTACGTTATTCTGAATAACGCTGCTCATTGTGGGGGTTTCACTTTCTGTTCTGCAGTCCCAGTGTCCTTATAAAGGGGTCTTGTGCCTGGTGCTAATGTCAGTTGGATTCTACTTTCTGACATTCCCGTTGATCAAAATCCTGCCATATTGTTGTTTGTTTCATGTATGGACCATAATTTGTATAGTTTTGATTTTCCTGTAGTTTGCTTATCTTTTTCTTTTCTTCATCAATCCTTAATATAGTCTACTTCTAATATGTTCTGTTTATGCCTGAGACCCCCTTCTACCCTTCTGGAAGGTTCTACTCCATGCTTCTGCTGACTCTGGAGCCCCTCTAGGGTCATCTGGGCCAGCCGGCTCCTCCTTCTCCTGTAGCCCCCCAGGCTCTACTCTGGAGTGTCTTCTCACTGCTCCATTGAAAATTTGTTGAGTTTTGTCCTTATTGGATTTAGGAGAAAGCATTCAGTCTTTTATATTGAGTGTGATGCTAGCGGTGGGTTTTCACGGGTACTCTTTATCATGTTGAGGAAATTCCCTCTTGTTCCGAGTTGGTTGAGAGCTTTCATCATGTTGAATTTTGCCCGGTGCTTTTCCTGCTTTTATTGAAGTCATTGTATGTGTTTTGTCCTCTATTCTGTTAATATGCACATCACATTAGTTGTGTTTTGGATGTTAAACCAGACTTACATTCCATGCGAATGGGGGTAAACTCCTTTGGTTGTGGAGCAGCATTGGCTGAGCGTGTTCCTTGATTCAGCTTGTTGATACTTTGTGAAGGGTTTTTGTGTGCACATTCATGAGGGATGTTGGTCTGTGGTTTTCTTCTGATGTCTTTGGCTTTTTATCAGGCTAACACTGGCCTCATACAGTGAAGCTGGGAAGTGTTCTTTTCTCTGTTTTCTTAAAGCTTTTGTAGGATATTGTTATTTTTTCCTTAAATACTTGCTAGAATTCATTAGTGAAGCCATGTAAGCCTAGGGTTTTCTTGTGGGAAGATTCTAAATTACTAATTAAATTTCTTTACATGATACAGGTCTATTCAAATTTTATATTTCTTTTCTTTCTTTCTTTCCTTTTTTTTTTTTTTTTTTTTGCTGAGGAAGACTGGCCCTGAGCTAACATCCACTGCCCATCTTCCTCTACTTTATATGTGGGACGCCTGCCACAGCATGGCTTGATGGCAATGTGTAGGTCTGCGCCTTGGATCCAAACCAGTGAACCCTGGGCTGCTGAAGCAAAACGTGCAAACTTAACCGCTATGCCACTGGGCCGGCCCCAAATTTTCTGTGTCGTCTTAGGTCATTTTTTGGTAATTTGTGTCTTTCTTGGAATGGGTCTATTTCCTTTGAGTTGTCTAATTTGTTGTCATGAAGTTGTTTATAAAATTTCTGTATTACACTTTTAATTTCTATAGGATCTCTTGTGAAGTCCCTGTGTTCCTGATTTTTTTATAAAAAATAAAATGTGTGTATGTGTATATATGTATGTGCACACATGTGTGTATATATGAATAAAATGTGTGTGTATATGTATGTGCACACGTGTGTATATATGAATAAAATGTGTGTATATATGTATGTGCACACGTGTGTGTATATATGAATAAAATGTGTGTATATATATGTATGTGCACACGTGTGTGTATATGAATAAAATGTGTGTGTATATATGTATGTGCACACGTGTGTGTATATATGAATAAAATGTGTGTGTATATATGTATGTGCACACGTGTGTGTATATGAATAAAATGTGTGTATATATGTATGTGCACACGTGTGTATATATGAATAAAATGTGTGTATATATGTATGTGCACACGTGTGTGTATATGAATAAAATGTGTGTATATATGTATGTGCACACGTGTGTATATATGAATAAAATGTGTGTATATATGTATGTGCACACGTGTGTGTATATATGAATAAAATGTGTGTGTATATATGTATGTGCACACGTGTGTGTATATGAATAAAATGTGTGTGTATATATGTATGTGCACACGTGTGTGTATATATGAATAAAATGTGTGTATATATGTATGTGCACACGTGTGTGTATATGAATAAAATGTGTGTGTATATATGTATGTGCACACGTGTGTGTATATATGAATAAAATGTGTGTATATATGTATGTGCACACGTGTGTATATATGAATAAAATGTGTGTGTATATATGTATGTGCACACGTGTGTATATATGAATAAAATGTGTGTGTATATATGTATGTGCACACGTGTGTATATATGAATAAAATGTGTGTGTATATATGTATGTGCACACGTGTGTATATATGAATAAAATGTGTGTATATATATGCATGTGCACACGTGTGTGTATATATGAATAAAATGTGTGTATATATGTATGTGCACACGTGTGTATATATGAATAAAATGTGTGTGTATATATGTATGTGCACACGTGTGTATATATGAATAAAATGTGTGTATATATGTATGTGCACACGTGTGTGTATATATGAATAAAATGTGTGTGTATATATGTATGTGCACACGTGTGTGTATATGAATAAAATGTGTGTGTATATATGTATGTGCACACGTGTGTGTATATATGAATAAAATGTGTGTATATATGTATGTGCACACGTGTGTGTATATGAATAAAATGTGTGTGTATATATGTATGTGCACACGTGTGTGTATATATGAATAAAATGTGTGTATATATGTATGTGCACACGTGTGTATATATGAATAAAATGTGTGTGTATATATGTATGTGCACACGTGTGTGTATATATGAATAAAATGTGTGTATATATGTATGTGCACACGTGTGTATATATGAATAAAATGTGTGTGTATATATGTATGTGCACACGTGTGTGTATATATGAATAAAATGTGTGTATATATGTATGTGCACACGTGTGTGTATATGAATAAAATGTGTGTGTATATATGTATGTGCACACGTGTGTATATATGAATAAAATGTGTGTATATATGTATGTGCACACGTGTGTATATATGAATAAAATGTGTGTGTATATATGTATGTGCACACGTGTGTGTATATATGAATAAAATGTGTGTATATATGTATGTGCACACGTGTGTGTATATGAATAAAATGTGTGTGTATATATGTATGTGCACACGTGTGTATATATATGAATAAAATGTGTGTGTATATATGTATGTGCACACGTGTGTGTATATATGAATAAAATGTGTGTATATATGTATGTGCACACGTGTGTGTATATGAATAAAATGTGTGTGTATATATGTATGTGCACACGTGTGTGTATATATGAATAAAATGTGTGTATATATATGTATGTGCACACGTGTGTATATATGAATAAAATGTGTGTGTATATATGTATGTGCACACGTGTGTATATATGAATAAAATGTGTGTATATATATGTATGTGCACACGTGTGTGTATATATGAATAAAATGTGTGTATATATGTATGTGCACACGTGTGTGTATATGAATAAAATGTGTGTGTATATATGTATGTGCACACGTGTGTGTATATGAATAAAATGTGTGTGTATATATGTATGTGCACACGTGTGTATATATGAATAAAATGTGTGTATATATGTATGTGCACACGTGTGTATATATGAATAAAATGTGTGTGTATATATGTGCACACGTGTGTATATATGAATAAAATGTGTGTGTATATATGTATGTGCACACGTGTGTATATATGAATAAAATGTGTATATATATGTATGTGCACACGTGTGTATATATGAATAAAATGTGTGTGTATATATGTATGTGCACACGTGTGTATATATGAATAAAATGTGTGTGTATATATGTATGTGCACACGTGTGTATATATGAATAAAATGTGTGTGTATATATGTATGTGCACACGTGTGTATATATGAATAAAATGTGTGTGTATATATGTATGTGCACACGTGTGTATATATGAATAAAATGTGTGTATATATGTATGTGCACACGTGTGTATATATGAATAAAATGTGTATATATATGTATGTGCACACGTGTGTATATATGAATAAAATGTGTGTGTATATATGTATGTGCACACGTGTGTATATATGAATAAAATGTGTGTGTATATATGTATGTGCACACGTGTGTATATATGAATAAAATGTGTGTGTATATATGTATGTGCACACGTGTGTATATATGAATAAAATGTGTGTGTATATATGTATGTGCACACGTGTGTATATATGAATAAAATGTGTGTGTATATATGTATGTGCACACGTGTGTATATATGAATAAAATGTGTGTGTATATATGTATGTGCACACGTGTGTATATATGAATAAAATGTGTGTGTATATATGTATGTGCACACGTGTGTATATATGAATAAAATGTGTGTGTATATATGTATGTGCACACGTGTGTATATATGAATAAAATGTGTGTGTATATATGTATGTGCACACGTGTGTGTATATGAATAAAATGTGTGTATATATGTATGTGCACACGTGTGTGTATATGAATAAAATGTGTGTGTATATATGTATGTGCACACGTGTGTATATATGAATAAAATGTGTGTATATATATGCATGTGCACACGTGTGTGTATATATGAATAAAATGTGTGTATATATGTATGTGCACACGTGTGTATATATGAATAAAATGTGTGTGTATATATGTATGTGCACACGTGTGTATATATGAATAAAATGTGTGTATATATGTATGTGCACACGTGTGTATATATGAATAAAATGTGTGTGTATATATGTATGTGCACACGTGTGTATATATGAATAAAATGTGTGTGTATATATGTATGTGCACACGTGTGTATATATGAATAAAATGTGTGTGTGTATATATGTATGTGCACACGTGTGTATATATATGAATAAAATGTGTGTGTATATATGTATGTGCACACGTGTGTATATATGAATAAAATGTGTGTGTATATATGTATGTGCACACGTGTGTATATATGAATAAAATGTGTGTATATATGTATGTGCACACGTGTGTGTATATATGAATAAAATGTGTGTGTATATATGTATGTGCACACGTGTGTATATATGAATAAAATGTGTGTGTATATATGTATGTGCACACGTGTGTATATATGAATAAAATGTGTGTATATATATGTATGTGCACACGTGTGTATATATGAATAAAATGTGTGTATATATGTATGTGCACACGTGTGTGTATATATGAATAAAATGTGTGTGTATATATGTATGTGCACACGTGTGTATATATGAATAAAATGTGTGTGTATATATGTATGTGCACACGTGTGTATATATGAATAAAATGTGTGTATATATATGTATGTGCACACGTGTGTGTATATATGAATAAAATGTGTGTGTATATATGTATGTGCACACGTGTGTATATATGAATAAAATGTGTGTGTATATATGTATGTGCACACGTGTGTATATATGAATAAAATGTGTGTGTATATATGTATGTGCACACGTGTGTATATATGAATAAAATGTGTGTGTATATATGTATGTGCACACGTGTGTGTGTATATGAATAAAATGTGTGTATATATATGTATGTGCACACGTGTGTATATATAAAAATAAACACATATTTTTGTTGTTGAACTATTTTAAGTTAAGTCATTGTACTGCGTCTAAATACTTGAGCATGTATTCCACATAATCGTCAAATCATTTTGAGGACTTCTTTTTAAAACAAAAGAAAACATCATTATTCCCCATATGTTGGTGGTTCTGATTTCAGTACCGTTGTAAGAAAACGTGTGCTACGCACTTTGAGCTCAATAATGCTTAAATGTGAATCTCTGCTGATTAGCCCACTGTGCCTGCCTGCCGGGCTCCCGCGTCCTGGCTCGGCTCCTCTCTGGTTGACTGCAGCGGGGTGCAGAGCGTTGGTGCGGGCAGAGATTAGAGTGCTGAGCGGTGGTTCTGGTGCTTCAGTAGCTGAGAGTAAATCTTCAGGCTGGTTTTTTCTCCTCACTGTCATCAACAGCTATTGGTATAATTGAGTGTTTCACGATCTTAGGAAATTTGGCAAAATTTGTGTTAGCAATTACTTTTTTTTTTTTTTTTTTTTAAGATTTTTTTTACTTTTTCCTTTTTCTCCCCAAAGCCCCCCGGTACATAGTTGTGTATTCTTCGTTGTGGGATGTGGGATGCTGCCTCAGCGTGGTCTGACGAGCAGTGCCATGTCCGCACCCAGGATTCGAACCGACGAAACACTGGGCCGCCTGCAGCGGAGCGCGCGAACTTAACCACTCGGCCACGGGGCCAGCCCCGAGCAATTACTTTTATACTAAGACATTTATTTGTGTTTTTGTTAAGTGTACGATTACTGAATATCACTTTCAATAGTTGATTGAAACCTCATGGTTTTTATAACTTATGGACTTACAATGTTTTCAGATATTTTTCGTGTGGAACCAGTTGTGTGAAGAGGCACTGGCTGTGTGGATGGCCTTGTGCCCTGAGAACACAGGGAGGAGAGTGTTCCTGGACACACATGTTGTCTCTGAGGGGCATGTTGTTCCTGTGACCTGGGACATGCCAGCCCTGAGGGAAGGGCCACCGGCACCCCCTGCTCAGCTCTGTTGCCCTGTGCCTCCTGCTTGGAGGGAAAGTGGTATCCTCAGTGAAGCCTCTGTCCTTGGCAGGGGTTTTCTGTCATGGGATTTGCATGTATAGCAATTCAGAACTGGAAAGGTCACTGTCAGATTATTCTTGTGAACTTTGACATGTAGGTTTTTTAAAGTCAGAAGTGTCTGTCCTGTAAGCTTTGTTGTCAGGGTCTGAACCATCTGAGTCCATGTTTGAAAACCTGGCCTGGCTCCAGGTGTGCTGCCAGGTGGATGTCTGCAGCTTCCATGGGGCTGCGGTGGCAGAGCCAAGGGAAGAGTGGCTGGTGCGAGAGCCTTGCCCTCAGACGGGAACTGGGCCGCGTGGTGTGGCCCACTCTTTTCTTACTCCTGGTCCTAGACTGTTTCCGCGGCCATCAGGTTAGGTGTCTGTCCCTTGTGCCTGTCTATGGGGCTTATCATAGCAGTTGGTGGGCAGGAGGCTGATGGCCAGGCCACTCCTCCCTTCTAGCTCGGGTGGAGTGTGCTCTCATGGCCGCTAGCTGCAGGAGGGTGAGTGGGTGCCGAGGGCTGTGGGGTGCTTCACCTTGGTGCTCATGTTGTGCCCCGACCCATCCAGCTGCAGGACAGTCTCTTCCTTCCTTTCCACCGAGCTATCTCCCTGACTCCTTTAGAAATTCACCAGGAAGAAGCTACGGGATCCAGGTGACTTCCCATTGTGATACACCCAAATTGCAAAGATACAGATTGTCGGTGTTTTCGGACTGGCTTTCTAAGTTGTGATATGGGACATTTCACACATGGCTGTGGAGGGCAGGACCTGTCTTGCTGTTTGTGAGTGCCTCGCACAGTGTGGGGTGGCTCCTTTGGTGGCGGTGGTGTGGGGTCGCTAAAGGTGGTGGAGTGAAGGAAGTATCTGAGCTTCCTCACTGGAGGCTCGCTCAGGGTCTCGGGCTTGGACAGGGAGGAGTGGAAGAGCGTGACTTCTGCCGGGGGCTTTGCAGGGCATCTCCCAGACGTCCAGGCCCAAGAAGGGAGCTCCCAAGGCGGGGCTGCGTGACGGGTGCTGGGAGAGGCAGTGGAGCCCTGGGGCCCCTTTCTGGGAGAGTGCACGGTGCCTTGTGTGCTGTGATGTCCCCAGCCTACCTCAGCATCGGCGCTGTTCACGCCAGGGCCGGATGGCCTCTAGTCTCTGTGTGAAAGACCATGGGCCAGGGCTTTTGGGAAGTCCCCTCCACCTCTGCTGAGCCGCTCCCTGGCTGTCAGGACCTGGTGTGGGGCTGGGGTCCAGAGCAGATGGGCCCACATACCTTCAGAGGCAGTTCTCACCTTGCTGGGTAAATACTAGTTTTGAAGGAAGAGAAATTTTTTAGCTGCTTTTAAAAGTGCTCAGCGCTGGGATTCTTTGTTTAAGGGGCTTGGAGGCTTGTGTCAGTTGTCCCATTCGTCTTCCAGACTGGAAAGCAGAGGATAAGATTTCAAGTTGAGAATTCAGGGCCTGCAAGGTCTTCGAGTTTGGAGGTAGTCACTGGTTACAGGGCAAGTGAACTGGAGACTTCATGCTAGGACCCCTTGGTCGTCAGTCCCGTGGGTCCAGGTGACCAGTGCTGACGGGCCCCACAGGAGGAGGCGGATGTATGCCTTTCTCATTTGTTGACCAAGAAGGAATGCTTGGGTTCTTCACTTTTGTGTGAGATGCTTCGACTATAACTTTTATCCTTTGGTATCTTTGTTTGTACACAGGTAATTAAAAACACCCAGTGAGATTCTTTACTCTCCTTCTTAGAGGCTAGCTCAGTCAGCTGGGAGGTCCGCGTCCTCCACAGTGAATTGCGCTTTCTCACTGCCTCCCGATTTTATGATTTTACGTTTCCTCTTTGGGAAGTTTCCCCTCCAGTCTCTTGTAATCCCTTTCTTTATTGTGTGCAGAAACTGTGCTCTTGTTATTTGGTGGTGAGTGTTTAGAATAAAAATTCTCGAAGATACCATGAATTGTTTTGATAATCTGTGTTTTAAATTTGTAAATGTATTTGCAACATTTTAATAACATTTTTTTTCTCTTTTTAGGCACAAATATTTAAGCATGGAAAACGTGAAGACTGTTTACCCTATGGTAAGGGTTGTTTGTAAGAGAGGGTGTTTTGTGAGTTGTGATCATGTGTGTCTCCTTAACGTCTTGTTCGTAGGTGCAGGAGTCTGGAACTTGCTGGATCTGGACGCTGTCATGGCTCTTGGGCTTTTTGTTTGTTGTGTGGCTGTGTGTGTTAATAATCTGACTTTTGGGCCTTGTGCAGGAGCTTGGGGTTCCTGACGCCCTGGCTGCCGGGTGTTGATCCTGGGGGACTTAGTGACCTTGACACAGCCCCTAGGTCTCCAGCTGTGTTCTTCCTGTAGCCATGGCCACATCTTTTGCCTTTTGCCTCATTCTGTTAATTTTAGATTCACTTCGTTTTATGAAAATAGTGCAGTGATTCTCGCTGCAGAGAGGTTTACTACCTGGGCCAAGAGAAATTTCTTTGAGTTCCATGTTTTAGAAGATATATAACTCAGATTTGAGTAGTTGAGTCTATTTTTTTTTTAAAGTTTTCCTTCTGGAAAATTTCAAACACGTATACAGGAGGAGAGAATGGTGTCATGAACTCCCATATTTCTCTCACAGGCTTCAGGTCTTTAATTCACGGGGACTCTTGTTTCTTCTGTGCTCCTCCTCCCACCCAGACACCTGTCATTTCACCTGCAGCTCTTTCAGTAGGTATCTCTCGAAGATAGGGACTCTTTAAAAACATGACCCTGACATCATTATCACACCTGAGAAAAAGCAGCGACCACTCTGTGTTTGCGTCTTGTCCTCGGAGGAAGTGCATGCGTGGACCCCGGGTCTGTTCTGAGTGGCAGTCAGTTAGACCAGGTTAGTCACTGCGCCCATTTGGGTCCTTTGGGAAATTATTCAGATGCTGTTACAACTCATCTTGAAGTCCCTCTCTTCTTATCTCACACAAAAAACCATCCTGTGCACTTTCCTGGTCTCGGCTTCCCTCCGACACCCACCTCACTCCCCCAGACAGCCTTGGCAGCGGAGGGACGGTCGAGCCATTTCCCTTCTCGTGGAGACCCTTCCCATCAGGTTTACGGTCCTCCTCGTTCCTGCAGCCTCATGCCTTGGTCTCATCATTCCTCTGTGATGCCATGTGAGTCCCGTGTGAGACGACGATAAAACAACACAACCCCAGTTCCGTTTGCGTGTCTCTTGTAGTCCTCTGTGTGTTTTTGCACAAGCTGTTCTCTTCACTTGGAAAGGCTTCTCCTGCTCTCTGGGGCTCTTCTTTGCTCTGCCAACCTCCACGTTTGCTGCTTCACAGTGAGAAAGTCGAGAGGTGCGACCCGAGCTCACTTAGTAAATGGCATGGGGTGAGGGGCTCTGTGAAATGGAGTTGAGGCTTCAGTGTAGATTTATGCCAGCACCTGCGTTTGAGGGGCCTGTGGAACCGTCTGTGGTTTTGATGTGGTAGGTGTCAGACAGAGGGTGCAGGTTGGGAGATGGTGTAGCACCCTTCCCACCACACTGAGCTGATGTGCTGTTGTTCACAGCTGCCACCGTTCTCGAGTGCCTGGACGGCTGCAGGCTCCCCGACAGCAACCAGACCCTGCTCCGCAAACTCGGTGTGAAGCTCGTGCAGCGGCTGGGCCTGACCTTCCTGAAACCGAAGCTGGCGAAGTGGAGGTTGGTAGATTAGGCCGTGGCCGTGCGTGGCCTGAGCGTCTGTCGGTGGCTGGTGTGGTGACCACCTGTCTTCCTGGGGGCTGACAGAGTAGGCTGATGGGTGAAGAGTATCTTCTGCTTTCATGTTTTTCTTAGTCTCAAGTGTTTCTGATTTTGGAAGGAACAGTTTTCCTTTTCGTTATTTTCTGACCCTACATCTTCCAGTTAGAATAATCGAAGCTGGAGTGATGACAAGAAAAGCCTGTTTTTGTGTTTATGTGGCATTCAGGTACAATACAACTTTACTAACGTGGACTTGCTGTGGGGAAAGCTCCATTTTGATCAATGATAGATCTGAATCGCAGGCTTCTTTCAGAGAAAACAAGCTCACTCCTTGGGGTTTATTCCGAAAACAAAGCTGTCGTTGCCTGTCGGTGGCAGTGACATCTTAGCAATCTCTAGGCGGCCTGCTTTATTAATAGATGGCTTTCGGATTAGTGGCTCCCTTGGAAACAGACTTTTCCACTGCACTTGGGGTACTGTGTTTCTAACAGTCTTGAGTTTTATTTCAAGTATTATTATGCGTGGTGGGAAGAATTATTTAATTATGTTCAGCTCAGCCTTTGTCTCCAGTTACAGCAGCTTCCAGAGGTGTGTGTGATGTTTTACTTTTGGGTGTTCTGCATGTAGCTCGTTCTATATGAAGTTTTTATGTAAATGTTTGTCGTTAGTTTCCAGAATGCCACGGAAAATTAATGTTTGGTACTGAATGAGGGTTCTCCAGAGAAACAGAGCCTATGGACTGAGTGTCTCTGTATAAAGAGACTTAGTCTAAGGAAACGGCTTCTGTGATTATGGAGGCTGACAAGTCCCCGGATCTGCTGGGTGAGTTGGCAAACTGGAGACCCAGGAGAGCTGATGGTGTCTTATGAAACTTGGCAGGCTTGAGACCCAGGAAGAGCCCAGGTTTCAGTTCGAGTCCAAAGGCAAGAAGAATACTCTCTTACTAGAGGGAGGATCAAGCTGTTTGCTCTCTTCAGCCTTCAATTGATTGGATGAGGCCCACCCACACTGGGGAGGGCAGTCTGGTTTGCTCAGTGCGCTGATTTAAATGTTAATCTCAGCGAAAAACACCCTCACAGACACACTCAGAATAATGTTTGACCAAATATCTGGGT
The DNA here is from genome assembly GCF_041296235.1 of Equus asinus. Classification (NCBI taxonomy): domain Eukaryota; kingdom Metazoa; phylum Chordata; class Mammalia; order Perissodactyla; family Equidae; genus Equus; species Equus asinus. The sequence goes on from NC_091802.1 coordinate 61,923,671, forward strand.
ACCCTGTGACCCAGTCAGGTTGACACATGAAGTAACCACACAAGTGCTGTAGACATTTATGTGGGAAGGAGATAGTTTAGCATCATAATTCTTTCATTCAGTCTGCATGTCGTGTACGTTTACTGCGATTGTTGACGTGGTTCGTTGAAGTCTACCATCTCGCTCGCTGTTTGTTTTCTTTTTCTTTCATCTTCCTTCCTCTTGTATTTTTTCATTTCATCTTCTCGTGTTTTGTTATGTCTTTTAGTATCGTTCTCCTGCTGGTTGTTTTCCCCTTAAGAGGGTGAGCCCGCCTAGCAGCTGGGGCTCGCGGGCGTTGCTCCCCTCCTGCCTCCCTAGGGTGGGTTTCTTTCAGTTCTGCCTCCCTGGAGTGCAGCCCTCCCTCCTGCAGCGTGCTCCTCACGTCCAGCGCATGGCCTTTCAGTTCCTTCTGCGGGCGCGTCTCCCTGCCTCCCTGATGCCACGTGACCCTGAGCTCTGCTCAGCTCTCAGCCTCCAAGCTGCCCTCTGATGGCGCTTCTGGGTCTTGACCTGCACTCGTGTGTCTTAGGGGTCACCCAAGGATCCAACAGGATTTTTATGCAGAATTTTGGGGTTCCTTTTCAGCAACTCCTTTTCTTCAACATCTGTCCCCAAATAGTAGCCGTCTCAGTAGTCACAAATGTTGTTTTCTCCACCTGGCAAGACTGCTGCTCTCTGCTAGGGTTCTATTTTTCTGTGTGCAGTGGAGAAAGTACCTTTGGTGAGGAAGCAGAGGTGAAGTCGGGGCCCCTGGGGCTGCCCTGCTCTGAGGGATGGTAGCCCAGCCTTGGTTGTCATCTTGTGCCTTGCCAATGGTGGGCTTATGTGTCTATCCAGGTTTTGCGGTTGTTTGTGACAGAGCGCTGAGTCTGACGGCAGCCTCCAGTCTGCCGTATTTCAGCTGTCGTCAGGTCTCTGGTTACTGAGCATGAGGTGAGGACTGCTCCTGTGACCGACCAGTGTGTGTGCTCATTTGAGGAGGAATAGCAGGCTGCTGACTTTTGCCGCCAGGTGACTGCTGTGGCTTGTGAGCGTCGTGCTGGCTGCTCCGTGGTCCCAACAGCAGCCCTGTGATGGCTGGCGATGTCCCCCTGTGCTGTTATTGGTTGTTACTCCACTTCCAGCACCAACTCTGACGTGGGCTTTCCCCTACACCAAGCAGTTCTCTGACACCAGCTGAGTGTCCTTCAGTTTAGCTCAGTTCTGACACTGTTTACCCGGAGATGGCGTCATACCTCACAGGTTAAGGGCTCAGTCCCACAAGACTGTCCCCCCGCCCCAACTTCAGACTCCAGTCACAAGTCCAGGTGTCATGTGGGCTGACCGACCAGGTATAGATTGGAGGTTTCCACGACTCCCTCCTCTGGTTCGGTTAGTTTACTAGAGTGGCTCACAGAACTCAGGAAAACATTTCACTTACTAGATTACTGGTTTGTTATAAGAGGATATAACTCAGGAGCAGCCAGATGGAAGACACGTATAGGGCAAGAGATAGGAAAAGGGTGTGGAGCTTCCATGCCCTCACCAGGTGCCCCATTCTCCCCAAATCTGCGTGTGTTCAGCAACCTGGAAGCTCTCTGAACCCCATCCTTTTGGGTTTTTATGGAGGCTTCATTACACAGGCATGATTGATTAAATCATTGGCCATTGGCAATGGATTCAACCTCCAGCCCCTCTTCCCTCCCTGGAGGTTAGGGGGCAGGACTGAAAGTTCCCACCTTCTGTTTACACGGTTGGTTCCCCCAGTGACCAGCCCCTGTCCTTAGGGCTTCCCCAAAGTCACCTCATCCATATAACAAAAGACATGTCATCCAGAAGTGGACAAAGACCAAATATATGTTTCTTATAATTCATAATATCACAGCCACATAACTGAGTACCCCCAAATTTAGCAGCTTAAAACAATGAATTTTTAATGTCACCTGGGAATTACCTGCCACTGTCCTTGTTTCACAGAGTTGGAAACTGAGGCCCGGAGAGATGAGGCCTTGATGAGTCATTCAAGGCCACAGTTAACCATGTCTGGGCTGGTCTTTTAGTCTCCTGTTCTGTCTCCAAAGCCCACGTTGTCTGCGTCCTGGAATTGGCCTCAGACCGCAGTGCCCAGCATTCACTCTGACTGGACTTGGGACCTTTGTGCCCAGGCCTTGTTGTGGGCTGGGACCTCCGAGAGTCAGGCCCATGTGTGTCTCACAGCCCTTCCAGAAGGGAAGGTGGCGCCTGTGGGCCTCTCTCTGCACAGGCCTTGGTGTGGGGGCTTCATGCACCTCCTTTCGTCCTTGTCGTAGCCCCTGTGTAGGACCTCATTTTACCAGGGGGGAAACTGAGGCGGCGAGCGGTTCAGGGGCTGCAGAGTTGTACAGCTGAGCCAGCCTGTGCTGGGGGCCCTCCACGGCCCATAGTGGAGTTAATGCTGGTGGCCTCCACTTGGGTGGGGAGGAGGGCCGTGGTTGGTGGGGACTGGGAGAGTGTGCCGGAGGCAGCACCTGTGGGAGTTGCTCTGGTGACGAAGGGCTGGCCGGCCTCTGCCTGGGGCAGTCCTTGCTGGGCCAGAAGGCAGAGCCAGTGTGAGTGAGGATGAGGCAGTGGGTTGTTTGAGGGCCCTCCCTGTGCTTCTCTCGGATGCCTCCTCCCTGTCACCTTATCTCCCACCTCTTGGCTGTGGAGACCTTACGGCACGTGGGGATTTCACAGTGGTCTGGAACTCAGATCTGCGCTCTGTGGCTGTCAGGTCATGTCTTTTCTTGGCAGTCTGTGCTGACGACACTTAATACTTCTACTTTCCATCCTGTCTCTGTACAACACAAGGACTTGTCACAGGTGTTCGTCCTTTCATCCAAGTGGTGCTAGATCATTAATTTTGGTCATCAGGATTGTTTGTCTTCTAGGCTCCCGGTGGTGGCAGCAGGTCTGAGATTGTGTTTGGTTTCTGCAGGTACCAGCGAGGCTGCCGCTCATTGGCCGCTAACCTGCAGCTCTGTGCCCAGGGTCGAAGAGAGCCCCAGACACATGCGGAGACTCCTGATGGTGATGCAGATGATGACGTCCCCGAGGAGGTGGAGCGTGTCATAGGTGCGAGGGGTCTGCTGCTGCGGGCTGCCGCTGCCTCAGTCTGGGTGGGGTCCGTTTGCTTCATGCTGGCGCTTCTGGGCGTTGGCTCCTCCAAACCGCGTTTCGCTGGCTGCACCACCTCCTGCCCCTCTCTGTGCCAGCATCACGTGACCTTCTGTGAGCTTCCTTGCCCATTGAGCATGTGGCCACTGGCCTGCAGTCCTGATGCCCAGTCCTGTCCGTACGGGAACCTCCACGCCCACTGGAGCCTGGCATCCCCCACACTTTGCCTCTGTGTGCGAGCCTCCTGTCTCCACGCTCTCTCTGCGAGTCAGAGCCCAGGCAGATGCCATCGCCCTCCTGCCCGTGTCTCTGGCCCCTACGCTGTCTCCCCTGCTCACGCTGCTTTCCTCACGCCTAACCTGGTTGTGTCCAGCCAGTGGCCTCGGCATTTTCCTGGGGAAATGGAGTGGTGGCTTTCCTGGCCTTGCCCCACCTGCACCCTGCTGTGCTCCTGCCACCTCAAACCCACAGAGCTCTCCACCTGCCCACCTGTCACTGAGGTGGCATCTCCTCTGCACAGAGAAGGGCAGAGGCTCTCTCTGATGGGCCCTACATACCCTGCCTGCTCCCCCCCGCCTCCCCTGCGGACCAGGCCTCACCCAGCAGGGCCAGCCTCTGACCACCCCTTCCTTGTTGGTCTCTCCTGCCTCCCACCACCCGCTGCTTCGTGTCCCTCCCAGCCCCCCCTCCATGGTGGGGTCTCCTACCTGCCTCCAGTGCTGTCTTGCTCTCTGCTCACTCCACTCTCCTCTCCTTCACAGTAGGTTTCTTCCCAGAGTTGTCTACACCTGCTGTCTCCTCCTTGGGGCTCTAGCCTGCCCTGGTCCCAGAGATCTTGGACCCACAGGCTGCTGTCCTTCCTCCGAGTCAGGCCTTCCCGGGCCTGCCCTCGTGAAGGTTCCTGCCAACTGTGGCTCTCAAGCCCCTTACCACAAAGCCTCTGGCAACTCCCCGACTTCCTTCAGGCCTTTGTGTGGCTCTTCCTGAAGTCCAGCCTATCTCCAAGACTGCGTCCCCATCGAGCTGCTCTTCTGTGGCCTCCTGCAGGCACTGTTTTCTCTGGGAAGCCTTCCTCCCCTGCTTGGGGTTGCCGCTGACCTCCACCCTTGCTGGTGCTTACTGCCCCGTGACTGCTCTGAGGGGTGGATCTACTTCTTAGGAAGAAAGACAAAAATTGGCTTTAAACGATGATTTAAAAACACGGAGAAGGAAACGTTCTTTCTTGTAATTAGGATTAAGATCTTAGTCTAATTCCCTTCCTGTGCTCTTTCGAGTGACATGTGGGGTGGGTTCCTAACGCTGGAAACTTAAGAACTTACCTAGCATGGGGATGGTGAACAGCGGGGGATCCGTGGAGCTCACAGCCCTGCCTCCTGTGTTCTTCCAGAGCAGCTGCTGGTCGGGTTGAAGGACAAGGACACTGTCGTGCGGTGGTCTGCGGCCAAAGGGTAGGTGTCCGGCTCGCTGAGGGGGAGGCGCTGGGCTGGGGCCACCTGGTGAGCCTTTAATCACTCAGCACTTCCTGTGGGATTTGAGAGCAGTGGATAGCTTAGAAGTTTCTACAGGATAGAATGATCTTTTTCTACTTTATGTTCTCGCTTTATGCTCTGAATTTGCAGATAGCGCCTGTGGTTGACTCGTGGCCCCTTTGTTTTCCTGCCATCCTGGTTGGAATAGGCAGAGGTGGAAGCATGCTGTATTGCCTTTTTACCTCCTGCTCTTCCATGTCCTTGTCATACAACCCACCCCCTTTGCCCACGTATGTGTGGCCCCCATGTACGAGCAGGTGCCCCAAGGGGGGCTGGTTTGTCCTCTCTTGTGCCTGGGGGAGCGGCCTCAGAGGTGTCCGGTGTGGGTTGCGGCCCACCCATCAGGCCAGGCCTTGTGGAGCTGCGGCCAGTGGGGCAAAGCACACAGTGGACATTGAAGATGCGCCGTGCTCTCTGCTGTGGAGGAGAGTAGAGCGGTGCAGTGCCGGGGGCTCCTTCCTGAGGTCCCCCAGGCCTCTGTACCCATCTCTCCAGATGCACAGCACCCGGGCTGACGGGCACACTCAGGGCTTCACCGCAGCAGCACCGATCCCTGAGCCCAGGGGCACGTCTGGTTGGAGTGCGAGGGGCTGGGAGGGTGGGGCTTCCCGGGGCGCATCTGGCCAGGAGCTGGCTGGGGAGGCTGATCCCATGTTGGTGGCCTGATGGAGCCAGCACAGTTGGCGTCCAGCGTGGAAGTGGGGCGGCGCACTGGGCCGGAGGGTCTGGAGGGTTCAGGGTGACAGTGAGGCCCCGTGCTGGGTGCTTTTGACTGGCAGCGACGCATTGCACAGCCCAGGGGCCCAGTCCTCCTCAGATGTGTGTGGATGCCTGTCCATCTGTGTAGTCTTCTCATGTCCATGTGGTGGGGCTCCCTGATGGGGGTGGCCTTCTGGGGGGCAGAGCATAGGTGAGGCTGGCTTAGGGTCAGCCTCTCCTCTCTTGTCTCTGGGGAGGAAGACGGCTTGGGGCGGTTCCTGGTTGGCGTGGCCTCCTGTGCGGGGTTGGCGACACTGATGGAGCGTGACCTCTCTTTCAGCATCGGTAGGATGGCTGGGAGGCTTCCCAAGGAGCTGGCGGACGACGTGGTCGGGTCTGTGCTGGACTGCTTCAGGTATGTGAGGAGGTAAAGGGGGATGTGTTTCTGGGTAAAAGCAGTGGCTTTTCTTTCCTCGTATCCTTTTACGTGGAGCTGTTTGTCAGAGCCCCCAAACCCCCTTTTTTTCCTTTCCAAGTTAAATTTGAGAGCTGTAGCTATTTCTAGTGTATTTCTTTTATCAGCTTAGACTCCATTGCATTTAAAAACCTTAAGGAAAAAGAAAAATCAGTTTCGAACAGATACACACACATATTTACCCTAAGAGAATGCTGTGCTTACTGGAGTAAATGCAGGCCTGCGTGGTCTTGGAGAGCTTCCTGTGATGATGGCATGTTCCAGATCTGACTCTGTGGAGCCACTGGCCACGTGGGACTGTTGAGACTTTAAACAGGGGCTAGTGTGACTGAGGTCTTATTCTAAATTTATTTACTTTTATCAGGTTTAAACTTAGACAGCCACGTGTGGTAGTGTTGCATCATACCTGTGGCCCTTCAGAGAAGTCTGGTGTCTGGGTGGCACGTGGCCTGCCCACGATGTGGGGGTGGGCCAGAATGTGTAGATGGCAGGTTTTGGGGGTCTGAGCCTGGGGCCTGCAGGCCAGGGGCAAAGGGGAGAGTCCCTGGCAGCATAGGTGGTCTCTTGGGCCTGTGCGCACTCGCGGAAGGCACAGTGCTTGGGCTCCCTGAGGACTCTCCAGTTAATGTGGTTTCAGAAGCAGGTGTGGAGGACACGTGGTGTTTGTTAGGCCCCCTCCTTGACTCCTGCCCTCATTAGCTGGTTGTTTTTCTTCTGGAGCTGCCACTGTGCGTGGAGAAAGCTGTAGGTCAGCAGTTTTGGGTGCGTGCGTGCGTGCGTGCGTGCGTGCGTGCGTGCGTGCGTGCGTGCGTGCGTGCGTGCGTGTGTGTGTGTGCGCGCGCGCGCGCGCGCAGCCGAGATCGCTCTGCGAGCATCCCACAGCGAGCTCTCTCGGAGCAGGCTGCTTCCTGCACTTGGCCTCGAGCTGCTCCGTGGCATTTGAGGGGTGCAGGAAACAGTATGTCAGCTGTTGGCCATCTTTTCAGAACAGTACTGTGCGTGTGGCCGTGTGTTTTCAGTGGAAACCACTCGCTGTTCTCTGCCAGTGGAACACAGCCCTCCTTAGGCCTCTGGAAGCCACAGACGAGGGGCAGAAAGCATTTGCTTCTTGTGCATGCGCTTCCCCGTCTGTGTGGAGGTTCTGCTGGCTCCTCACAGGGCGGTGTCTTGGAATTCTTTTCTGGTGGCATGCTGATCATGCTGGGACCCAGCTGGCCCCGGGCCAGTGGTGTGCATCCGGGGCGGCTGCTGAGCGGGAGCCGTGGAGTGGCTGCAGCAGACCGTCTTGCCACAGGAGAGGGCAGGGCTTCGAGATGGGATTTTGGAGGGTGGGAATTCCCTGCAGCCCATCCTCTCCGGCCCAGATGCCAGCATTCCGTGGGTCTCAGGCACTTCCCCAGTTCTCTGTCCTCCCTGGAGTGCCTCTACATGTTCCCTCTGTCGTTTGAAGCCGTCTTACCCAGCCCTCCTCACGCTGTCCTCACGTAGCCGCCTCCCCTCCCTTCTCACGGGCCCTCTCGAGTCCCTGCTCGGCCTCCCGTCCTGCCTGGCCCCTCAGCCTCCTCTCTCCTCCGGCTGCTGCGCCTCCGCCTGCCGCCTGGGTCTGAGCTTCACATGTCTCAGCAGGGTTCGTCGGATGTCTTTGCTCTCAGACGACTGCTCTGGTCAGATGGTGGTCCTGTTTCCAGACCGTCCCATCATGATCTAGTTTCAGTTGTCCTAGTTAGTTCCATCTCCAAATGCTTCTAGGCCTTTATCTTCTCATTTTAACGAACTCCTCTGATTTTTGTAGCCAGGATGTGGAGGGTGGAAATGGTCCTGCTGCTCTTGATCCCAGGCCGGCATTCACAGCAACAAGCAGGACATTGAAGGAAGGGGCCGCCACCCTGAATCCAAGCAGAGGCCTGAGTGCACCTGCAGATGGGCTCCCCCTGGACAGCACCTGCACACATGGGTGTGAAATACCTGATTGTAAAGCGAGGCACACACAGGAATTAACCGCAGACTGGATGTTTGAAGACACCGAGAATCAGGGACAGCCAGGGAGGGGGTGTGAGATGAGGCGGGGCAGCAGGGCTAGCTGCTGCTCTGATCTCGTCCCTCCTTTTGTGTCCTCCTGGGACGTGTGGTGAGCTGCCAGCCTTTTCTGAAATGGGTCAGAAACAGGACGTTAATTCCATTGACTGTAGGAACATCCCACTCCTGGGACTGTTATTTCACTCCTTGCCGTGTTTCTGGACCAGGGTGTGTGGCGTGGAGCTGCACCAGTCCCTGAGGGGCTTTATGGGGGCCCCATAGGACCAGTGTGAGCAGCATGGCTATCCCGTGCCCCATCCCGTGAACGTGCAGGTGGCCTTCAGTGCCTGCGGCCCCCTGCACTCCCACTGCTTAGAAAACCACGGTTTAACTCCTTGCTGGCCCCAGCAGCATCACCTCGGGACAGGACCCCGGAGGTAATGTGTTCAGACTCACTAGTCCAGGCCATGGCAGAAGCAGGGTACCTCAGGGAGGAGGGGAGCTGGGCCCCATCGGCCTTGCTGGGTTCCTCCGTGTCTACTGTCTGAACTAAGCCCTCTGGGTCCTCTAGTTAGCAGATGGACTGCAGCCCCACAGTCCCGGGTCCCTGTGGTGGGTCCTGGGTGTGCTGTGGCTCCTGCTGACTTTGCAGAGTCTCTGAGACGCTCAGGAGCTTATGGTGGTGCCTTGTGGCCTCACGAGCCGCCCTGTCTCAGCAGGAGATTAGCGCGCTTCCTTTCCCTTCTCGCCTAGTCGTGTTGATGTTTTTCACTGGGTAATATTTTAGTTAAAGATTCAAAATGAAAGATGATGACACGCCTCCCTCTGCTCCACCCCCTGCACATAGCGTCCAGGCCCCCCCCTTTCCCCTGTGTTCTTCCAGGGACGTTGGGTGCAGAGATGAGCAGGTGACCTAGAGCGTCTTCTCCATTTGTTTCACATGGACGGTTGCTTGCCCTCCACTCCACTCCCCCCGTCATCTCTGAGGTCCTTCTCGTCAGTTTTTTGCTTCCCGTTGCCCCTGGTGTCCTGAGACCCGTGTCCCTGAGCCCATCTTGGCCTTTCTCTCTCTGGAACCTGCCTACTCCTGGCTCTGCTGTTGTCTCTCGTCTCCACTCCTCTGAGACCCTGTCCCCTCCTGGGATTGCTCTGGGCTTGGGTCTTGAGCCGTGACTTGCTATCACCCGCTTGGCGGTGTGTTTGCGTTCCCTGGCTCAGCGATACCATGGTGTTAATGTGGGTATTTTGCATGTCTGTGTCCACGTCTGCTGTGCAGGTTGGGCCTTGGTTGGCGGGCGGGGCTGAAGTCTAGCCGCACGGCAGGTGCCCTAGGGAGGAGGTACCTTTGCTGAGTCCCACAGGCTCCCTGTGCCTGCCTGGAGTGGGCAGGACATGATGGTCCCCTCGTCCCCCTTCGTCCCCCCTTGGGCCACAGGTGTTTTACAGCCTGATGGAGCCTATTCACAGCCCTGACAAGTGACAGTGCACACCTTTGGTTTAGAAGTAGATGTTGGCGTAACCGGCAGTTGTTTTAGCGATAATTGAGTCACCACAATGCTCTTCTTTTATCAGGTTCTTCCAGGTGTTACTAAGTCTTTAAGAAAAGTGCAAAGCATCTCTCTTCAATTAAAATTGTAAAGTACATAAAGTGCCCATGTTAAATTTTCAAAATGGTCAATCAGCCTTTGGGACAGACATTTAATAAAACATTTGGAACTTAAAAAAATTGTAATTGGCATTGAGTCACAGGTTGCTGGGGAGGTCCAAGGGGCTGCTTTCATGTCTGTCTCTGTCAGTCCACGGTTTAACTCCTTGCTGGCCCCAGCAGCATCACCTCGGGACAGGACCCCGGAGGTAATGAGGCAGGGGCCCCTCGCTCAGTGTCGCAGAGTGAGCAGACAAGCCTGGGCTCTCCTGCCTGCATGTTCTTGGGCTTGTTGCCAGCTGGTAATGCAGTTTAGTTGGTTTTCCTAAACATTTTTTTGCCGTCAAATTAATTTATTTAGAAAGGAAAGAACCGGGGCCGGCTCCGTGGCCGAGTGGTTAAGTTCGCGCGCTCCGCTGCGGTGGCCCAGCGTTCGGATCCTGGGTGCGGACATGGCACCGCTCGTCAGGCCATGTTGAGGCGGCATTCCCACATCCCACAACTAGAAGGACCTGCAACTAAGATATACAACTGTGTACTGGGGGCGGGGGGAGGGGTGGTTTGAGAAATAAAGCAGAAAAAAGAAAAAAGAAAAGAACAAAAAGATTGCCAACAGTTGTTAGCCCAGGTGCCAATCCTTAAAAAAAAAAAAAAAAAGGAAGATTGGCAACGGTTGTTAGCCTAGGTGCCAATCTTAAAAAAAAAAAAAAAAAAAGAAAGGAAAGAGCCTTATAATTTCTCTTGCTTTTTGGGGAGGTACATTTCCATGTTTATATTGCCAACCAAGTGTGGAAACTCTCAGAACAACTCTCATCAACTTAAGAAACAGTTGTTCTCACTATTAGTAGTGCCAGCGTTGCACCTTTAAACAAGAGTGTCCAAAGTGCTTCAGGAAAATTTTTATTAAATATGAAACTTTACTTTTCACTGGATTAGTTGGCATTACGATTGTTTATTAAAAGTTTGTATTTCAAATAGTGCAAACAATTGTCTACATGCCATTTCATCCTGACTTACTTGTCTTGAATTAGCCATTTGAGCTGGCAGCAGGGCACCGTGAGAGGAGGTCTCCCTGCCGCTCTCTGCTGATGGGCTGTGGGGCCCGAGTTTCCTCAGGTTACAGTTAAGCGGGGAGAGGGGCTGGGCGTGCGGTCCGCTGGAGCGCGTGGCTGGGGCAACCGCTTGGGGCCCAAGGGTGCAGCGAGGCGCAGTGAGGACTGGCAGCGTGTGGCCACCCTGGCCTGTGCTCGCTGTCGGAATCTGAAGAGAAGGGTTGAATGGGGCAGTCGCCTTCCGTTGAGCTGGAGTGTCTTATTTCTGTAACCGATGGCGTTTTAAACACACGGATGGGTTTCAGCAAGGCTCGCGGGCAGGGGGCCGGCATGGATGGGTTAAGTGAGGCTCACGGGTCGGGGGGCTGGCACAGATGGGTTTCAGTGAGGCTCGAGGGCGCGGGGCTGGCACGGATGGGTTCAGCGAGGCTCGCGGGTGGGGGGCTGGCAGCAGTGCGCTGGTCTCAGGCTCTCTGTGCTCTCAGTTTCCAGGAGACGGACAACGCCTGGCACGGCGGGTGTCTGGCGTTGGCGGAACTGGGCAGAAGAGGCCTGTTGCTCCCTTCTCGGCTTGTAGACGGTGAGTAGCTGCGGCACGTTGCGTTGTCAAGACTGTGTGGCATGCGGGTACTTCCTCTCACCGTCTCCCCGTGTGGCTCGCAGTGCACACACTGCGTGCCTCTGCCCTGCTGCTGACACGAGCCTTTGGGGGGCAACGTCCTGGGCTGAGTCTTGCTTTCTTTCTCACATTGGCCTTTTCTGATTTCCTGATTGATTGCCTCTTCTCCCCGCTATGACATTTTAGTACCACTCATACACTGTGTATCTGGATGTGGAGGGCCATGAACTGTTGTGATGTCTGAGATTTTCTTGTTCCCAAGAAGCAGCTTTCAGCCTCGTGAAACGGGGTGCTGTGGCCCAGTAAGAACACAGTGTGCACTGCCGCTGTGCTTGCCCCCTGGAGTGACTTCACGGTCCCCTGGGAACAAGGTCCACGCTGTCAAGGGGATGGGTGGAGGGCCTGAGAAGGAGAGAGGGGGCACAGCGTGGTGGGTGCAGAGGAACCCCCAAGAACTGGGCCCACGTGTCCCAGCTGTCAGGCCTGCTCACTCAGAGGTGGGACATGGGGCCGTGGCCCCATGAAGCCCTGTTGTGGTTGGTGGTGACCATCCCTGGGTGTGCCTGGCAGTGCCCCTGTGGACAGAAGGAAGGGACACCTACAAAGGCTGGAGAGGGCCCCATCCTGGAGTGTGTCACCGCTGACGCCACGTGCCCCAGGAAGTGACTTATGTCCAGAACAAAGATGTCTGTGCAAAAGTGGGCTCGGCCTTGTGTCCTCACCAGCACTGGGCTGTGGGCATCCGAGGTGTGGCTGTGCTCTTGGCCCCGTGGTTCCTGTTGACTCTTTCTGCTTCTTTTCGTAGCAGCTTTCTTGGGATATAATTTGTGTACCGTGAGGTTCTCTCATTAAAAACGTACAATTCAGTGGTTTGTAATGTGTTTACGGAGTTGTGCAGGCATCATCATAGCCTAATTTCAGAACATTTTCATTGTCCTCCAAAGAAAGCCTGTGCTCAGGAGCACTGACCACCCACTTCCTCCAGCACTCGCAGCCCCAGCCCGCCACTGATCTGCTTTGTCTCTGTAAACTCGCCTTTTCTGGACAAGAGTGGTCTTTTGTGTCTGAATTCTTTAACTTAGTGTAGTGTTTTTAACGTTCATCCATATTATAGCTCGTAACAGCAGTCCTTTGTTCCTTTTCACGGGTGAGTAACATTCCACTGTGTGGATGGACCACGTTTCTTTCTTCTTTTTTTTTTTCTTTATTGAGTTAATGATAGGTTACAATCTTGTGAAATTTCAGTTGTACATTAATGTTTGTCATTCGTGTTGTAGGTGCACCACTTCACCGTTTGTGCCCACCCCCCACCCCACCTTTCCCCTGGTGTCCACTAAACTGTTCTTAGTCCATATTTTTAAATTCCTCATATGAGTGGAGTCATACACAGATTATCCTTCTCTCGCTGGCTTATTTCACTTAACATAATTCCCTCAAGGGCCATCCATGTTATTGCAAATGGAATGATTTTGTTCTGTTTTGTAGCTGAGTAGTATTCCATTTAGACCACGTTTCTTTATCCATTTATCAGTTGGTGAGCCTTTGGGTTTTCACCTTTTGGCTCTTATGAATGATGCCACTGTGAACATTTGTGCACAAGTTTCTGTGTGGACATGTTTTCACTTATCTCAGGTTAGACCTGGGAGTGGAATTGCTGGGTCATAGGGTAACTCTGTCTTGAACTTTATGAGAAATTGCCAAACTTTTCCAAAATGGTTGTACCATTTACATTCCCACCAGCGCAGAGTGGGAGTGTACGATGTTGTGGCCTGCACGAGAGTGCCAGGCTGCTGCCTGAGACTGTGAGACGTGAGCTGGGGTGAACTGCTCCGTGGTCTTCACTGCAGGCTGGCTGCTCCTGCCTGCTGGTGCCCCTGTGCGTTTCCCTGTGGTCTCTGCCTCCTCATTGACGTTGCTTCTTTGTTCAGACAGCGTTCCCTTGGTTTCCTTGAGCTCTCTGAGCATATTTAAGACAGCAGGTTTGGAGTCTTTGTCTCATATAAGGACGATGTCTGGGCTTCCTCAGGGACAGTTTCTGTCAGTTTCTTTATTTCCTGGGAATGTGTCATACCTTTCTGCTTCTTTGTATAACTTGTAACTCTTCTGTTGAAACCTGGACATTGTGAGTATTATAATGTGTAACTCTGGCAGTTGGGTCCCCCCTCCTCAGGTGTTTGCTACTGTTGCCTGTGGAAGGCCAGTCGTCATTCATGTAGTGGCTTTTCCCACGGCTGTGCTCTGTGTTGTGTTTGGTTACTGATGCTCTGTTGCGTTGTGTCGGCAGTTTGCCAGTGCCCCGGCAGAGGTGTCCTTAAAGGCTGGAGTTCAGTAGCCTCTTTCTTCACTGAGCACTTCTGTGGTTGCTCTAAGTTCTTGATTAGATTCCAGAGCTCTGAAAAAGTTGATTCTGTCAGTTTTTGCCAGCTTACTGGTTGTTTTGGCAGAGAGACTGATTCATGGAGCTCCCTCCTTTGCCATATTCTGTGACGTTATCCAAAACTAGCATTTGAATAGTCTTGTAGCATTGGTCTGGCTCCTCCAAGAAGAAGCAGGTGTGAAGACAGGATTCAATTTGCAGGGATTTTATTAGGGAAGTGCCTGTGAGAGAAGAATGGGTCCAATAAGACCAGCAGAGCCACCGCCTGACCCCTGTGCTGTGGGGCCGGGCTGGGTAGTGGTGGGATCCTGGAGGGCAGTGTGGTCTGAGGAGGGGATTCGGCTGGGCCTAGGGGGCCCTTGAGCCAAGATTAGCCCCAGAGGCATTCCTGTTCCCCCAGAAGGGGTGGCACTGGTGTGGCCGCCGTGCTTCCTCCCTGGTCAGCTTGCTCCTGTGGGTGGACGCTGACTGCTCGCAGAGCTCTGACCTCTCCTGCCTTTGTCACTGCCCACACAGGCCTGTGTGCCTCAGTTCCCTGGGCGGGGCTGTGCTCTCCCACTCCAGACGCAGTCTGGGCACTCCCCTCTCCTGCTGACCCCCTGCTTTGTTGATTTACAGCCTTTGTGTGGTTTCCAGCTATTGGACATTCCAGTCTGTAAGAAACGTGAGGACTGAAGTGGGGTGCCTTTGACTTAGTGCATGGAGTAATTGTTCTACTTTTCTGTATGAAAACGCTCTTCTCCTTGAGTGAACGTGCGCGTGCTTCACTTCCCAGCCCACCCCGCCCACCCGCCCTCCCTCCCTCCCTCCGAGCCTGGCATTTTGGTGAAGGGTTAAAACCAGTGATGGGGTAAATCGCGTGGGCCACTGGAAAGACTATTCAGAAAGGTCGTTGTCAGCATTTTTTTTCTTCAATGGGAATTCAAGGATCCTTTTAAAAACTTTTTTCAGCTTTATTGAGATAGATGCTTCACCTAACATTCAATTTACCTGAAGTATATAATTCAATGGTTTTGATATGTTATTATTTTTTTGTTTGTTTCTTCTCCCTGAAGCTCCCCAGTACATAGTTGTATATTCTAGTTGTAGCTCCTTCTGGCTGTGCTATGTGGGACGCCACCTCACCCTGGCCTGATGAGTGGTGCTAGGTCCACACCCAGGATTGAAACTGGTGAAACACCAGGCTGCTGAAGTGGAGCATGTGAACTTAACCACTCGGCCATGGGGCCGGCCCCTACGTTATTATTTTTTAAAAATGTTGAATATACATAACATAAAAATTTATCATATTGCCTACTTTTGTGTATAATTCAGTGGCATTCACTGCATTTACAGTGCTGTACAACCATCGTCACTATCTGTTTTCGCAACTTCATAGTCCCAGAGACACGGCCCCCGTGAAGCAGCGACTTCCCCTTCCCTCCCCCAGCCCTAGTCACCACCAACCTGTCTGCCTCTATGAATTTGCCAGCTTTTGGGACCTCGTGTAAGTGGAATTGTACAAGATTTGTCCCTATGTGTCTGACTTATTTCACTTAGCATAATGTCTTCAAGGTTAACTGATGTCATAGCATGTATCAGAATTTCTTTCCTTTTTATAGCTGGATGCTGTTTTTTGTATAGGAATTCCACATTTTTTATCTGTTCGTCTGTCAGTGGATACTTGGGTTTTTGTCATCTTTTGACTATTGTGAATAATGCTGCTATGAACATTGGTGTGTACATATCCGAGTCCTCATTTTCATTTCTTTTAGGTACATACTTAGGAGTAGGATTTCTGGATCATACAATAATTCTGTGTTTAACTTTTTGAGGGTTTGTTACTTTTTGTATGAGGTTAGAAACTTACAGCTCTTAAGTTGGGTCATACGTGAATGCAGAAAGATAGCGCAGTTAAAAAATTGGCAAAGCTGGTTTTGTTAGAAAGATCTAGGACTCCAGTGTGCTTTTAAAGATACAGAGTCTGCTGGTTCCTGTGGCCTCTGGAGGGATGGCATCCGGTGATGGCTTCTGTGAAGGGTCAGTCTTCACGCCATAGGCCCACACAGTTCCACAGTGAAGATCCACAGGCACTGATGGCCTCTGCCTTCCCCAAGAGCTCTGGGGTGAGCACCTCCTTGGTGGCCACGTGGCTCACAGCCTGCACTGTTTCTGTCATTAACTGTCCCTGGTTCCTCTTCTTGTCCCTTGAGATGATGCCCGATGCTTTTGGGTGAGCTATAAAACATAATGTTCTCAGAATCTTTGGGCCCTTGATGTGGAAGGTCTATGTTCTTGTGTGTGTAAAGCATGAGACGAGAGCTTGTCTGTGGGGTGTGAGGCTTTTGGTCCTGAGCCTGGAACGCCTCCTCTGATGTATGGTGCTGCTTTCTGCAGCGTGTTGACTTGCAGAAAGCAGAGGGATCCTGTTTTTGTTCTTTGTGAAAATGTCTTACTGTATAAAGCAGAGGAGCCCAGGTGCGCTGGTGAGGGCTGCATGTGTGTTGGTGGGTTTTGCATTGTGACAGCATATCTTTTGGATTAATGGCATGTGGTTGTTGGAGGGTGCACCTTGGATGGGGTCCTGGGGCTTATGTGGCTGCCCTGGTGCTTTAGAGGCATTGGGTGACACTAGACATTAGAAGAATTGTGACAAACTCTGCCTCCCTTTTACAAGTTGATATTAACCTGTTGCAAAGCGTGTTGTTTGCCATCCTGAATAATATCATTTTAAAATAAAACTTTTTTTTTTTTGAGGAAGATTAGCCCTGAGCTAATATCTGCTGCCAATCCTCCTCTTTTTGCTGAGGAAGACTGGCCCTAAGCTAACATCCGTGCCCATCTTCCTCTGCATATTTAAAATTTTTCCAGGTTGAGTTTTTAAAGAATTGGTTCCTAGTACATATAAAGTGGGATGCCTACCACAGCATGGCTTGCCAAGTGGTGCCACGTCCACACCTGGGATCTGAACCTGCAAACCCTGGGCCACCAAAGTGGAACGTGTGAACTTAACTGCTGCGCCACTGGGCCGGCCCCTAAAATAAAACTTTTGCGTTATCTTAGAGTCCAGTGGAAGCCAGGTAGTACAGTCATTTGAAATCCACCACCCTCCATTTAAAAATGCACAGACGACTTCTTTTTTACAGGAATTTTATCCTTTGTCTCCTTGAACCCATATTTCCGTTTACTTTTCCCAGAGAGTTTTCCCCTAATGTAATGTATTTCTGTGCCTAAGAATCTTTTATCAATCTCCCCATCGTGTCTCTTCATCAAGAGGATGTCTGTGAATGGAAACTTAGTTACATTTTGTACAGCCATGGGGTGCTGCATATTTAAAATTTTTCCAGGTTGAGTTTTTAAAGAATTGGTTCCTAGTACAAAGGTGATCAAAACAGCAGAAAATATTATTGAAATGCAGCTGTTAACAGGCTGGGTTTTTAGTTCAGGCTATCTCTTGGTGGATAGTGCTTGTACCTAGGAGGAGGCAAGGCTCCACGTCCATTTTTTACTTAAACATTCTTATTAACACATTCTAATTTTCAGCTCTGAGTGCTGGAAGCCTTGTTATGGGCACACGCAGCTGGGACGCAGACCACCTGCCTCGTGGAGGGGTTCCCCCCTCAGTCACTGTTCCCCTTGGCCCTTGCTTGACACCCCAGGCGCACGTGGCTGAGAGAGGCCCTCGGAAAGTGGGAGGAAGGGCTGTTGTGAAGGGGGCTGGGGAGGGGCTGGGGAAGCCTGTCTCCCGGTTCTCAGGCAGAGGTTTTAGGACTCGGAGCCCCGCAGACTTGCTCTCCTAAGGTGCCCGAGACCCTGGGAGTCCTCGAGTTGCCCTGGGGTCGCTGCGCTAGTTTACAGCACAGCATGTACAGCACGTACAGGTGCCCTCCACGCTCACACTTTACACACATGCACACAGACACACCCTTTTTCTCAGTTTGTTTCAGTTGCCCCCTCGCTCTATTCTGTTTTTGTTTGAGTTTATTATGGCAAAATACTCTAACGCAGAGTTTATATTTGTCTCATGTGTTCTTAAAGTTCACCTATGAGTTTATTGGAAAATTAGCAATATATACATCATTTTAGGAAGTGGAAAATGAGGCTAAATGAGTCATAAAATTCACTGTAACATTATAAGGAAATAAAATATGTTGATAATAGCTTCGCCAGTGGTACATTTTCCCTAATGGAAATAAATTACTTGTATAAATAGCCTCTTGATGTTTGTGTATTATTCAGTCATAACAAATCACAATGTTTTTACACATGGCACTTAAATGCTAGTACCTAAAATGTTTTTTCTGGCATTTTTTTCCAGTAATTGTTACTTACTTTAAGACACAGATTAGATTCAATAGAAAAACAGTTAAAACAATTTGTTCTAGTGTTAAGATATTTATAGGAAAGTATTTTTAAAAGATTTCCTATGAGATGGCCTACACCTAAGAGTTACCTTTTAGTCCTATGCATTTCATTTGGCATTTTATAAAACGAAAGCCAATGTTTAACTCATCAGTCTTAGAATGAGTCATTCAAATATTTTTACAACCAAAAGTAGAAGCACCTTTTAATATTCATGCTTAATATTTACAAAAACTGAATTGCAGCTTTTTTTTTAAGAAGAAAAAGAAGCTGCACTGTAAAAATTGACCCGATGAAAAAGTGAAGCCGCTGCTGAGGACTTGCTTCTGTTGCGACCACCTCAGAAGGCATGTCCACGGCTGCAGCCCTTTGCGTCCTAGGAGAGCCGGGCGCTAGGACAGCCGTGTTCTTTTCCGTAGGGTGAAGACGCGAGCCGTGTCGCTCGGCTTCGTCTTCTTAGTGCCTTGCTGGGACTTCCCTGCATCCCTTGGGCTTGTCCTCTTTTGCCCTTTGGGTCGGAGGTCACACTGCGCTTCCTGGCTTCCTGTGGCACTGAGAGTGGGGGAGCGTTGTTGGCAGGCAGACCCCTGGGCTGTGGGCTCCCCATCACCCACCCGGACGTTCCCTGGGCTGTAGGCTGCCAGCTGGCAGAGGGCCACGGCTGCCGTCTGCTTCTGCTCGTCACTGCTGTCGGCTGCTCCTCGCGAGCCCTGGGCCTTCCCTGTGGGACTTGTCGATGGAGCCTCGTCAGAGTCAAGGCTGTTTCGCTTTGTCTCCGTGTGGTCTGGCCCGTCTCCAGAACTTTCTGGCTCAGTCTTTGGGGCAGCAGTAGCAGGCTCTGCCTCTTGTGGCGGGCTGTGGAAGGAGGGCCTCGGAGTCAGGGCATTGCAGGGGTCCTTCACTGAGAGGTTCAGAGGCATATCCTGCAGTTCTGTGAAGTCTTCGTAAACGGGGTCGTGAGCAGCCGCCGGTCTGGTCTCTGGTTTCTTGGAGAGGTTTAGTGGGGCCATCCTGGAGCCATCCTCTGGGCTGCAAGGCGCGGCCTCTAGGCCATGACAGGCGCTTCCTGTCTGAGCCGTGGCATCTGTGTTCACAGCATTGAGGCTGGAAGAGGCAAAGAGAAGCTGAATAGGAACTTTGCTTAGAAAAGCTACCTGTGAGGCATTTTGAGCACGTAAAAGCTCGGCTAATTGAGCACAACCAGAGATGTTACTTTGGAGGTTTTGAAAATGACATTTTCTTACCTTTTTGGAGCCTCGTCTCTGTTCTCTGGAGCCTGGGAGTGTGGGCGCTCTGGGCTTCTCTTGATGGGCTTGAAGGCTGCAAGGCTCTGCTCGGGTTGATGGAGCCTTCCCAGGCTGCTGGAGGCCAGCTTGTCCGAGAGGCTGCACAGCCCGGCACACGGCTGGCTTGTCTGTGTGAAGTTGGTGGGACTCGGCCTTCCTGGGGAGCCTGTGGCTGCGCTCCCTGCACGCGGGCTCATTTTGGTCCCTTCCGTGTCCCTCTGCCCATCTTTGGAAGGGTCTTTAGCCTCAGGAGTTGGGCTTTCTTTCTCAAACTCCGTGTGCTTTCTGTGGGAGTTGGGAGGGTTTAACTTGGACGGACTCGAGGCTGGGTAGACCAGAGCGGCTTCTTCCAGTAGGTGAGAGCTTTGATCTTGTGAAATGCCAGCGACGGGGGGCAGTCTGAGACCATAGGAGGAGAATGCAGACTCTGGTCTGTAAAATCCGTACGGAATTGGCAGATTGGAGTGGTGCTGCTGGAAAAATCTGTAGTGATCATATGTGGATGGAGAGGGGCTCAAGTGCTTAGGGATCGGCCCGGGGTGAGGCAGGAAGCGCCTATGGTCTTGGGCACCGTAGACCGCGAGCAGGGTGGCGTCACACTCTGGTGAGTTCCCAGCCAGCAGGTAGGGTGAGTAGACGGTGGCCAGTCCATGCTCCGTGTAGAAGTGAGGTGGGTAGTCCGGGATCGTGGGGTGCATGTACGGGGAGACGGCACCGAACCCCTTTGTAGGGGGAACTTTATGTGGAAACTCAGGTGGGAGGAAAGGTGAGCCAGCTCTCCACGGGTAGCCGGGAGCGTGGAATGCAGACTTGGTGTGAAAGGAGGTGGCCTTGGTGCTGGGTGTGGGCAGGGGCAGCACTGCAGGAGGCTCGACGTGCTCTGGGCCTTTCAGCCTCTGCTCTCCGACTGGAACAAATGCTGAAGGCCGCACAACGCCTTCCAGGGCGGGCTGGGTGCCCATGGTGGCTTCTGGACTCAGGGGCACTGCTTCCTTGAGGAGAGCAGGCTTCTGTCCTGGGCACGTGTGGGACCCACACGTGTGCAGGTCCACATTTTCTTTGGCGTCCTTGCTGTGTTGAAGCTTGGCGTCAAAGTGTGAGAGCCCGCTTGTGACAGACTTGGAGGAGGTGGGCTTCGCCACAGGGTCCAGCTGGCTGGTTTGCTTAGAGTCTAAAGAGTTGGATTTGGGGCACTTGGGGACGCGATCTTGCTCTGATACTAAAGTGATAGAGTTTTTACAAAGACCGTACTTCATGTGATTAAAGAGATGCGACTTTTCGTTGCAAGTAAAGGGACACTGGAAACACTTATACTTGAAGGGTTTTCCTGGAGGCCTTGGGATATAATGTGGCTTTTTTGGTTTTCTCTCTTTGAGAAGACTCATTTTCCTTTTTATGGGTCTGGCTCGGGTCTCGGCGTCCGGTCACTGCTGGCTCCTGTTTAGTTCAGACTTGGTGGTTTGTAACGTCGTGTCACCGCTTCTCCTTTGCTTTCTTTTCCAAGCACTTTATTTGAAGCCAGCTCTGCGTGCAGTGGGTCTGACGAGGAAAGTCTTGCTTGATTGGGGATGGGAGCTGCAATGGAGAAGCAGAGCCTTGGTGTCAGGGTCCTGGCTTACTGGGCTGAGGAGGGACGAGCCTGTCCTCCCACAGACCCCTGAGGAATGGAGGCTACACCTCATTCCTCTTCCTCCTGAGGGTAGGAGGTACAAGGTGAGCATCGACTGACCCCCACTCGTAACCTGGCTGGCAGCTCCCCGGGATGTTTCTGATTTCTGAAGTCTGACCTGAAAGAATGCCGTGGGGTCAAGAGGAATGTGGTGTGTGGAGTGTTTAGTGTCAGCTCTGAGAATTCCTGTAACTCTTTGAGTTTTGAGAACCTTTGTCCTGTGATCTGAGGCCTTCAATGCTAGGAAGCTTGTGGCCCGAGGAGGCTGAGTGACCGCTGAGATCCACCCTGCCCTCCGTGTCCACAGAATTTCTGGACGGGGCCCAGTCACAGCGTGTTGCTCTGACTGCTGTACACAGGAGCCCCGGGCTTGTGCGTGTGTGCCACACTCACACTTGTGTTCGCTTAGAACAATGGAAGTGTGACAGGAACATTCAGTAAGTGCTCCTTGATGGCCCTCCCTGTGAGATCAGATGGTTGTACTCCACGCTCCCACCCGCTGCTTCTAAAATCCCAAATGAAAAGTCAGCTTTATTGATGTCGCATTCTCTTGTCTCAAATGCAAATAGAAGTGCTATATCTGTGCAGACTCAGATGGTTTTGAGGCGCCCTCAGGTGAGTCTGGGAGCCCTGTAAGTGACCAAGTGTTCTCCTTCACTGCCCAGTGTCCTTTGCTCACCTCATGGACCTGTCCCTGCCTGGCAGGAAGCACAGCTGCTTGTGAGCAGCGAGAGTGTGGCCGGCCCAGGACGCCTGCCTGCCTTTCCTGGCCTTTCCTCCAAAGGCAGGACTAAGGCTTTGCAGCCCTCCTGGTCAGGAGGAAGCCAGAGGGCGTGGCGCCTGTTTCAGAGGTGGTTGGATTGTGGTGGGGAGCCAGCCCAGCTATTAACCTTTAGGAAGTGGACCCTGGGCCATCCTTGGCAAGGTCCTTGGCCAGTGGGAGCTATCACGCTGCTGTGCACCTCTCCCCCAGCCCTGGGACCCAGTGGGGGGCTTCCGGTGTGTCTGGCCTTCCCCATGCCTTCCCCATCCCGAGGGTCCTCCTCTCCCTGCCCCCCCAGCCCCCCACTCAGGCTTACAGGAGGTCTCACCGCATACCCCTGGGGCGCTGCCTCTGCTGTGATAACTGAAGCTGAGAAGAAAGATGTGAGATCTGGGAGGATCTCCAGGGCCTAGGCAGCCGCCTGTCCTGGACCAACCCCTGGAGGGACTGTCTAGAGAAGGCCTGTGAGTGGGGTAGGCTGGAAGGGAGGGGTGAGGAATAAGGCCCCGCACTTCACTTTGCATAGAAAAGGTAAAAAGGAAACCGTCTTTAGCTTCTAAATATTTTCAAATGCATTAAAAATAAAGCTAAAAGGAAATGATTAAACAAAACTGTTTCCTGTTGCGGTTTTGCTTTCTGGAACGAGCACATATGGTCTTTCGTGAGTCCTGTGAGATTTCATCTTAAAGTGTCACCTTCTAGACACTGGGTGGTTAAAACATTGATCTGGAAAGCAGCCTTTTAAAAATAGAGAAATACGGATGGGAACTCCGAGAGACTTGTTTTCACAGAATAGAATGCAGTGACTCCTGATGCCTCTCCCTGCGTCCCTGTCCAGATGAGGTGATGGGGAGACTGCAGGAGGCGGCATGAGGACCGGGGAGTCAGGTGTCAGTCTTCACTTGGACACCTTAAATTTGAGAAGGCTACCTGATTTTATTCTCAGCAAACTGGTTTCTCTCCTTGTTTGTTCATATTTCTTAAAAACACTGTGCCTCTGCCCTACAAACTGCCTGCTAACCTGTTTTATCATCCTGTTCTTTCAGAGACATGTTTATTTACTAGGAGGCGGTGTGGGTAGACGGGAGGGCTCTGTGGTGCCCGTGGCCTTCCCCTGTGAGCAGGGGTTTCGAGGCACGTATTTTGGATGAGAAATGGGATTTTTGTCTGCCCCATAAGCAGGGAGAGGGATCCCTGGGGTTGCTTTGGGACATTCTTTGGTGGGGTGTCGGGTAGTCAGAGCCAGGCCCGCGGCACCTGGTACCTGGGCTCTTCAGCTTTCCAGCTCACCTGGCCCCCTCCTCTCCCACCGCGTGGGGCCACAGGAGCTGCAAGGCAGTGTCAAAGCTGAGCAAATTAAACATGTAATCATAGCTTTGCGTCTCTCTAATTTCCCCTCTTACTAAGGGAAAAAATGTAAAATAATTCTTTATGAGTTCAGTCCGTACCTTGAGGGCCAGGTGTGCTCTGGGCTATAAGAGCACGATTTCCTTGCCTCCCGTCAGGAAGCGCTTCCAGCCAGCGCCAGGCCAGCCAGATAAGTCAGAGGGGCCTGTGCTGGCATGTCCCATTGTGCTGCCTCACTCTGAAGGCGTGAGAACCTCTGCAAGTCAGGTTCCCATGATTGTATAGGATGTGTTACGGCAGAGGCCTGAGAACTGATGATTTCATCAGGAGCTGGAAGCATCATGATCAAAATGATGACAGTTGCAAAACGTTTATCAGGTGTGAGCCCAGAGCCCTGGCGATACCAGCAGTGGACGCAGGCACGCACCCAGCGTCCAAAACGCACACGCAGGTGGACGAAACTTCTTTTGAGATTTGAGAGAATGCTGATGTTAGTTTTAGAAGCAGTATGTTTAATGTTGTTGATACTTTTAGACAAAAATATAAATAAATCTATGTTGACTAAGTTTCCTCAAAGGTTTATAAGAGGCAAGTTATATGTAAGTTATCATAGTATTACCTAAAAGAATGATTTGGGAAATAATTACTTTATGTTAATATGTGCTTTTTTTTTTGAGGAAGATTAGCCCTGACCTAACATCTGCCTCCAGTCCTCCTCTTTTTGCTGAGGAAGACTGGCCCTGAGCTAACATTTGTGCCCATCTTCCTCTACTTTATATGTGGGATGCCTATCACAGCATAGCTTGCCAAGTGGTGCCATCTCCGCACCCAAGAGCTGAACTGGCGAACCCGGGGCTGCTGAAGCGGAACACGCAAACTTAACCACTGCGCCACTGGGCTGGCCCCTGTACTTTTGTTTTTAATTGTTTCATTTCTTTTCTTTTTCTCTTTTTTTGGTGAGGAAGATTGGCCCTGAGCTGCCATCTGTGCCAATCTTCCTCTATTTTGTATATGGGTCACCGCCACAGCATGGCTTGAGGAGGAGCAGTGTTGTAGGTCTGTGCCCAGGATCCGAACTCATGAACCCTGGGCCACGGAAGTGGAGTGCATGAACTTAACCACTACACCACTGGCCTGGCCCCAGTATGTACTTTTTTTAATCAGATGATGTTGTGCCTAAAGTTTTGGTCTAACCTGTTTGGTTTTGGTCAGTTAGCTTACAAGGACAGTAAACAGGCTTTCAGGGGATGCTTTCCTTGCTGCTGGCGTTCCAGGAGGTGAGAGTGTTCTGGGATTTAATTATTGGCAGGGAAGCCTGTGATGGAGTCATAGTAGTTTCAGTAACTTTGGGTAAACTGACCTCTCAGGGTTACACAGTTTGCTAATTAAAACACGAGAGCACAGCTGCTTCACACGCTGATGGAGAGGGCAGACAGGCTCACCCGGCTACAGAAAGTCAGTAATGTCAGAGGAGTAAGTGGGGGACGCTTGAGGCTTTTGTAAGCTCTTGATGGGGCAGCCTGTGGAGTGATGATGTCAGTCTGTGAGTTCTGCTCCTGCCCACCTGAGCTTTACATGGACGAGGGAACCCAAACTAACTGCCTGCGACCTCCTCAGGCTTGCTGTCTATGGAGACAGGGTTTGTGACAGTCTCTGCCTGTCCAGTACCTGCTGGGCTTAGTGCTTACTGGCAGCTGCTGGTGGTAAATGTTCCACAAACGGGTATTGTTGCCAAAAGAGTCTGATCCAGAACTCTCAGTGTTTGCAGTAAGTTCAGATTTGCACCCAGAGGTGAAGTTTTCCTAAAGGTGGGGAGGGCGTCGCATGTGGCCTTCCTGGGAAGGCACTCTGAGTCTCAGGCGGCACTGTTGGGAGAGCTGTGGCGGTGAGGGTTAACAAAGCAGGGCCGGAGAACTGCAGCGTTAGCATGTGTTAGCGTTCAGATGTGAGCTTAACCGTGAGGAGGTTTCTGTGACACGGCCTGTTGCCCTACTTTCCCTCCTGCTTGACCCGTGGCGAGTGCTGGGAGCCCTGCGTCTCACACGCCCTCCCTCCTGGGTCTCCTCTCCCTGCCTCCGAGGGCAGCTGGTTGTGCCCTGCCCTCCAAGGCACCTATGCGACCTGGGGAGTCGGCCGCTGGCATCGCCGCCTCCCTCTCAGGTTCGCTGTGCACTACGGAGCCACTGTGCAGCGTCCACACTGCAGGCGAAGGACGCTGGGCAGTGACATAAAGGCATGCACGGGGCCTGGGTGAGCCTTCACAGAGGGTTTCCTGCTTTATGTAAAAACCTCCCTTTGGTGACTTTTCAAGCATTTTAAACATCTGCTTGTGTTAGGCTGGTTTACTTTTGCCTGTGGCAGGTGCCGTGAGCTGGGAGCCGTCTCCGGCCGCTCACCTCTCCTGCCACAGGGCTCTGCTCGCCGCGCTCGTCGGGCGTCAGGCTCAGCTACCCACAAGGCTTTGAACAGCTCGTGGTTTCGGTGGCCACTGGGCTGTGTGCTTCTTTGGAAGCACTGACTCGCCAGTGCTTTGTCTCTCGGTGGGTCCTAAGTGTGCACAGTTAATGTTGCCAGTTGTTAGGACAAGAATGAGAGGCTGCCATGTTTTAAAAGTTTCTAAGGAGTTTGAACTTTGACAACTAGACAAGAGAAAGATTTTTTCAAGCTTTGATAGGACACAATAGAGGTAATTATAGCTTAACTTTATAGAACACTGCCGTGATGGGCTGGGCAACTATGCTCGTCATGCGATTAACCTGTGAACTGGACTAATGCTGTAATGGTCCTTTGGTGGTGTCCAGCTGTCTGGCGAGGAGCCTCATCAGGTAGAGCGTTTTGAAGGGCATGCTGTAATTACAATATTGTGATGTGGCACTGTTGCATAACGCAAGGACACGCCATTGTCGCCTACCCACTGGGGTGTCGCAAGAACGAGATTTGTGAGTTTTACTCCAATTGAGCTTTTCCAGTGATTAACCACCACTCCCTCCCAGACTTTCGGTTCTTTAAAATGAAAGATAAACTTCGGGACATCCAGGACCTGGGGAAAAAGACAGTTTTCTGGAATATAATTTGGAAGAATGGACCCAGAAAAACAACAGGGGCTGTTTCTAGTTTCAGCCAGAGACCCCAGGTTACAGACATAAGCCCTGAACAGTGAACACAGCTCTAAGGCTGCGTGGCTTGTGAGCAGAGCCCCAGAGCCGGACCTGCCTGCCTTGTTTATCCTACAATAGCTAAGCTTCAGAAGGACTTTGTTAATGCAACGTAAAAGTTAGGATAACAAATGGAGACAGAATTTGCTTAAATGAAGTCTGACTTTGGTCAGTCTCAGCCAATAATTTGTTAAGTAATTGTTCTCGTAGAGGTTTATGAGGAACTTCTAAGGGGAAAAAACCCCTTTTTTGTATATATAACGATCCTCTTTGGTTGAGTTTCTTTTTGTAAGCTTATGTGAAAATAATACTTATTTTTTAACTTTAAAAGTTTTAAAATTAAATTATAAGTTAAAATCAGCAAGTGTCTAATCATATACATGTATGTATATGATTCTTTTATGTTGAAATTTATTGTAGTTTATTTTTAAGGCGAGGAACAGATAAGCAATAATATAAATTTGAGTTTTGGTTTACATTTTATGAATTTTATGGTAGAAATAAGGACTTAATTTCCAAATAAACTTGTTCATATTCTTAGAATAAAGTGTAAGCCTTATTAAAAGTTTTGTAATAATGGTCTCCGCTCCAGCGATGCACCTGCTGGGTCCTGAGTAATCCTCAGAACGGAGCAAGGCAGAGCAGACGGCGGGCAGTGATTCACTGAGCCAGAGTGTCAGATACAGCTGAGAGCAGTTTGGAAGGAAAACTTGAATTTGAGAAGAAATCGTGGGTACTTACCAGAGGCGGGCGATGTGGGAGCGGCGAGGTCAGAGCCGTGCTGTGGCTGCCGTGCCGGGAGCAGGACCTGTTCTCACGCTCGCTCTGGCTGAAACTGGAGCCGGCTGTCCCAGTGGGAGGGATTTAAGTGTAGGAGTTGAGCCCTCGGGGCGCAGAGATGCACCTGATATTCCTCCTGCCCGCAGCTACGATTCATGTGTTTGCACCCACCGAGCGCTTTGGAGCAGCGTCACCGCCTGCCGGCCAGCCAAGTGCCACTTCTGTGCCTCCCGGAAGCTCCTGGCTTCAGTCTCGTGGATGCCATTTTAATGCTGCCCCGGCATTCGTGGGCTGGAGGGGTCGTGTTCACGGTTAGAGCAGGGAGTACTGGGGTGGAGGTTGGACTCTGATAAAGGTCTGGTGTTGTGATAAAGACACCGTGTGTGAGACCTTCCTCTAGAAGCTCCAGCAGATGTGGGTGGCAGCAGGGAAGTGCATCTCCTCTGACGGGGCCACGCTTGTGGCGTCCTCGCGTGAAGGGCCTGGTCGGGCCTTGGATGATCTGTTGCCTCTCGCCCTCTGCCCTGTGCCTGGCAGTCTGGGAATCTTTGTCCCTGGTCCTCCTCGAGAGTGGGGAGGGCGGGAGACAGCCTCGGCCGCCTCGCCGCAGGGACCTGCCGTTGCATGCCCAAGACCAGCACCCAGCGTGCTGCAGGGCGGGCGGGACCTGTGCTGCCAGCAGGAGTCGGCTCTGCTCACCCTGGCTCTGCCCTTTTTTTAATAAATTATTAAGACATTTCATTTTCGAGGCAGTTTATCTCCCCCCACCCTGACCCCTGCTTCAGCTGCTTGCTGTTTAATCTGTGACTGTCTCCCCACTGTTGGGGAGCTGGGCCTGTGGTGTCAGTTTGAGGACTGGGAAAGGAGATGGTGTGCGCTGGGGTCAGGCCCTGTCACATGGGGTGCGCCTGGCACGGTGGCGTGGGGTCGGGCCCTGTCACATGTGGTGCGCCTGGCATGGTGGTGTGGGGTCGGGCCCTGTCACATGGGGTGCGCCTGGCATGGTGGTGTGGGGTCGGGCTTCCCAGGCCAGATGCTGGTGGTTTTCTTTTTCTTTTTTCAATTT
This sequence comes from Equus asinus, assembly GCF_041296235.1. Lineage (NCBI taxonomy): Eukaryota > Metazoa > Chordata > Mammalia > Perissodactyla > Equidae > Equus > Equus asinus. The sequence continues at coordinate 61,951,625 of NC_091802.1, forward strand.
AAGACTTAAGGTTTTACTTGGCTTTACTTTCATATTGAATTCTTTTAAAAAAGAAGTTATTAGTTGCTTTTGTCCAAATTAGAGATCCATATACTTTGAAGAGTGAGAACAGCTCTCTAAGTCTCGTCACAAAGAGACAGTGGTCCCCTGCTGTGCCTCTTACAGTCGCGCAAATCGAGCAGCTTGAAACAACCGCTGTTCCACTACATCTCGTGATTTTGTGGGCCTGGAGTTTGGGTGGGCGGGCCAGGCGATTCTTGTGTCCCGTGGGCGTTGGCTGGGCACTGGTGGTGTTGAGCAGCAGTGGTCCTGGTGTGGAGGGTCCAGGTGGCTTCACTCACCTGCCTTGCGTCCGGGAGGGCACAGCTGGGCCTCTCTCCCCTCTGGAGTCCCCCTTAGAGGCCTCTCCAGCAGGGTGGTCAGCCTTACCTGGCTCAGGACCCCTGAGAGAGCAAAGAGGAGGCTTCATTCCTCAGAAAGGGGAGGCTGTCCGACTTTGCTGGCCCAGACTGGAGGCGAGGCTGGCAGATGGGGCCCCTTCCCACTCTCAGCTGAATGTGTTGGTGTTTACCTCCGGCTTTGGGTGTTGCTTCCCTTTTTGGGAAGCGAGAGTTTGGCTCTCTGGCTCCTGTGGCTCCACGTGCCCCCTCCTGGGTACGCGCCACTCTGCTATGTCGGAAGCTCTTTCGTGGACCCATGCCGTCTCTCTTGGGCTGGCCCCTTCTTTTGGTGGGGAACATGTCCCTTTTGTGGCTCCTGAGGGAGAGTGTGGAGAGGTGAGTTTCTGGAGCCTTGGTTGATGGAAGTGTCTTCCGCCTGGTTGGTGGTTTGGTGCAGAGCCCCGGCTGGGTGTCCTGACCTGCAGGGCGTGAGGGGCCCTGTGCATCGACCTTTTGGCGCTGCTGCGGAAAAGTTTGATGCCATTCTGATTCCTGATTCTTTGCCCTCAACATTTAAATACGAAAAGTTTCAACTCTCTGGGAGTTGTGGGACTCCGACAGTGATGGCTCTGTGCCCAACACTGGGTGCCCCAGTGAGCATTGTGCCGGCTCTGCTTTGCCACGTGGTCCACCACGCTCCTGCCCTCCATCCTTTTTGTTTGCTGCGTTTCTGGGTCAGGTGCCGGTGTCCCTGCACTTTACCCCTGGACACTTGAGCAGGCGTGTGGCTAGCTGTTCATTTACGGTGCTGCTTTTAAAGGTACAGTTGACACTCAGCAAAGGGCGCAGATCTCGCGTGCTGTTTCCTGAGCTCTGAGAAGCACATTTCCTGGAGAGATGTGCTGAGTAGTGATGGCCCCAGGCGGCAGCGATGCTGGCCTCAGAGTTGCCCTCTCCTAGAGTTGTGTGTCACCGAGACTCCTGATTCTTAACACACAACTGTTTCTCCCTGTGGGCTCTTTCTTTTTTATTTTTGCTGAGAAAGATCGTCCCTGAGCTAACATCCATGCCAGTCGTCCTCTATTTTGTATGTGGGTCGCTGCCACAGTGTAGGCGCTGACTGTTGTAGATCCACGTGTGGAACTGAACTGGGCCACCAAAGCGGAGCCCGCTGAACTTCACCGCGAGGCCATGGAGTGGGCCCTGTGGGTTCTTTCCTTTCCCCTCGCTTTTCTCAGGCTCCTTAGCTCTGTCTTCTGGCCTTTCTGTTAAGTACTTCTGCCTGCTGTTGTGGTTCTTGGTTTCCGAGAGTCCTGTTTGTTCCAAGGGCTCCTTTCAGGGCCTCATCCTACGGTGGTCGTGCAGTAGCCTCTCCTGCTTCTCCAAGGGCTCTGGGCAGGTGGTGGGTTCTCCCTGCGTCATCTTCGTTTCTTCCACAGAGGTTTCCTGTTTTCGGGCTGATGCCTCCTCCACCTGCCGGCCACCCCGGAGAGCTCACTGTGGCTGCGGCAGGGCTGGGGTTCCAGGGTCCGCTTCCCCAGCGGCGCTCCTGTTCTCCTTGGTTTAGTCTGCGCCTGCCGCCTCCTCTGGAGCTGCACATCTGGGGCTTAAGGGGGTCCTGCAGTGCATCGGGGGTCTGGTTACCTCGCTTCCCATTCAGGCTCGGCGTCCGGTCCAGGCTCCCAAGGGTCATCCCTGCTTTGCCCTCCCGTCCTCCTTGACCCTGTAGCTTGTGCCCTAAAAAAGAAGAGTCCTCTTCTGTTGTGAGTGGCTCCAGCCCGCTGTTGTGACTTGTGACTAAGCTGCTGACCAAGAAGGTCAGATCTGTAGGAGGAGGAAAGGGGCAGCAGCTGCCTTTGCTAAGTGTGTTCTGGTGTGAAGCCCTGTGCTGAGCACTCTCCTGCATTAGTCCACATGATCCTGCAGCAACTGTGAAGTAGGAACTCTCTCACGAGCCTGGTTTGCAGAGTGAGACAGCACAGAGAGGGTAAGCAGCCTGGCTGAGGTCGCCCAGCCTGGAGGACAACAGCAGAATCACACCAGATAGTGGAAGGGCTGCACGGGGGGGACATGCCTCTCCATCTGAAATGCAGATGGCTGCGAACCGGACCCATGGACCCCCGTGCTCAGAACCGTGGCGGGGTGGCTGACGGTGGGGCTCCTGGCCATGAAGGCCTTGATGGCTGTGGGTGTGGGGAGGGATGGGTGCCACGGCAGCGGCTTCTCTCATGGGAGCGGCAGTCCTGCCTGTGTGGGGGTTGGGGGTCATGGCCACACCCACACAGGTGCTCTTGGGCCTGAGTTCAGCTGCTGCATCAGACTGTGCCGTGCTGTCCTACCTTCCCTCCCTGCCCCCAGGTTTGGGTCTGGAGGCCCATCCAGGGTCGCGGCTGCCCTACTCCCCCAGTGGGTGAGGATGCAGCAGCTGTCCCGCTAGCTCCTCTACTTGCTCCTGACTTCACGGCTTTGGGCAGCTTAGTCTTCCTGCTGTTCCCATCCCTGTCCCCATCCCCATCTCTGTCACTGTCCCCCCTCCGTCCCCATCTGACACTCTCCCCCTCTCTGTCCCCGTCTGTGTCACTGTCCCCTTCTGTCTCCATCTGTCACTGTCTCCCTCTTTGTCCCCATCTCTGTCACTGTCTCCCCTCCATCCCCATGTCTGTCACTGTCCCCCTCTCCATCCCTGTCACTGTCCTCCTCTGCATCCCTGTCCTTACCCCCGTCTCTGTCACTGTCCCTCCGCCGTCCCCATCTCTGTCCCCCCCACCCCCATCTCTGTCTCTGTCCCCCCTCCGCCCCCATCTCTGTCACTGTTCCCCCTCTGTCCCCATCTCTGTCACTGTCCCCCTCCCTGTTCTTTTCGGCAGCACCATCCTCATGTCTGTGCTCTGTGGCCAGGCTGCTGAGATCAAGTCTTGGCCCCGCTGTTTCCTCCTCCTGTGACGTGGGCAACCCCCTGACCTGGGCCTTAGTCTTCTGTCTGTAGGAAGGTGCACTGGGGCTCCTACTTGTGGGCTTCCTTTGGTTCCGACAGGTTGATCACAACGGCCCACTGTGGTTGGGTGTGCATGGTGGGAATGGCATGCATCGCAGGACAGAACATCTCTGATGAAGGAAACAGGTCACTTCTGTTTTTGACCTTTTAAGTAAGTACAAGATGGTTTCTGTTTTAACTGTTTGCACTCCTTTTGGGGTGCTGCATCTGGAGGAAAGGAGAAAGGAAATAAAGACTAGACAGAAAAGTTGGAGGCATGATCTCTGTCTCTGTCTCATTCTGATCATTGGAAGAAGTGAGCCCTAACCAGCTGCTGCGACCACATTTGTTAAGTTGTCGAAGTTGACACATGCTCCGTGAGGTCCTGTCCTTGTGGGCTCCGCCCCAGGGAGGTCGCAAGAGAAGGGGAGCTGGGAAGGTTCCTGGGGCCGAGAGGTGCCTCACTGTCCAGGCTGTGTCTCAGGGTCTCTGCCCTCATGAGTCCTGTGAGATGTGAGGGGCCCGGCCTGTGGGCGGGATACTGCTCCGCTGGGAGGACGTGGGTCGGGAGACCGTGGGGCTGCTTTCCTATGGACTGCAGGCCCATGGAGGGCAGGGCAGCTTCCACGTGCACACGCACACACACTGTGCTCCTGAGCCTTTGCTGAGAGAGGTGTACTGAGGGCAGAGAGCAGAGCTGGGACCTGACCTTTCCCAGCTTCCTTCTAGCACGCTGCCTCTTTCAGGAGCTGCCCCAGGCCGTGGTGCCCACCGAGCCCTGTGCTGAGGCTGCTCCTACTCCAACTTTGTGCACCTCAGGTTTTATGTGCTCCCTCCTCCAGAGGAATATGTGTTTCCTGGGGTTTCTTGACTGGAATCCATTTCCAGTTGGACCCCGTAGTGAGGAGCCCGTCCGAGGAAGCTGGTGTGGCCCCTGCAAGCACCCAGACCTTTGGTTCTGAGAGGGTTCTGGGGCACCTGTGTCCCTGTGGTCCCCGTTGCTGATAGGCACCTGTGCCTGCTCAGTGGCGCTTTGCCCTCCTGCCCTCCTTGTCCTCTCTGGGACGTCCGCTGTTTCCATATCTGCCCCTCTCGGCCTGTTCTTGGCATGAGGAGGTACAGCTGTGTCGCCGGGCTCTGCCGCTGGTACCTGCCGCCTGTCTGTCTGTCGGTTTTCAGCTGCGTTCCTTCTGCAGACTGAGAGCAAGGCTCTGGCCTGGTTGGGGTGCTTCGCAAGCCTGTCAGCTCAGTGTTGGACCCAGGCCCTGCTCCTGCTGCTCAGAGGCCACCAGCAAGGCCTGGACCCTGTCTCCTTGGATCAGAAACCCAGGAGCAAGTCACTGCTGTCGCCACGGGTGCTCCCACCGGCCACCCATGCTGGGGGCGGCCCCGACCAGCCAAGGCGAGCCAGAGGCTGGCGCCTGGGGCCTGAAGCGCGTGTGGGAGTCAGGCTGGTGCTTGGAGGCCCTGCTATCCCACCCTGTCCCTCCCTGGAGGACTCGGCCATGGAGCTCGTGAGGCAGGTTGTCTCTCTCAGGTGATGCCCTTGATTTCTGGCTTACAAAACCCTGACAGTGTCAGTGGGCTTTTACTTTATCAGACACTGGATAATGGAGACAGGAAAGCAGAGCTAACATGGCTGTCCAGTGAGGCAGCTGAGGCTGGGAGCCTTCAGGGCAGGGTCTGCTGTTGGATGTTTACTTTCCTTGAGGAATGAGTGGAGGGCCTGTTTGTGACTTGAAGTCTGAGAGGATTGCACTACTTGAGTTTTAATTTGCTTACTATTCCAGTGCTGCCACTCTTAGAATTTATGGGACTTTAATTTTTGGAGGGGAGCACACAAGCCCTGCTTCCCGCCCTCTTGCTCCCAGGCTGTCCCGTGTCTGGGGGCAGTACCCTCCGCCTGGAGCAGGAGCTGGGTGCTCAGTGGGAGGGAGGGAGGGAGGGAGGACCGGGGTCTGGCAGTTTCTGGGTGTGTGCCCTGTGGGCAGGCAGCTCCCGAGGCTCCTCCCTTCCAACGCCTTCCCCCAGGGAATGTGTGAAGCAAGGAGCAGAGCTGAGCCTGGAGATGGAGTCCTCATGGCTGGGCGTGCACCTGAGGCTCAGAGCTGGACCGGAGGCTGGCTGCGCCTGGTGTTTAGATGGAGTCTCGGAACCCAGGCCGCAGAGGCTCTGCTGCTCTCCCTCTCCCAGCGTGGTGGGGCTTCTGCATCTCAAGTGAAACTCGAAACCCTGTGCTAAGGGCTTGTTTTGTCTTTGACTGGGAAACTGATTCAGGTTTGTGAACTTGGGCCAAGTTTTGTGGATTCCCACAGTTTTCTTCACCTCATCTCCTCTCCTCACCCAACAATAAAGTGTCTTGTGTTTCGGAATTCTCGCTTGCTCACCTCTCCGTAGCTTATACAGTTTTCCAGGAGCAGGTCATGTGGCTCCTTCCCTCCTTTTGTTGAATTTGTATTTAGAAGACACTTTTCACAGGTCGACCTGTGGGTGTTTTCACAAGGACGTACAGAAGTCCTTTCGTTAAATTGAACTAGGACAAATAAAGAAAAATTAACACAGAGGTTTTTTTTTCCTTTCTTTTATTTCTCATGCTACAGATAACATTAGTGAACAACAAAACAATAAAATATAGACAAAAGATGAGTGAGGGAGAAGGTTCCTGGAACTGGTCCTTCCCGTGCTGCCCACCGTGGCCCTGTGCTGCTCCCTTCCTGAGCTCAGCCCTCAGGGCCAGTTTCTCTTTGGTGTGTCCTGAGTCCATCGAGTTCATCCGCAGCAATGCATCTTCTTTTCTTTCACTTCCACACATTTGTTTTGGGTCTTTCTCAGGGCTTCCCCATCCTTCGCTGTGGTTTCTATTCTTCCTTCCATGTCTTTGCTGTTGAGTGTGTCTTTAGGCTCTGCTCTCTTGAATCCCTGAGCTTCTGACCCTCAGGTTGCGTCTGCACGCTGTCCCTCGTGTGCATGCTTCTCATCTGTAATTCATGATTCCTGCCTGGCTCGTGTTCAGCAGGCATGTGAGATGTCTGCAGTGAGGTTCTGGGTTGCGTCTGCTTGCTCTCCCACGTGTGCATGCTTCTCCTGTGTAATTCGTGATTCCTGCCTGGCTCATGTTCACTAGGCATGTGAGATGTCTGCAGTGAGGTTCTGGGTTGCGTCCCCAGGGCAGCCCAGCTGGGCAACCTGTAGCAGGCTTCACTGCCCCTCAGCTTGGGCTGCTCCCACCCACTCAAGGTGATGTGCATGGCTGGGCTGGGGGCTTTGATTTCTCATGGAAACTTCCCCCTTCTTCCAGAGCCCCAGAAGGAACAGACTGCCTTGTTGGCAGCTGCGTAGTCCTTTCTTTCACATGAGTGGCCCAAAGTTGTGCAGGGTCTCAGCAGGCCCAAGGCCAGTTGTCCTGAATCTGCCTGGGTGTCAAAACCCCAACCCTCAGCCAATAGGGTTGGTGGTGTTCCCAGACACTCTGTAGGTTGTACTTACCAGCAGTAATCAAACTAATAACAATTAAAGTAAGAATTAATCTTCATGGAGCATTGGCTGTGTCCTAGACATTGTTCTCAGCACCTAGATAAATTCTGGATCCTCATGGTCACCCTGGGAGGACTGTCCAGAGACACACAGCTTGCTTACACTCTTGCCTCTTCATCTCCACACTGTGATGCTAAAGGTTTTGCCTTGCGGCTTTGGCGTCATGTCAGCTTAGCTAAACTGGGTCCCTCTGCCAGAATCCCCTTCCCTGCTGGTTCTGCGAGAGGGTGTGCACAACATAGAAGGCCGCAGTGAAGCAGCGGCCTCGTGTACCATGAGGCACATCCCGGGGCAGCGCTTTCATAGACCATGTGTGTTGATGCTGGACTGCTGACTGCCTTGTGGGGTGCAGGTGCCTTCTCTGTCCCTTGCTGTGACCCCTGTGTCTCCTCTATATCCCCCCCACCTTATATCCCCCTCCTTGGCTCCTCCACGTTCCCTGGGTCCTCTTTCTCTCCATCTCCACCTCCATGTCCCCTGGATCCCCCTCCTCAGCTCCTCCATCTCTATCTCCCCTGGGTCCCCCTCTTTGGCCCCTCTGGACATGGAGCTGCTTTGCTGGCAGCTCTGCAGTGAGGTGTGCCAACTCTTCCACAGCTTGTCTGCGTTCTCCAAGTTGATGACGTGGAGGCAGGAGTGGTGGGTGCGGGCTCCACCATGTCCTCGTGGGTTGTTGCAGCACATGCTCAGGGGTCCCTCTTGTCTTTGCTGCCCCCTCCCCATGCCCAGGTCCTGCTGACACCAGGCCCTGCAGCAGAGGCAGAGGGAACAGATGGTGTAGACTGTCACTCGGCCCCCATGGGTACGTCAGCTCTGGCCCCTGCATAGATTGGTGTGTCACTTGGCATCAACCCTGACTGACACAGGTGCCTGCATTATACTTAAGGCCATGGAAAGCAAGAATCCTTAGGGCTGCAGAGATAAATGGACAAATCTGGTGTGCTCCTGAGAGCTCAAACACCTCTCTCAATTGCGGACAGGGCCACTAGGAAACAAAATAATGGGGAGATGTCTATCTGTGGTCGGATAGCATAAATAACAGGGTTGGGTCTGTGGATTTATGTAGAACTCTGCAGCCAGCAGTCGGGGAATGTGCATTCTTAGATACATGGGGAGCGCTTCCCAGTACTGCACATTGACTAGACCCTAAAACAAATCTCAAGAAAGTCCAGAGAAATCACTAGTGTATACACTACATTCTTTGACCACAAAGCAATGAAATTAAAAGTCAGATACAGAAAAACAAAGGTAAGACATAAATTTTCTTTTGAAAATTTGAAAACATGGATTTCTAAATAACACATGAATCAAAGAAGAAATCCCAATAGAAATTTTACAATACAAATTGAAAGATAGAAATGAACAGTAACTAAACTGTTACCTGTCAGAACTTTGGAGGTGCAGCCAGTAGTGTACTTGAAAGGAAGTTTAAACCTGAGACTGTGGCCTTGGGCCCAGCTGACCTTGGTATGGCCTTGGAGCCAAGAATGGGTTTTCCTTTTCTAAACGTTGTTTAAAAAAGAAAAAAAGACTGCCTGTGGCCCACGAATCCTGAAATGCTCATGCTCTGGCCCTGGGCAGAAATCGCTTGCTCACTCGCCTTAAAGGCTGTGGCAGGTAGAAGAGCGGCTCAGACTGCAGAGTGGGTGAGGGGAAGATGGAGCAAGCAGCGTTAGAAATGGACGAAAGAGGACAGACAGAGCCCAGAGAGGAGGCTGGGGCTTGTTAATAGAAGATGAGAGGAGCTCGCCCGGACAGTGTCAGATGTTTCGATGGGAGCTGCCATCCAGGCGCCATGCAGACCTGCGAAGACAGAATACAGGATGACACATTAGAAGATCTTTTGCTAATAAATTTGGTAGGTCAGAGATTCCTAGAAAAATATAATTGATCAAAATTGACCCAAGTAGAAGTAGAAAGGTAACTTACCTATGCTCAGTATACTTATGTATAAGTTGGGATAATAACACCCACCTAGAGGATTTTTTTTAATGGTTCTGTAGAGATGTGACTTACGTTCTGTGCAGTTCACCCGTTTAAGGTGTACAAACCAGTGGCTTCTAGTGTAGTCACAGGGCTGTGCAACCATCACCACAATCAATTCTAGAACCTTTGCATTCTCCCAGAAAGAACCCCCACACCCCTTAGCTGTCACCTGAAACCCCCTGTTCTCCTCGGCCCTACACCATCACTAATCTATTTTCTGTCTCTGTGGATTTGTGTATTCTGTGTATTTCTTATAAATAGCGTCATTTAATACGTGGTCCTTTGTGACTGGCTTCTTTCACTTAGCGTAATGTTTTCAAAGTTCATCATGTTGTAGCCTGTGTCAGTATTTCATTTCTTTTTATTGCTAAAGAATATTCCACTGTTCAGTGTATTAGTTTTCTCCGGCTGCCATAACAAAGTACCCAGATTGGGCAGCTTAAACAACAGAAATTTATTTTCTCACAGTTCTCTGGGCTGGAAGTCCAAGATCAAGGTGCTGGCAGGGTTGGTTTTTCTCAAGGCCTCTCTCCTCAGCTTGCAGGTGGCTCCCTTCTTGTTGTGTCTTCATGTCGTTGCACCTTGATCTGTGTATCTGTGTCCTGGTCTTCTCTTCTTATAAGGACAACAGTCATGTTGGCCTCGTTGTACCTTAGTCACCTCTTTAAAGGTCTTCTCTCCAAATACAGTCACATTGTGAGGTCCTGGGGGTTAGGACTTCAACATATGAATTTGGAAGGGACACAGTTTAGCTCACAACATACAGATAGACCACATTTTGTTTATTTACGTATCAGCTGATGGACGCTGGGTTGTTTCTGCCTTTTATCTGCTGTGAGTAATGCTGCTGTGAACATTTGTGCACAGGTGCCTGTGAGCGCCTGTTTTCGTCTCTTTTGGGTGTGTATCTTGGGGGGGGAATTGCTGGATCCTGTGGTAATTCTACATATAACTTGTTGAGGAACCACCTGACTGTTTTCTACAGCAACCACCATCTTGCATTCCCACCAGCAGTGCACAGTGTTCCAGTTTTTCCACATCCTCACCAATACCTGTTGTTTTCCTTTTTTTTGGTGAGGAAGATTGGCCCTGAGCTTACATCTGTTGCCAATCTTCCTCTTTTTGCTTGAGGAAGACTGTCAATAAACTAACATCTGTGCCAATCTTCTTGTACTTTGTGTGGGACGCTGCCACAATGTGGCCTGATGAGCGGTGCTAGGTCTGCGCCCAGGATCTGAGCCCGTGAACCTCAGGCTGCTGAAGCGGAGTGCGTGAACTTAACCACTACACCACAGGGCTGGCCTCTTCATTTTTTTGATTATAACCAACCTAGTGGGTATCTCGTTATGGCTTTGATTTATATTTCCATCATGACTAATAATGTTGAACATCTTTTCATGGACTTGGTGGAAATTTGTATATCTCTTTGGAGAAACTTCTATTCAAGTCCTTTGCCCATTTTAAATTGGATTGTTTGACCTTTTTTGTTGAACTCTTACAGTTGTTTGTATATTCTGGATTCTAGACCCTTATCAAATATATGATTTGCAAATATTTTCTCCCATTCTATATGGGTTGTCTTTTTATTCTCTTGATAGTATATTTGTATTGTGTTATTTTTATTTTATTTTATTATTTATTTTTTTGAGGAAGATTAGCCCTGAGCTAACTACTGCCAGTCCTCCTCTTTTGTGCTGAGGAAGCCTGGCCCTGAGCTAACATCCGTGCCCATCTTCCTCCACTTTATATTTGGGACGCCTACCACAGCATTGTGTGCCAAGCGGTGCCATGTCCACACCCGGGATTCGAACCGGCGAACCACGGGCCACCGAGAAGCAGAATGTGCAGACTTAACTGCTGCGCCACCGGGCTGACCCCATATTATGTCATTTTTAATGTAAGAATTTCACCACTGTTTTAACTCTCTATTTCTTTTTTTCTTTATACGCGCAACTTTTGGTGGCATGTGAATGTGTGCATGTGTGTATATGTGCACGCATGCGTATTTATGGATTTTCAAAGAGAATCTTTAGTGTTTTGTTTTTAAATGTTTGATAATCCTTCAGTTAGAATTTAAAGAATTCATAGTTTAGTGGAGGAAGGTAGAAAGCACGTCAAAGTGGTATGTGTTTAGAATTTATACTTGTGTATAGGAGCCATGTAAATTAGAAAACCTCTTGTGTCAGTTCTATCTTTGTTATTTTTAAGGGTTGAAATTCAGAGGCCGGCCCTGTGGCCGAGTGGTTAAGTTCTCACGCTCCGCTTCGGCAGCCCAGGGTTTTACGGGTTCGAATCCTGGGTGTGGACATGGCACTGCTCATCAAGCCACGCTGAGGCAGCATCCCACATCCCACAACTAGAAGGACCCACAACTGAAAATACACAACTATGTACCGAGGGGCTTTGGGGAGAGAAAGGAAAAAAAATCTTAACAAAAAAAGTTGAAATTCATAGTTTGGGTCAAAACTAAGAATGTGACATTTATGAACATAAAGTGATATAGATGTGCTTGTGTTGGCTATATACAGTGTGCTCAGAAAGTAATAGCTGTTCACATAGTTTATCTTAGATGCTTTGAGAACATATATGTTATTTTAATGGAAAGTCTTTTTATGACTCTTTTAATGAGAAATCTTGCTACCTGGGAGAAACCCTTTACCTACCAAATGTCTTTCCCTGTCTTCCTGGTTTTGTCACCTGTTTCTCTTAGCTGCAGGCTGTTCAGGGTTTAAACTGCAGTGCAGGTTGGCTGATTTGACTGGGGTTGTATGGGAGAGACAGCTGGGGAATCCTGGTTTCCTTGACTTTCGGGTTTGCTCGTGGAAGCAGTGCACTGACGTCTCTCCTGGTAACACTGACCTGGGGACCGTCTGGCTGGTTGGTGTGCCGTGTGGACGCGGGACATGATGTAGGTTGGTTTTTAGTGTGCATGGGGTGAGATTTCATGCCTTCTCTGGGCCTGTTTTCCTGTTCCTGCCGCTCCGTGGAGGAAGACTGCCCACATGTGACGCACTGGCATGTACAGGCTCTTGCTCCCTTTGGAGTCTCCCTGGGCTGGGTGCACGGCTTGGTGTGCGGCTGACCTGTGGGCCCCGTGGTGCAGGTGCTTCCCTGCCTCGGCCTCCTGGTGGACCCACGGGAAGCCCCACTCGAGTCCTGTGAAAGCCGTGGGTGGCCAGGGGCCACTTGGGGCTGTGAGGCTGGTGGTGGTCCTGCTCTGTGGAGTGGGGCCGCCTGCTCTGCCCTCAGCGTGTTTGCTCGTGGTGAGCGGACGGCCTGAAGGTGCCGTGTGGTGGTGAAGAGCTGCTCATGGCGGCCACAGCACTGGCTCACAGGCTGTTCCGGGAAGTGAGTCCGTGCTGGGTGTCCAGAGAGCGACGCCGACGGCCACGCCACGTAAGACACGAAGGTTTCTCTCTCAGCCAGCAGGCGAGGCTGTACCCGCGTTATGGAAATTGCTTTGTGGTTCGGGTGCAGCGCAGAATCTTAACTGTAAGCCCTAAAGTGGGTGCAAATAATGGGAATGTGCCGAGAATAGTTGGAAACCTGTGTCTTTGTAGGGTGCAGTGGGAAGTGCTTTGGAGCTTTTTTAGTGCTTGGACTGTGGTGCCAAAGTGAGGGTGGAGATCTCCTCACCAACGCCGGGGATGTGTCCTGGTGAAGGGGCTGTTGGTGGTGGTGGCTACTTGCCATTCCTCTGGACAAAGGGAGGATGAGGCCAGTGGGCCCCCTGCGCGGCATAGCTATGCCCGAGGGCGTGTCTCAGTGCCCGTTGTCTGCACCTCTGGGGGAGGTTCCGCGGGGGAGATCACCGGGGTCAGGTTGGGCAGTGGCTGAGCCTTGACTGCTAGGCAGTGGGGCTGTTAGAGACTTTTGGTTGGTAATTGGAAGACGGCTGTCCAAACTCACCTGTCCTAGCTGTCCATGGCAGTGACCCTGGGAGAGAGTCATAAGCAGGTGGTGAAACTGGGAAAGAAAACTCTTGTGGTAACTTGATTCAAGACAGTGGCAGGCTTGTCATTAAGCAGAATACTGGTGGCCTGTCATCTTCACACTCGTTCTCCTCCCTCCTGCTGGCCATCTGACGTTGGGCCATGTGTTCTCCCTCGGGCCTTGTGCATCTGTACATCAGGGCCAGTGACTCTCAGCTCGGTAAGGTGGGGTCTCGAGCAGGATGGTCCTCTGGGTCTGCCAGTTCTGAAACTTCCTGCCATAGACATTCTTGGGGCCAGTGGAGGTCTGGGCACCATGGCTGGGGATCCTAGGCTGTGAGTCAGTGGCAGAACTGGTCCCTGACTTCCTGGGTAAGCCTTTGATTCTCCTGAACGCTTGTTTTTACTTCTTTCAAGTTGTTGTACTTGGGCCACTCTGTCATCAGCTGTGGGTGTTTCATACGCCAGGGGCCGGCGCAGAGCAGAGCAGGGTGGAGTGCACCCCGCCACGCTCACATCCTCCCCCGCCCTCTCTGGTGGCCTTTGGCAAAGGGACAGGACGGACAGGCCTCGTTCTGTGCTGCCTGCTAGGTGGGGCGGTGGAGAGATAGAAGGAGCCTTTGTCTCTCCCTGAAAAGGAGAGTCGTGCAGAGATCAGGGAGCATGTGATTGCAAAGAGCGGTGGCTTCCATCACCTGAAAAGAAAGAGTCGTAGCAGAACATAGACTCAGGCCTGGCTGGCCTCGCTGGGAAGCCAGCACCCAGCATGATGGCCCAGAGCCAGGAGATGCCACTGGCCTTGACAAGACTGAGAAAGTGCTAGAACAATTGTATCAGCTGCAGGCAGGGCGTCCGTGGCACTGGTGTTCTCCTTTGAGGGGGTTTGGGTCACCTCCCCTGGGAGTTCACATTTCAACCTCAGCCACCTTGTTTTGTTGTGGTGTTCACGCATTCTGGGGGTGTTGTGAGAAGCCCGTCCCTTTGTCCTTTGTCACCTGTGTCGGGTCCTTGGGTCCCTGGGCTCCAGTGTGTGAGGTGGATGTGCCCTTGAATCTGGGCACCTGGACGTGGTGTCACTGATGTCAGTAGGGTGGTCAACTCTCATGGAAGGGTTTTGGGGCTGTATACTTGAATGTGTGGCAGCCTCCCTGGGTACCTGTGGCATTCTTTCGTTTGAATTTAATAAACTATGGCCCCAGCCGTGCTAGGAGAGCACGGCTATTTGATGGCATCGCTCCGGGCCTTGTGCTGCTCGTCACCCGCTGCTGATGAGGTGACAGCTGCTCGTACACAGCCCTGAGTCAGCGGGCAGCGTGAGCTGCAGGCCCGTAGGTGCTCTGCGGAGCAGGGCTGGCCCCCGGGTCCTGGCGGGGACGAGGTGTGTCTCCTGCCCATTCCTTCTGGAAGGCAGGTCGCAGGCACAGCTGGCGCTGCCTCCTTACAGTTTGCATGAGGCCCGAGAGGAGACTTACAAGGCTTGGAATGTTTTGACCTTAGAGAAGATGTCTGAAAGTACGGATTTTCAGTATTAAAACACTAAAGAGAGGGTATATGGGTATAGAAGGTTGTTTTCTACTTCAGGGTTATTTCCAAGCAGTCAGTTATTTCATTTTACTTTTAGGACAATAGGGTGACGTTCAGCCAGCTCCTTTTAGCTTAGAAACTGCCAGCGGAGAGTTAGATTAGCTGTGTAAGTGCGCCATCTAAAAACAGCTGGTCCACGCCGTGGCAGAGAGATTGGTCACCCGTGGAGCTTTACAAATGTCCAGCTGGCCACCTCAGACCTGGGACCCTTGTGCAGTAGGTGGCACCTTGCTAGGCAGAGGGCTGGCGTGATGGTGCCGTGTGTTGAGGCGGACGCGGCTGGCAGTGTCTGCTGAAGGCTCCCGCTTGGCGGCGGGGGTGGTTGCCTGGGTGGGAGGTCGCTGCTTACTTTTCTTCGACCCCTCCCTGGGAGGCTTAGTTAATCTGGTAGCCTCAGGATAGGAGGGTAGGGTTTTAATTTCTCTATATGATGTTCCAATAGCCCAGGGGTGGTGGTAAGAGAACCAGACCACAGTCACATCTGTCTCTGTCCTTCTTGTGGCATCCACTCAGTGTCCAGGCATTGGCCTTGTTCCCAGACCAAACGCTTGGTCATGTTTACCTTGGGCTGGGTGACAGGTGGGTGAGGGAGGGAGAAGAGAGTTTTTCCTCCAAAGCTTTAGACTCTGTGTTGTTTGTGTCCATAAAGTTTGGAGAAGCTAAAGCACTGCAGATGCTAATTATGTTTTAAAGGGTTGGATGGTCTCTCTGTTTTCCTTCAGTTACAAAGAAACATGCAGGAAGATTATGCTTTAGTGAAACGTTAAGGAAATATTCCTTAGAGAAATGGTTTAAGCACTTTAAAAAAATTGCAAAGTATGTGTGTTCTTGAAAAAGAATGAGAGAAACAGTTCTTCACACAAAACAGTTTTGCAGCTACTGTGTGTGAGGCAGTGTGCTCTACTCTGGTGGATGTGAACGGGAGGCTGCCGTGGGGTCAGGGCCTGGGAAGGAGCCCCGGAACTCCAAGGCGTGCGGTCAGGATGCTGCCCGTGGCTCGTACTCTGATGCCCACTGAGAAGCAGCTTGTGGCCTCCAGTGCAGCCAAGGTAGGTCCTGTTCTGAGGACAGAATCGGGAGGCTCTTGGAGAAGTAGGAGGCGCTGTGTGATGGAGCGGGGGTGTGGGGGGTGGGGGCAGGGGCCAGAGGCTGGCCAGCACTCACGGGTGTGGCTCTCAAGCCTGTTAAAAGCCTGACCAAGTGCACTGACTCATACTCAGCGACAGCGAGTAAATTAGCTGCGCCGTCAGGACTAAACCTAGAGACATTTCCATAGTCACAGTTTTCACAGTTCTCGATACCGAAAGTTCTTCATAAATCTGTTGTTAGGAGCAGCCCTGAACATGGAGTGGACGCTCCTCCTCTCTGGGGAGTCTTCCTGTGGCCTCTTGGGTGGGAGATGAGGAAGCTTTTGTGTGCTTTTCAGCTTCACTTGCTCTCCAGGCCTCTTTGAAGGTGCTGACTTCTTGATTTCGTTAAGGAGCGTGGACTGTATCCACAGGATACAAACCTGCTGTGTAATCCGCAGACATCTTAACCGGCAAAGTCGTTCTGACTGCCGTCATCAGCCAAAGTTGGTGCTCAGCCATCTTTGTTCTCTCGGATTTAACCTTTGACAACAAATATGCTTCATGCTCTTTTTTACTCGTTCTGTGAACACCTGGGTATGGTGAAGATGGTTGGCTTGGGTCTGAGTCTTCCGCACTGGCCTCCTCATGTGCGTGTGGGAGGCGGCAGGTCCCTGTTGACCCTTCCGGTGGAGGTCCAGCTGTTGTTCCTGCTTTGACCTGACTGAAGAGCCCTGAGCAGCACTGTGGCCCCAGCTGGCTCTCCCTGCTCAGGAGCCAGCTGGTCCCTGAGGCCTGCTGCTGTGAAGCTGTGTCAGTTTGTCCACGAGTCTCACGTGGAGAGAAGTTGGGTAGTACTCAGTTGAGTGGTGGTGATGGGGGGTTCGAGTTGTTATCTGTTGGATCACGGTGCAGGTGGAGCAGGCCTGGCAGAAGAGACTTTGGGGACCCCACCATTTCCGTTTTCCCCCTGGAGGCCCTCGCACCTCCTCTTGAAGGTTCAGTTGCCGTCTCTCGTCCTTGCCTCATATTAAGTGTCATCCTCGGAGCACTGGGGAATTGTTTCATTGGACAGGACCTGCACTCGCTTTTCCCTGTGCCAGATAACTAGGACTCTGGAAATGATTTCTGTATTCAAAGTTGGCCACACCACTTTGCCAAAGGGCAGCCAGCATGTGATGGCAGTCTTCAAGGTGTACAGATTTGTCACGTCATCTCTTTGGTGGTGACCATAGTTGACTTTCATGGGCTGAGGCGTGGTGTGGGAGGCGGATGTGCTTGCTGAGCCTGCATAGTGGGCGCAGACCCTGGATTGGGAGGAAGTCAACTGCCAGGACTTACAGGTTGGCTAGAACGTAAGCCAGTGTCCTCAGTTGTGAGGCACTGAAGATGTTAGCGCCCCTCTGAAGAGGAATGCCCTCAGCTTCTCTGGAGGTGGGTGTCCAGGTGTCTCAGGCCAGCAGGACGTGGGGTCGGCTTCCTTCCCCTTAGTGAGCCTTTACACTCTCTTGTTTCTCCCATAGCCTTTTGAACACATGAGCCTTGAATGTTTAGACCCTAGGTAGGATGTAGTAGTGTGTGCACATTTGCACCCTCGTGATTCCTTCCAACCGTGTCGACAGGTAATTTGAGGACAGTGAAGGCAGCTCTGCCCTCCCTGCCTTTCCTGTGGAAGTGGCAGCTGACGTTGTGGACACAGATGCCTTCTGCTGTCAGTGTCACGCTGTCCCACGCGTTCTCACCATTTAGAAGTTGAAATCCTCAGATCTTCCAGTTGCTTTGTGAGAAATGCTTCCTGGTAGAGCCCACAGTCCCTAGTTTGAAAGCCGTGGAGCTAGAGGTGTTTCAAAATTCAGAATTTTTGAGATTTCAGAAAGATAACGTGGTTGTGTTCTGTATATTCCTTAACACCACCAGCGGGGTCTGGGTAGCATCTGTGACTGAAGACAACAAGATTTCTGCTACGCAGTGTGTGACCACATGCACACGAGGTAGAAGAGACTATATAGTGATTATGTCAGGTCGGGTCTTTCTGCCAAAGAAGATTCCAGAATCCTTTTTTCAGGGCTTTTAGATTTTGCCTTTATGGGTAAGGGCTTCTGAGCCTTTATCATATGTAGAAATAAACAATAAAAAGAAACTGAATGTATGCGAGTATCTTAAATATTTTTTTTTTATGATTGGAGAACTCAAGTTTATCCAAACTCTTAGTTTAACATTCGGTTTTTGTTGAGGGGAGGGGAGATGATGGGAAGACGCATCCACTCTTTTTCAGTCCTCTTCCCTTGTTCACTGGGATGAGCAGAATTGTAAGACTCACCCTCAGTGGGGCATCTGTAGAGTTTGGGCTCCTCCAAGACAGACTTGGTGGCAGCGTTGACAGTCGAGTGTGGGAAGGGGCTGTGTGTGGGGCCTGTGTGTGCCCATGTGTGAGGGGCTGGGCTTGGAGAAGGAGGCCCCAGGCTTACAGACAGGTGTGGGATGGCTATGTGTCATCTATGTGTCAACCTAACACTTGGAGACTGACATAGCCACAGGTATCGAACTGCCAACCATAGATGTTACACCTTAACAAGAAGGCTACACGTGGGCATGAGTAAAGAGGCGAGAAGAGACCTTCAATAGGGGAGGTGCAGTTTAAGGGGGTGGGCCTCTCAGTCACTGAGGGCAGGGGTCCCGGCCACAGTCCTGCCAGACTTCAGTGTGCCTGTCTGTTGCACACACAGTGGATCCAGAGTGACATTTGTGACTCGAACATGATACTGCATGTAGTTACGTTTATGTGTAGTTGTGTCTTGACGTGTACATAGCAGTGTTAATGTAAGCACTTTCTCAACTGTCCATTTGGCCTTCAGAGATATCTTAAATGATCTTTTCATTGTAAAGAATAAGGCTTGTTCTGATTTTTGTTTGTTTTATTTTTAATAATCTGAGAGCAGATTATGGAGTACCACAGGTCACTCTGATGGCAGCCTGAGCCGAGGACCCCTGCCTAGGACCTACTAGCCATGTTCAATTGAAAACAAGAGAGGAGCGTAGCGCCCAGGTCTTATAAAAAGCTGAGCTCCCAAAGGTCGTGCTTTTCCACCATAACCCGAAAATGCAGAAAGCAGCGTGGGTTTGTGGGTGACCAGATGTGACAGCTAGGCCCTCCCTTCCCAAGATCACCCAAGACGCCAGCTGGCCTTGCTGGGCGCTGTGTGCTCAGGCTCACGCTTTCTCTGTGTAGGACGTGCTCTAGTCCTGTGGCTCGCACACTCACCCTGATGGCATTGTGAACTCGAAAAATGTGGCTAAATGATAAAACTTGGACATGGAGCAAAGCTCCCGCTAATGCTTAGCATCTTCTTGTGAGAAATGAGCTCTGATTCTGGGGTGCTGGCTTGCTTGTGCTTTATGGAAATAGGTCTGTGGGTTCAGTTCGATGTGGCTGCCTTTGACTGAGCGCCAGTGTGAGCAAACCCCAAGGATACAGAATAAGCAGTGCCTGCTCAGAAATGGTGCACAGTCTGGGGACAAGGCCAGGCCGCCCGAAACCTCTGGACCCTACAGGCCCTACAGGGTGTTGGATGGACAGATGAGACGCGGTTGGGATCCTTTCGGGGATGGGGACACGTCACACCAGACTAAACCTCAGAGGACGAGTAGGAGAGGGTTCAGTCCTACCGTGTTGTGTTGGTGGGTGACCTTAGTTCCCTGCTAAGGATCGTGACCTGACCTTGTCCCCAGTGGCAGCTCCTTGCAGGGTCAAGTGGGGCTGAGCAGTGTCTGAGGCAGACTGTGCCAGCCACCCTGTGGGGGGGGGCTGCCGCGGTCAGCACTGCTGGCGGGATACTCCCAGGGCACGGAGGCTGTGTGCTCAGAAAGGCTCCTGCGCTGGTGAGGAGAGGCTTGTTATGTTCTGTCTCAGCATGTTGGCATATTTCAGTTGCTTTTTAAAGAAAGATGTGGGATTATCCCTTAAGATAGGAAAGATAGTTATTTAGGTTATTTTATTGTACAGTCCACAAAAAGTGACATTTTAAAATTCTTTTTTTTAAAGCACTTTCCTGACTGATGTCTTTATTAAGTTTATGTAGACGTGGAATTGTGTGAAGTCTGTATTTTTGGCATTGTGCTGGGATTTGTCGTGTCCCACAATGGAAGGTCAGGTAAAATGGTGGAACATGTTGAGTCTGAGGTTACTTGAAGGTCACTTAGAACCAGTTAGTTTAGAACCATGTCTGTACCAGATAGATGCCAGGTGTTTATTATCAACAGTCTGACCGAGAGTGCCGGTGAAAAGTGCACCTGCTCAGGAAACTCACGCAGTCGCACAGTGGATTTACTGTGCCAGGCGCTTGCTTTGACGTACGGGACCTTCCTTAAACCTCCCAGTCACCCAGGGAGCCGAGGGGAGGAAAGAGGTGCCCAATGCAAACCCGGGCGGGCGCTGTTGAGGTGCAGGTGACAAGGAATCGCCGGCCTCGAAGGTGGTCAGCCATCGGGGCTCAATACATGTATTCTCTGTCATGGCTACACTTCCCCTGTGCCGGCCTCTGCCCGAGGGTCGGGTGGGAGACCCTTCCGTCTGCCTTGTCACCTCTGCTGGTGCTGGATTGTTGTTTTTAATGTTTGATCTTTTGTGATTTGTCCTCCGCTCTGATCCATATTCCATGTAGGAGTGATTTTTAAATGGAGTAAATATGTTTACTATTAAGAAGAAGCCCTTGACCACCCTTTCCCACTCTTCCATCCCACCTCAGCGTCAGACCCTTTGGACTGGCCCTGGCTGTGGACCAGAGACGGCGCCTCCAGCAGTCCTGCCCCTGCAGCTCAGCTGGCCTGGTGGCCAAGCAGGGCCTCAATAGTGGAAAAGTAGAACACGGCATTTTGAAATGCTTTATTGCCTTCTTTAGTGATCAGCAAGATCATGCATATTCATTATGGGACATCTGGGATGGTGACAGAGAGAGACCAGCGGTGACCTGAAATCTCGCTCCCTGAGATTCAGCCCTCTTGATGCTCTGGCATGTGGGGCAGTGAGTGTGGGCGAGCTCATGTCTCTTAGCATGATGCTCGGGGTGCTGGCTGTGCAGGCCAAGGCCTGGGCTGAGCTGGGGCTGTTGCTCTGGGCCTCAGTTTCCCTGCTCTGCCATGGGATGGATAAATTGTCCCTACCTCCCAAAGTTAGTCAGAGAAGGGCCTGGTGCAGTGTGAGTATGATCATCATCAGATTTTAGTATGTGAGTCATTGACAGACGACAGTGTTTTGTTGAGGTTGTGAGTGTCTTCATGTCATTATATTATTTTGGATGGCAGCATGAATTGCATTGAATAGCTCTGTCGTGGTTTAAACATCCACCCCCTTTAGCAGGGGTTTATTTCTGCTGTTAGAAACCGTGGTCACAGCAGTGCAGGCTATCTGGACAACTTAGGGACATGCCCCGAGGAGGCCAAGGCACACAGCATCAAGTCTGGGGCCAGGGGCTTGCTGTGGCCATCCAACTGCGGAGCTGTTCTTACTGCCTTGTCACTGGCTTCTCCTGATTCCACGGAGAACGGCCTTGTGCACAGACAGTGCCTGCACCATCTCCTCGGGACCAGTGCCCAGCAACGGAGTTGCTAGTTCAGGGTCAGCTTGTAGACTGTCTGCCCACAGCCCTACGGCCAGGACGCACGAGGTCATAGCCTCTCTGCCCGCTGCTTCAATACGTGCATCTGGGGATTGTTGTCCAAAATTAGGTTCTGCCCATATGAGCTTCAGAAATGGTTTGTTCATCCTTCTTTTCAACATTTGTATCTTTTCAGCTTTCCTCATCTTCTGTTCTCCTCTTTTTCCATTGGGATATTCATAGTTTTTGATGTGTATGAGCTCTTTCTATGTAATTGCCATCACATCTTTATCCATCATATCACACTCACCTCTAGTTTATTTGCTTTGAAACTTTCTTTAGTGTATTGATCTACCGAAGTTTAAACACGCATACGGTAATGTCTGTTAGTAACTTCCTTTGGATTTTTTCCATTTCTTAGAAATTTGTTCCCCATCCTAGGAACAGAAGAACATTTGCCTGCTTTTTTCTTTTACCTTTTAAGAGCTTTAATCCTTTGGGCTTCTTTGGTGACTTGTGTTCATTAGCGAGTCCTGAGCATGTGTCACGTGTATCTCTGGGTACACGCTGGTGGAGCATAGCCAGGGAAGGGACACATCGGTGAACCTGTGCTCATTGTGAAGTTGGCGGGGACTGTGTAGCGTGGGCTTGAGTTACTGCTTGGGCTGGAGGTGAGCCCCTAACTTCAGAGAGTGGAACCAGCCCAATTCCAGGCCCATATTCTAAAGCCTCCTGAATATCAACTGGTGCTCCTGGCTCCCTGTTCTTGCCCACTGACCTCACACCGTGTGGTTTTGTGATATAGCTTTACCGTGTGCTGAAATGTACACCAGAACCAGTCCTGCTTTGCTGCCCACTTTATCAGAGTTTGTGGTTTGGCCTGACTTTTCATTACTTTGTTAGCTTCCCAACTATCCCAACTATGCATCCTCCCCTCTCCCCCACCCGCCCTCCATCCTCGTTTATGAAGAATGGGCACCTTGGCTGTTCTGCCGGGAGGTGCTGTGTTCTTGAGTAGTCTGTCTCCTTTAAAGGTTTGTACTTCACAGAGTTTCTAGGTATTTCTTCTTAAAGTTAGGTATTGCACATATAGTTTTTTTATTTTTTAAAGATTGGCTCCTGAGCTAACATCTGTTGCCAATCTCTTTATTTCTTCTTCTTCTTCTCCCCAAAGCCCCCCAGTACATATTTGTATATTCTAGTTGTAGGTCCTTCTTGTTGTGCTATGTGGGACGCCACCTCAGCATGGCCTGATGAGCAGTGCCATGTCCGCACCCAGGATCTGAACCTGTGAAACCCTGGGCTGCTGCAGTGGAGCGCAAAACTTAACCACTCAGCCATGGGGCCAGCCAGCCCCTCACATATAGTTTTCTTGTTATTGCAGGTGGGATGCTTGTATTACGTTTTTCACAGATGCTGCTATAGTGGAGCAAAGGCCCTCAAGACTGTACATTTATTTGATGTCCTGGTGCCTCCCTGAACTCAACTGTACCCTCACCTCCCACATTACAACCACACCACCCCTCCCCCAGCCCAACCCCAGGCAGCCATGGGATTGTTCTCCTATGATACGTCAGTTCAGCAATGTCACACGAATGGAATTATGTAGTATATCTCATTTTTAGGTTGACTGTTTTCAGTCAGCATAATTTCCTTGAGATTCATCCAGGCTGCTGTGTTCCACTGGTTTGTTCCTTTTTGTTGCTGGGGGTCTTCCGTGCTACGGATGAGCCAGTGTGTTTAAAGTTACCCACGGGAGGACAGCCACATGGTTTCCGATTTTTGGCTATTGTAAATAAAGCTGCTGTGAACATTTGTATACAAGCTCTTATGTGAAAATAAGTCTTCATTTCTCTGGCATAAACGTGGAAGGGTTCTATTGCTGGGTCATAGAGTAAGCTCATTATTTGCAATTTATTTTTACTAGAATAAAGAGGCATCAGAGAATTGTGAGAGAGGATATTTTAATGTTTTCAGACAAATTATTTTGAAAGATTCACTTTGAAACATTGCCTACACTTTGTTGAGTAATGGTTCTGTGGGCAGTTTGGATGGTTTCCCTCCAGCAGTGCAGACTTGGGCACGCAGTGTCCTGGACAGCTCGGAGGCAGCCCTGGTGTCCCCCAAATTCCTTATTACCTGTCACATAGATTTAATCTAGAACCTCTGACTGTTTGGGACAGTGAGTGGACTTGTGTTATTTCACTGACTTAATTTCTTGTCAACAGAGGAAGCTGTTGAACCATTCACAGGACAAGCCCAGCTCTGCCTGTGGTTCAGGCCTAGGTTAGGCTCTGTGGGCTAGGGCGTCGGGCAGGTGCTGTGGCAGGAGCAGCCCTGAACACCGACGGAATAGGCTGTGGTCAGATGGAGACTGAGCGGGTAGGCTGTGGTCAGTTGAAAGAGCAGGTGCTTCTTGTCCTTTGCCTCACTCTTGCTTTGTGATCATCTTAAGCATTTCAGAAGGTTCCGCCCTCAGGTAAGACTCTGGGCTCCTGTCCTGAATCATAACTTCCTTCTCTCCTGTGCTCGCATTTCTCTTTGAGAGGAGGGTCTTTACCTGTGGCTAATGTGCATTGAAATCATGGCACTACCCACTCAGCCTGCACTGTCTGCTTCACATGTGGTGGGAACTTGTGTGATCTTCAGGGCACTAGGGAGGGAGTGTCCACACTGGGAAGGGAACGTCCATTCCCGTCCTCTTGACACTTGAGCCTTCACTCTCAGCCACGGCACCGTGGGCAGTGGTGGCTGGGTCTTGTTGTCAGGGAAGAGGCGTGGGAGGGTTTCTTGGACCAGCATGGTCATGTGGCTTTCCTGTGGAAAGGGAGTGGGGTTTGTGGGTGCTCTCACTGTGCAGGGGTGCCTGTGCTTGAGGCATCTGGGGGAGAGTGGAACTAGATGACACCCAGGCCAGGTGCCCACCCCCAGTAGTTCAGGATGATGCTGGGAATGCCACTCCATTACGCATTGTGCACACGAGCCCCTGGCCAGGGTCTCCCAGTGTCCAGCCCCTCACCCCCCAAGGAAGGCTAGCACACAAGTCTGCATTGCCCTCTCTGGGCAGAGTGGTGGACGCTGCAGCTGCCAGACTGGTCACTGCTGCCTGCAGGACAACTAAGGGCCTTTGGGACAGTTTTTCAGAAATGTCCTCTGGGAACTGAAAACCAAAATGTCCATGAAACCAGATACTCTGTCCATCATTTCCCCTTGCCTTCTAGAAACTTCAGCATTGGCTTTTTTCCTGAGCAAGTTGGACTGTATTTTTGAGGAAGATATGATGGCTGTTTGTACTGGTGGCCAAAATGGAAGTTCTGTAGTGATGGCCACACCTGCTTCCAGGAAACTGGTGCTTTCCCAGGCTTAGACTCTGGGCAGGCAGGCTTGTGGGTCTGAGTGTGTCTCCACACACAGCCCTGTCATGTGATGAGTGGCTCAGAGGCATACTGGGAGATGTTATTCTTGTGCATCCCAGGAGACTCAACCAAGTGCATCCTGGGAGATGTCATTCCTAGGGTCTCTTGGAGAGACACCTGATGCATCCTGGGAGACGTGGCCCAGTGCACTCTGGGAAATGTGGCTCAGGGCATCCTGGGAGATGCAGCCCAATGCAGTGAATGCCTTAAGCAATGAGTTTGTTTTTTAAATTAGTGTAATTCATTACTTATTGAAAGACATATCTTCTCTGCTGGCTACGTGATGATTTTTTTTATGGACAGATTATTTCTACTTCTGCAGAGATGCCTGGGTTCCTCCTGTCCCTTGGGTGCATACTCTGCCAGCCCTGCATTGGGGCTGTGGCTTCTGGGGGTTCAGTCATTTCTCCCGCCTTGCAGGCTGGTTTGTCCTTAGGCGGTTGGCGTTAGACAAATGACATACTGTCTAGAGAGAAGGGTATTTAAATTACATTGCTGGACTCCAAGTTGCCAAAAGGAAGCCCTCTGGGGAATCTTATATATTTGACATGCATTTACAGTGTGTAATTGGAACTATGAGAAGGGTTTTTGTTCAGAACTCTTGAAGAGTTTCCTTATTTTAAACCTGTTGAATCTAGAGAGTTGTTAGTCTTTGAATTTTTTTCTTTGATGATGACTTTTTATAAAAGTTGAGGGCAAAGACTGTTTCTACTCCATATACCATCCCTCCCTCCCAAAGTTTGGTGATTGCCCAGGTGCCTGCATGGCCACTGAGGCTGGTATGTCTCTTGTCCTCCGGGTCTCTGGATGTCAGAGCTGGAAGCCCGGGGCATCCTTTTACACAGAAGAGATTGGAGAAGGCCTAAGACGTCAGGTGGCAACCATAGGCCCTGTCCAGGAGCAGCAGAAGCAGGCCCAACCCCATCCTTTTGTCCCCAGGTCACAGCTCTTACTGCCACCTTGGCGTGAGTCACAGCCAACAGGCTTGTTTTCCAATTTTCTTGTTAAAGAAATCCATTATCTTGCTTTCTCTCCTTCTGGGCTGCTTTGCTTTCTGCAGATCAGATCCTCTCCAGTGGCCTGTGAGGAGAGCGTCCCCTATTGCTCTGGCGGTGACTGCCTGGTCCTCTCCTGGACCCCGGCCAGCAGCAGGCCTTTGGAGGGCACTGGCAGCCACTTCTCCTGCACTTGAGTGTCTTTCACTTATGTTCGTTGCGGGTGCTGTGGAGGGGTCATCAGAGGTTTCTGAGCAGGATAACGACAGGATGAAGCCTTTGAGGACTCTCTCTGTGGAGGACTGGGGTGGAAGGTGGCCACGGGGCTCTGCCAGGCTGCTGTGGCCGTGAAGCTGTGTGGGTAGGTAGGATAGCAATGAGGCCAGAGAGGCCCAGGTGGGCTGGCGTCTCGACTGCTCTGACCTTGCGTACACTCTCACAGCCCACTCACAAACCAATCTCTTTTAGCTTCTTGAAATGGAGAAGTGCATCAGGTGGACTTGTGTTTTGACCTATGAGGCTGTTGATTTTCCCAACAATATAGATGCCAGTCAAACTGTGAGAAGGTCTGTGTACTGTTGAGGCAGATGTCTGTTAGTGGAATAAACACAAATCAGCAATTTGTGTCCTTTTCCTCATGACTAATCAACTTCACGAGCCACAAAAATGACACTTCAGAAAACTGTCTCAGGCTGGCCCAGTGGCGCAGCGGTTAAGTTCTCATGTTCCACTTCTCGGCGGCCTGGGGTTTGCCAGTTCAGATCCCGGGTGCAGACATGGCACCGCTTGGCAAAAAGCCATGCTGTGGTAGGTGTCCCATGTGTAAAGTAGAAGAAGATGGGCACGGATGTTAGCTCAGGGCCAGTCTTCCTCAGCAAAAAGAGGAGGATTGGCAGTAGTTAGCTCAGGGCTAATTTTCCTCAAAAAAAAAAAAAAAAAAGGAAAAAAGAAAACCATCTCATTTGACTTGGGAACAGACAACTGGGCTCTCTGACCTGGGGTCAGGCTCTGAGGGTGTGATGGGAGCAGCTCCCACAGCGGCTCAGTGACCTTGGGGCCTGAGCGGGTTGGGGCTGGGGGCTGTGTCCGTATGGAGGTGGGCTTCTCCCAGGTGGCACCGAGCACTGCTAAGTGTAGTCATTGGGTATGATGTCTACCTGAAGTAGACATCGAGTGCTGACCGCTGTCCTTCGTAGTTGTCTGTTTTGAAATTGATTTTGTCTAGTGGACCGATAAATTGGGACTCAGCAGTTAGCATCCACATTTCCCTCAGGCTATAGAATTGCTGAGTGGTCTCCCCCGGAACTGGCTGGGTGGCTGTGTTCAGGCGACGTTTCTAGGGAATCTGGCAGTGATACTGCATTTCCATGGTGCCTTCCTCCTAAGGTGCCACAGCCTATTAGTTTTCACATCCATTGGGCCATGAATAGGCTCCCCATTAGCGCAGAAAGTGAATATGAATAACACTGGAAAACTAGGAGTAGTTCCAGATAAACAAGAATGTTTCTAGGTAAAACAACGGAAGATTGATTTTAAGTATTACAGATTTGGTTTAGTTCAAGTTGAGATAATGATTTAAAAATCACTAATGAGATTTAACTACTTTAGCTACGGCAGCTATGGTGGTTCCCTCTTGTTTGCTCCGTGAGTCTTGAGTGTACGTGATGTTTTTCGAAGGTAAACGCTAGACATTTGCAAGGAGTGACAGCTATTCTTTCAGAAAACTGAGCTTAGTTTCTGGTGTGCTGATTGAAGGAGGCAGACCTCTGTGGCTCCTGCTCAGCGAAGGTTGCCTGGCACTCCTAGGGCGTGACGCCAGGTGCAGAAGGCTCCGGGGTGCTTTGCTGCTGGGAGGGGTGGCTCGCACCCGGTTGCCCAAGAGAGATGTGAGGCCAGTGGAGAACTGGCGTAGGGGTGCTGGGGACTGGTAAGAGGCAGACGTGGGAGCCAGCTTGTGTGGCCTGTTCTGCTCTGGAGTGAGTTGTTGGATAGACCAGAGGCTGAGAGTGGGTGGTGGCGGGGGTGGTCCAGTAGTGATGGAGGGGCTGGGTGGGGAGAAGCTGGGGTGGGGAATGGTGGTATCCTAGGCAGAGGCATGCCTGCTGTGGGTGGGACAGACCTTGACTAGACGCGGGGAAGCAAGGAGGGGCGGCCCTGGGATGACCGCCATGCCCTGAACTGTGCCCAGAGGATAGTGTGGCCTTTGGCTGAGGTGGTTCATGTGGAGGAGACAGCCTCAGTTTCAGAGGGTGTGAAATTTGAGGGGCCTTTGGCACATCCCTGGTGGGGTGTCCTGCTGCTGTGGGTTAAAGAAATGAGAACTTGGCAAGAGAGTGGGGTCCATGTTTGGGGTCCTCAGCATGCATAGACGAGGAGTGTGTCCAGCTCCAGGCTTGGGTGACCTCGGCGTCCACAGTGGGCACCCAGGAGTATCCTGTCGCTCTGTCAAACCTTTGCGTGCACGTGCCCTCCAGACTCAGGAAATCCTGTGAGGAAACGTGTTTCTTGAGTTCCTCACTCCTGGTTGAGATGCATATAATTAACAACATGATGTCTTTGAGCTTTTTATTTTGGAGTACATTTATTTTATGTAATTTTAAGTAAATATATGGGAACATTTTATAATTTTATTGAAAATAATCACTGTATGTATATAAAGTAAATTCTATAGAACCAAATCCATTTTTTTCTTGCTATTTATATAGAATCAAAAATCCTGGGGCCGGCCCAGTGGCGCAGCGGTTAAGTTCGCACGTTCAGCTTCTGCGGCCTGGGGTTTGCCAGTTTGGATCCCGGATGCGGTCATGGCACCACTTGACAAGCCATGCTGTGGTAGGCATCCCACATATAAAGTGGAGGAATATGGGCACAGATATTAGCTCAGGGCCAGTCTTCCTCAGCAAAAAGAGGAGGATTGGCAGCAGATGTTAGCTCAGGGCTAATTTTCCTCAAGAAAAAAAAAACCCAAAAACCTTAGATGCAAAAAGGCAGAGGAGAAATTTGTGTATAATATTCGTAGTCTCTCTGTTGTTTCTTTTGATTTTTCACCTGAGACTGTATGTAGGGAATTTTCCTGGAAGGTAGTTTCTGTGGTGCTGGCTGCATGTGCAGATGGTTGGTGCTTCGTTTGTCTTAAATCTATACCTGGAGCATCTTTTCTCAGACTGTTTGCAGACCACAGTGGTAGTATTGTTAGGTTGAAGTGTGAGTGTGAAGTGTGAGGATCAGGGGTGCTGGAGGAACGAGTGTGCTCACAGTGTGCACCAGGATCTTGGGTCAGACCTGGTGTGTCTGTGCTGGGCAGGGGGGCCCAGCCCGGCCAGGAAGGACTGGTCTCCTCTGGTGCTGCCTTCAGGTCACATGGTGCGTTCCGTGATTCCGTTTCTCTCCCCACTGGCTGTTGCTGCATTGTCGTCTTTGCTCAGTGGTTGGTCTCTGTCGTTGTCTTGTGCTGACTGACCTCACACTCTCACACGTGGGTCTGAGAATCCAATGACGATTGGTGCAGGAAACACCTGCCCCAGTGTGGGAGCTGCTGCATCCCAGTTTTACCCTGGAAACCTCTGCCAGGTCAGCGACGTGTGGCCCGAGGCGCAAGGCTGCCCAAATCGGGAGGCTCTGGCTGAGTACACGGATCGAAGGGCGTGACCTTATGCGGTTGCCCATCCAGAAAGGCTGCGGGCGTGCTCTCCACCCTTCCGCTGTCTCACGTGGCATCATGGGCCCATATGTTGGTCCTCCGAAGCGGTTCTGCCTCGGGGCCACAGCCCCTGGGAGCAGGGACACGTGGTCACTTGGTCTCTGAGGACAGGTGCTCGTTTTCACTTTTAGTGCTCTTTGTACACCCGAGTGGGCTGTTCAGCGTTCTTCATGGCAGCATCGTTGTCTGCTTTGGATCAGTAAGTTGAGACTTTTGGCTTGGTTTTTCAGAAAATTCTGTTTAGTGTTACTTTTAAAAAATTTGTATTCTATTTTTGGGTTGCAAATTAAAAGTTGTTCTTAAGCTTTTTTCTATTACATTTTCCTGTTATAGTCATTTTAAGAGGCTTTTTAAAAAATGTGTATTTCATTTATGAAGTTAAATTCCCTTATACGTTTTAAACTCTACGCATGAATATATTTTATTCTTTTTAAGTAATTTATATGTCTCTAATAAGCAAACCCTTCCCAAGTACTTGAAATACACAAATCTAATAAATTTAAGAGATAAATAGGGTAAAATTTTAGCTCCTTTAAACATTCCAATACTCTCACCAGGTGTCTTAAAATTCTCTAGTACCTTTATATCAACAATCACGTGTGCAATATTAAATTATTCAGTTAGACATTTTCAAATGGCCCAGAAAGATAATCCGTTATGTACTTCAGATTACTCTAAATATTACAGATATTTAAATAATGAAACATACCTAGATTATTCCTAAAGTTAACCCAGAAGTAACCCTGGGCTTGATTTACTTTATTGTCCTCGTTCTCAGTTCAGAGGCCCCGCGCTTACAGACGCCCTCTGTGCAGAGCGAGCCGTCTCCTCTCCCCACGAGATTGCTCCTCAGATGGGAGCTGCTTCTGGACAGAGTTAGGAGCTGATCTGTCTCTAAGGGTCCGTGAAACGAGCCTGCAGGGCTGGTGTCCCCTGGGCTCAGATGTACTTTCCTCTCTGAAGGTGTCCCTGCTGACAAGGCCCGTCCTCCTGCCCCGCTGAGCTGTGGTGCTCTCCTTGCTCTCTGCCAGCCGCCTGCGTTCCGCGAACCTCCTCAGGCTCGTGGGTACCCTTCAGTGGGCACTTTCTTGCCTCTCTGTAGGAACTTGTACTTTTTTGTGTAATTTGGGGGCAGCTCTTAAGAAACTTTTTCACTTGATTTGAGTTGGTGGACTTCTGTCCTTCCAAATGTTTTCTTTCTGACAGGGTCATAACTTAGAGAACGTCTTTGGATTGGAGTACGGATCGTCGTACCCGCCTCTGTTTGGTGTGAGGTGCAGACAGAGCCGTGTTGTGACAACAGATGCTGCTACTTAAACCTCTCGTGCTGCCTCCACAGTCCTGTCCTCACAGTCTTTGTCTCCTGTGCCCAGTTGTCGCTGTGATCCTGAAGGCGCTGATCTACGAGGAGAAGCGGGGTGCCTGCAGTGTGGGCGCCAATGTCAGGGATGCTGCCTGCTACGTGTGCTGGGCCTTTGCACGTGCCTACGAGCCGCAGGAGCTGAAGCCCTTCGTGGCCGAGATTTCGAGGTAAAGCTTGTTAGGGTTGTGGGAGGATTGATCCATCTCTCTTGTTGTCCCTGGATTGCCTCCTCCTGGTGGCAGTGTGTGTGAGAGACAGCCGGCATGGGGCCTTTCCCATAAGTTATGTGCCAGGAATAGTACTGGTGAGCTAATTATATGATTTTAAAGGATGGTCTATGAAAAAGAAGCAGCTTGGGATTATAATCCTTTTTTTGTGGGTAAGCAGTTCAAACCAAGTGTTTAGGAGGAATGTTCTGGAGGCTTTGGCTGGCCTGTGGTTAGCAGATCCTTAGATAAAGGTAATCTGCATCTTGAAGGTTGAGGAAGAAACACAGGTGGGCGACACGTGAATCCATCAGGTGAGTCTGTCTGTTCTACTGAGAGAGAAATTCTGGAAATTCAGCTGTTACCATCTTTACCTTGGAAGGAGTTCCTTGGGAATGCTCTGGAACGCTGGGAAAGGAAGCCTTCACGCTCTTGTTGAGGGGCTAGGTGTTGTACAGCCTAAGCCTACTAATTGTTATGGACACAGATGTCCACTTGTGACAACATTCACTAGCACGCTTATCGTCAGGACCCTTGAAATGAAAGTCGGTGCTCTTCAGAACAGCTCTGTGAGGTAGGAAAAAGTGTATTTTCTCTGGTTCCTGTGAAAGAATGGAAACCAGCAGGCTCTGGGCCCCCCCAGAACCCTGTGCAGACTGCGGCAGGCACGGTGCCACCCCAGAAGCCCGTGTAGACTACCGCAGGCCCGGGGCTCCCCAGAACCCCGTGTAGACTGCGGCAGGCCCAGGGCCCCCCCCAGAACCCCGTACAGACTGTGGCAGGCCCAGGGCCCCCCCCAGAACCCCGTGCAGACTGTGGCAGGCCTGGGGCACCCCCAGAACCCCATGCAGACTGCGGCAGGCCTGGGCTCCTGAGCTTGTGTTGGGGCTCTTGGCCCCCTGGTTTCAATGTGTGCGCCTCGCTGAGCCCCCAAGGGCATCTCGGCTCCTGTGATGTCATGCTTCATTTTCAGGATCTGATGTTTCTTTGCTTGTGAAAAATGCAAAACAGATGTGTCCCCAGTGTAGTGAATTTTTACGTTAGCTTTTGTACTCTGATCCATTATGTTTGGATTGAAATAAGTTCCTTTGACTTGAAGGAGGTCAGGTCTAATTTCCTGTTTATTAAGTAGCCAGAGGAAGGGTGCTGAGCACAGAGTAGCCACTGCATTAATCATGGTGCGTTACACTTACCTGACGACCTTTACTGGGAAATGGGTTTCAAAATTAAGCTCAGGCTTTGGGAGCTCTGTCCCACAGCCTTTGGGAGATGTCACGCTGAGATCCATGCTGACGCCTGAAGAGAGTGTGTGTGAGACCCGCAGGTCTCAAACCAGTTGCACAGCCCTACTCTCTGCCCCGGAAGCCTTCACTTCCTCCAGCTGGGGTATACCAGATCCTCCACCCAGGCGTTCCTGAGTGCCAGCAGCAGCTGCAGGTTCTGCCTGGCAAGCAGCACACTGTGAGGGAGCAGCCGAGGGTCTCCGGCCCCTGCAGCTCCTCCAGCATGGGTTCACTGGGCCTGGAGCGTCATTTTATTCTCCCTGGTGTTTCATCTCACCAGAGATTTCTAGGGTCGGGAGAGGGACCTCAGGCCTGTTTACTGACCAGGAAGTGTGGCCAAGGCCTGTATCTCTCAATCTTGACTTACATCAAAGCTAAGCCCACAGAGGAGCCTGAGGATTCTGAGCCCTGTTCCAGGAGATAACGTACTTCCAAGGAAGTCGTAAAGATGACTGACTCTTCCTACTCTTGTCCACCCTTGGGAGGGGAAGGGCGGAGCGAGGGACAGTGGTCTTGTGCAGATGTGGTTGTGGATAACAGCTGGCCTGAGGCTGGGAAGGCCCAGGGTGGCAGAGACCAGGTGCCTGCACCTCCTCCCTCACTCCTCCCCGAGGGCCCTGTCTGCTCCTGTTCTTCAGGGAGCTAGGGCCAGACTGCCTGGGGAGACTGCCAGCTCCGGGGCCCTGCCCGCGGGCGTGTGTTCCCCTCTCCCATTGTTCTGACCGTGAGCTGGCTTTCTTGGTTGTTTAGTACGGCTTTAGGGAAGGTGCTTCCTCTGCTTTCTTGTCCAGCTCCTCAACTTTTTGGAAGTTGCTTCTGTAACTAGAGAATGAAAGCAAAAAAAAAGTATTTTTCTTATTGTTTATATCAGCAGTCACAAGACAATAACACTTGTGTAGATTGCTACTGTCTCATTCCGTTTCTGCGGCAATGCTGTGAGCTGGGTAGGTGCTGGGTTATTCCCATTCCGCTGAGGACGAAGCAAGGGACAGCGCTGAGGACGGTACTCAACCTCTGAACCTCAAGTTCGCGTGCCCGATGGCCAGCAAGCCAAACACTGAGATGGACAAAGACTATTCAAATTGGCCAAGACAAGTAGGTGGGAGCCTGGGTTGTCCCAAATCTGCCTCCCCAAGAACAGAAAGGCGGGGTGGGGGTGGTTTATAGAGCTGAGGGGCTTCGGGGAGACAAAGGAGTCACTCCCTAAAGGCCCCTGGGCAGTCTGACTTCCGGGCTTCAACAGCTACTGAGGGCCAGCCCTCTGGTGATGGCCACCTCCCTGAGGACGTTCTCTTCTGCAAAACAAGCTCACTCCTCGAGACCCAGTGGCCCCTTGAGTTAAACAGGAAACCAGCAAACTGGTTTAATACCTACAGTGACCCTCAGGTACCGGGCTTCGAGGATGCCTGCCCAGAGTCTCAGGGCTGATGGTGCTGGTTGGGCCTGGAGCCGTGGCGGATGCCTGGGCCCGTCTCTGCGCCACTGTACGGTACTGCCTCTGCTGAGAAGCCCCGACCACCCACTGTGAAGGCAGACATGCGACTGTTCAAGAGAGCCTGGCTCCTTAGGTGCCCATTCTCGTTTCAAGGTGGAAATAATCCTGACTCAGCCCTTTCTCAGTTTCACTTTCGTCTGAGAGCTGTAGACTTAAAGGGAATCTGTGCCTCTCCTTTCTCCAGGGACCTCCTTGGTCCAGCCTAACAGGAGGAGCAGGGCCAAAGGCTGAAGTGTTGGCAGAGGAGACTGGAATGGAGTAAGGCTTTGCCCACCTGGAGGGTGGGAGCCCCGCACATCCAGAGCCGGCACTGGAGAGAGTGGCTGTCCCGCAGTCCTCTGCCCCAGGAAAGTGTCTCACCACACCAGAGGTGTGAGCCTCAGAGCGTCTCTCTTCGCTGCCACCTCGAAGAGAGAGACGATCCTGGCAAATGGTCCCAAGCCCTAGTGTCCCCACTGCTGCATTGGGCCCGAGAGAAGGGTTCGCCCTGGGCCTGGGCTTTGGGAGGGACACTCTTTAACCTCTGCTTCTGCAGCTTCAGAACTTAGCATAGCAGCACGAACCTCGATGGTGACTTCATGAAGCGAAAGACCCCTCTATGAAAGGGGTTGCTGATCAGTTCTCAGCTGGCCTTAGCATGATGTGGGTGTGAAAGTAGATGGTGGCCTGATTCTGTGACTCCAGGCGTGGGTGATCACTTGCCCCGGGGACCCTTGGACACACGCCTGCTGTTCAGGCTGCACCGTGACCTGACCAAGCTACCCTCACGGTTGGAGCTCTGCATCCCAGCCTGAAGTGGGTCGAGTCTTCATGGAGGCTGGAGGGCAGCACTCCACTATCCAGGAAAGGGAAGGCAGGTTTGGGGCCACTGAGCTGGCTCCCCACAATGAGGGTCCTGCCATGTGATTCGCTTTCCGTGGGAGGGCCTGAGGGGAGAGGGCTTTGAGGAGGCCAGTTCCTGCACTGTGTGGGCCCATGCAGGTGGCCGGGGTTGTTCTGCCGTGTCAGAGTGAAAGTGACTTTGCAGATCTGCTTGTAGCTGAGAGGGTGGGACCGAGCCATCCCCTGGGGGGTCCTGCGGAGATCTACAGGGGACCCCTCCATCCCCTCAGGGGGCCTGCCAGTGTGTCTGGTAAGTATGGCTGTGTCTGTACTGAATGGGAGGTATGGAGGTGGGTGTCCAGGACACTGACCTTTCTGAGCGGGGACTTATTTTAAGACCTGTATCAGGCCTGAGGGGCCAGCGAACAATTATCCTGTGATGGTGGCCAGCGTCTGTCTGCAGAAACCCATATGGTTCCACTTGGGTCCTTTGATCTTGGTGGAGGTTAAATTTCCTTGACTTCCTGGGCATGCCTGAGGGTTGCTAATGAGTTTACTGCGAGTCACACATACCGAAACCACCAGCTGGCAGGGCAGCCCGGAGCCTCCTGCTTCATAGCCTTTCTGATTTCTCCTAATTAGCCCTGGAGTGCATGGCCTCGTGGAGTCTCTGCTGAGAAGGCCCCTCTTGTCCCCGTCCCAGGCTCGGGTCAGCAAGTGCCCTTTGGAGCCCTGCTGGCAGGTTTCTCAGTCCAGTTTGGCAGGTTCTGAGGGAACCTGTGTACCAGCCCTTCCTGGTCCACCTAGACTGCAGGTGTAGGGGCAGGGAGGGGCCTGGGAGGTGAGTCACGGTGCCAGGCGAGCCTGGAGGACGCTGCGCGCCTCCCTGTCCCAGGAGTATCGGTTGGGGTGTGTCCTTCGAGATCCACCTCTCTTGGTTTGTAATAAGTGACCACAGTTTAATTGTCAGCTTTTAAGCCCATTAATCCTGGCACCTGATAAAATCTTGATGTCTTTAACCATATTTCACGAACTCTTCAGTGGATCCTGCGAAAGTAGACAGTTGAGATCAGCATGTAATTCTGTAAATGAAGTAGGAACGTCTGGTGAAAAGAAGCAGGCAGTAGCAGTGCTGAGGATGCAGGGCTGGGCTCAGCGAGGGCACCCACGTGGAGGGAGGGCACACTGGGGCCTCCTCAGACAGCACGGAAGGGGGTGGACTCAGGGCTGGTTGTGCGCTTCTCCTAAAGGAACTTGGAGGAACTGTTCTTCACCTCTTCATGTGAATATGTGCTGATCCTGTCTGCTTTATAAATGTCACAAAGGAAGTTTTTAGGTAAATTAAATCATGTTTTGAATTAGTGTTGGTAAGTTTTGAAAACCTGCATTTCCTAAGCATTATACACAGACGGATTAAGAGCTGGAATAATTATTTTGTGGAAAAGTAAATAGGGCTTCCTGAAAAGCCAAGTGTAATTTAGGAACAATGAGACACACAAAGTTAAAATGGAACAGGATGGCTGTGCATTATCTAGAAAATGCCTTCTCACCAGTAATCAAAAGGTAATTTGCAAAAAAAAAAAAAAAAGAGCCCTCGTTTTTGCCAGCATGTGCGTTGGCCGTCACCTTCTACCGATTTCCTCACCTGAAACTCTTTTGTAAGCCGAGCTCCTGTTGACATCAGCCTGCAGGGCCCCTCCCGCGCCAGGGGCAGCACGGACTCAGCCTGCAGAGCCAGCCCTGCGAGCAGAGCAGCGTGGGCAGCCTGGGGATTGGCTCCTAGATCTCTTCCTCGAGGGCAAGATTGTCCTAAAAAATCAGGAAGTGGCTAGTGTTGCTCAAAGCTACGTCTTGTTCTCACTCAGCGTCTTGTTCTCACTCAGCGTCTGTTGAGGGCAGACTTCCAGGGGAAGATAACCCTGCTGTTTTCAAGAAAAGTTAAGTGGCGTTTACTGACCAGAGTGTCCCCATCCGTCCACCTGGTGAATCTCCTCTCAGCCTCCATTTCAGCTCTACTGTGACTTACAAATGCTGTAAAAGTTCTCGTTTCATCCTGTGTTAACTGGTGTGAGGTTTGATTCTCACGACTTAGGGGAGGAAAATTCAGCCATAGGCATTTTACTCAAAAAATTGTGATTTACAGTTTTCAAACAATGTGGATGGATAATAAATTATTAGTCTGATATTTAAAAAATTTTGCCTTTGAAATGACTAGATTACTGTTACTTAAGGTAAACATAGTATATTTTGATTTTTATTGCTATAAAATATTATACAAACTAACAAAGATTGAGTTTGGGGGAAGACCTGCTCTTTGCTGATCCTGCTAAAAACCAGGCGCCTGGAGCTGGGGCAGGTCAGGGCACGCAGCTCCCCTCGCTCTGATAGGAAAGAAAGTCCATTCTGTTTGATGTAGACCATTTCTCTTGTTGGGAAACCTGATGAAGTATCGCATAAACTTCTGCAGCGAAAGCAAATGGAAGGACACCTGAGACGCATTCCAGCCCCACAGATGACTGTGTGGCCGGCCCACCGTGGGGCTCTTTACGGCCCGGCCAGTCTCTGAAATGGGAAACGAAAGTGCATGACTCATGCTTGGCCTGGTCTTGCTGAGGAGAACTTCTGAGGCACACGGGGAAATTGGGAGCCTTCGGGAGCTTTTGTATTTTATTTAACCAGTATTGTCATACCTGTTTTTAATTGAAACATACTAGTATTTCTAGATAAGCCAGTTTTGTTCTGAAAGTGTGAAATTAGAATAGTTTTAAAAATTTAGTCCAAATCAATGTTAAAAACCTGTTACGTTTATAAGTATATGCACAGTTGATTTGTTGAAGTAAGAGTCTATACTTTTAAAAGCTGTGTTTTTTAAGTGGCATTGTTATATTTGTTCTGCTGCGTTCTGCAGAGTTTGGTAAATATAGATAAACCAGTAATTATTTTAAGCCATTTACTTGTGAGTGCAGAAGCCCACCTGACTGAAGTGGGTGGGGCCATCTGAGTGCCCTGCGGTCAGGTGTGCAGGCTACAGCCGCGCAGTCCCCTCGGAGCTGGCCTGGGGCTGAGCTGGGCCCATGTGTGGCTGTGTTGGGCGGCCTCGCCTGCCGTCTGTGTGAGCTGTGTGGGAGGTCTGCTTCTTGTGCCCACACGGCAGTGTGCCCTCGCTATAAAGGAGACAGGAGGGATCTCACGCCCTAGGTAGACCACTGCGCGCCGTGCACAGTTGTTTCTGCTTCGTGTTACTCAGAAATAGCGCCCCTTCTAGGGCTCCCATAACACACAGTCTCTTTAAGAATCATTGCTCTGTGGCCAGCAAACACAGGGACTGAGATGTATGGACTGGCCTCACCACAGCTGCCCGACCAATTAGAGCTGCTGGGGTTCCGCAGACCCACCTGAGGCTGAACACAGAGGAGGGGTGCTTGGAGGTGAGTGTGAGCACGGTTTCACATGGTTCTCATTGTGAGAGGGGCCCTGCAGGTGGCGGGGCGGCCCGAGCTTGGCCTGCGCCCCTCAGGTGACTAGCAGATAGCTGTGAGAAAGAATGTGAAGCCCCTTCCGTGTGGCTGTCAGCTGTGGTTTTAGGTGAGGGGGCTGGAGGGAAGGGAAGTAATACATACAACAAAATTAGAAACGAACCCAAACACAGTCTTCTATTAATATTTTGGCACAACTGCGACATGAGCTTAAAGACTCGAAGCTCAGTTGTCTTTACTCAGTTCTGCAGAGCAGGTGCACCCTCAGACTGGGCTCCCCTGATGGCTTTCACTGCTCTGCACACCTGCACTGCACTGGTGGGTGGCAGAAAACATGACTTGTGATTTTTCTTAGTGGCTTTGGCTGCACCAAGAAAAGCTCGGTTGAAATTGGACTCAGCCTGCCCTAAGCAGGGTCAGAGTGTCCACACACGGGTGGCCTGGGAGTCCGAGGGGGCCTGGGCCTGATCCAGGGACACTCTTGGTCTGGCCACCTTAGAGGAGTTGTTTAAACTGACTCATAACTTAGCAGTGAGTCATTACAGGGATCATGGCCAGCTTGTAGGGTGCCAGGTGATTTTAAGTTTCTTCTCTGTATTTGTTCTGTTCTCTCCTCATTAATCAGTGTTCCATAATTTAAAAATTGTAATTTACAACAAATAAATTGACAGGAAATTTCAAGAATTCAGTGTAAAATGTGAATTTTTGATAGTATTACCTGGACTCAAAGTCAATAAAGACAAAAGTCCACATTTTTCTTGTCAGATGTAAAAGGAAAGCAGAAATTCTTGGTTAATCTCTTTTCCTAGATATGATTTTATGGGTTAAAAAAAGGTTCTTAGTATGTAAATGTAATACTTAAGATTCCATTAATTCTGAGAATATGTTTAGAATAAAATACCAAATATTTTTTGTTAAGAACAAGTCATATAATTTTTAATTATTATAAGATCACATTAATGCAAGTCTTGATCAGTTTAATGATTTCTAATATTTTGTTAACAAAAGCCATTATGATGTTGAAATAGAATCAATTAATTTTAAGGGGCCGGCTCCGTGGCCGAGTGGTTAAGTTCGCGCGCTCCGCTGTGGCGGCCCAGGGTTCGGATCCTGGGCGCGGACATGGCACTGCTCGTCAGGACACGTTGAGGTGGTGTCCCACATCCCACAGCTAGAAGGACCTGCAAATAAGGTATACAACTGTGTACAGGGGGGTTTGGGGAGATAAAGCAGGAAAAAAAAAAAGAATCAATTAATTTTAAAATGTTCTTCCTAAAGTAAGATGAATTTCCTTTGGTTTTAAGCCTGACTTTTTTTTTAAAAGATTTTATTTTTGCTTTTTCTCCCAAAGCCCCCTGGTACATAGTTGTGTATTTTTAGTTGTGGGTCCTTCTAGTTGTGGCATGTGGGATGCCACCTCAGCATGGCTTGATGAGCAGTGCCATGTCTGAACCGGCGAAACTCTGGGCTGCTGAAGTGGAGCGTGCAAACTTAACCACTCGGCCACGGGGCTGGCCCCCTTAAGCCTGATTTTTAAAAAAAATCTCTTTTTGGCTATAGTTTGTGATATAACAAAGAGTTTAGAGAGGAAAAGGAAATGACTTTCTGTTAACAGAGTTTTGCTGAAATTGCTTTCAGCTTCGGCTGGTAGAAGGAATGATAATAGGAGGGACCCTAGTCACTAGTCTGACACGGGTCTCACTGGGCTGGAACCAAGGTGTGGAACCGACTGGTTCCTGGGGGAAGCTGATTCCCGCCTTTTCCAGCTTCTAGAGGCTGCCTCGGTCCAAGGCTCGTGATGCTTCCTCCACCTTCAAAGTCAGCAGCTTCTGGCTGAGTCCCTCTCAAGCTGCATATCTCTGGTTCTTCCTCTCCCGCCTCGTGGTCCCATTTCTAAGGACTTTTGTGATTACACTGGGTCTGCCAGAATAATTTCCCTCTTGTAAGGTACGTTGATCAGCAAACTTAATAGCATCCACAGCCTTAACTCCCCTTTGCCAGGTGATGCCCCACGTTCACAGGTTCTGGGGATTAGCACCTGGACGTCTGTGGGAGGGAGCACTGAACTGCCCGACACGGGGGTGTCCACAGACATGGTCAGCTGGAGGGATTGACTGGGTTCAGGAAGTTGTTGCTTAGGCCGAAGAACTAGAAAATGCAGGTGTGCCACCTGGAGTGTCCCAAGAACTGGGTGGGAGGAAGAGGTTCAAGATGTAGAAACAGGAGTGGGGGTAGTGTTAGGCCCCCAGCTGTCAGGTGGGTGGGTGGGCAACATCCCTTTGAGGTGACCTCTGTGTCTCTTGAAATACCCTTTTTCAAAACATTTTCTCTGTAGGCTGATAGGAGATGCAAATTCTCAAGTTTCACTTAGAAACAACACTTGGTCTCTACTCCTGCCCTGAATCCTTTGTTTTCTGTTGTCACTAAAGCCATGCAAAGTCAAATGAGTACTTTCTGGTGTATCCGTAGCAATTAAATGTGATGATCTAAGGAAGAGAGATTTAAATGAAGCCTGATGAATGTTACCGGTTTGGGAAGGCTTCTTCTGAGTGTGGTCGTGTTTTGGCTTGGGTGGCCATGCCATCTGTAGGACTTTGTGTGAGCCCTGAGAGCTGGTTTCTGTGCTTGGCCGGGCGGTTTCTGGGGTGGCTGCTCCCGCAAAAGAGGCTCCGCTGCTGCCTGTGGTTTCTCTGTCTGTGCTTGCTGTCCACTAAGCAAGGCTCTCGCCTCGGCCCTGAAGCATCTCTTTCAGCCATGCCCATTCTCCCCACCCTCATGCTGCCAGTTCCCCACCTCTAGGGCACCCTGCTTCCATGAGATGCCACCAGAGAAGGCTGAGCATGGCTGCTTCTGAGGCCCCATGCACAGCAGCCTTGGATGGCGCTCAGGCGTGCCCCGTTGGGTGGCTCTCATCAGCCTCAGGGGTGGCCACCCTCAGTGCCCTCTCAAGTGTCCCTCCGAAGCCTGCAGTGAGCGAAGGGTCATGAATGAGCAAATGAAAGACAAGGCCGTCTCGTCAGTCTCCCAGGGTCTGTGTTCTTTGGCAGCTTTCCTTTTAATTAGTCATTTTCCCTCTTTTTCACAGTGCGCTGGTGATTGCTGCAGTGTTCGACCGCAGTGTAACCTGCAGGAGAGCAGCCTCTGTAAGTTTCCCCGTTTTGTTCCTTTTCATACCGGTGTGGGGCAGGCGCTGAACCGTGAGGCTCCACCAAGCCGTGTGCTCTCCCCACTGCTGCCCAGCTGCTCACTTGTCAGCAGGAGTGACATGAGGGGAGCTGATGAGGGAACCGTTGAGGGCGGCTCCTGGGGAAGCCACGCCCTGGAGTGCAGTTCTTGTCCTCTGGGTAGCCTGGGAAGGGTGGGTCAGGATCAAATGCCCCCACCCCAAGCATGCGGAGAACTGCTGCCGTCTCTGGAGCATCATAGGTGGATGACCAGACACAGCTCCAGGTGGCCCGAGCTCTGAGGAAGAAAGAGAAGGTGGGTTCTGTGAGTATGACGTGGTGTGACGCAGATCAGGCTGCTCCGAGCCTCAGGAGGAGCCGTTGTTGAGCATAGGTCAGCTTGGCTTCACGTGGTCACTTCACTCGGTCCAGGGCCTCTCACTGGATGTGCCTGGCGGCGCCAGCATAGCCTGATGTGTTTGAACACTGATGCCTGGCTCCCCAGATCCCTGTCACGTTGGGGGGCATTGCGGATGCAAAGAGCTTTTCACCGGCTCCACAGCTGCATCTTAAAGGCATTGACCAGGAGTCTCCGCATGGCTACCTCACTGCTTCTCCGACAAAGCGAGGCTGCGGCCCTGAGCTCTGGCTTTGGGAGGTTCCTGGGGATGCCGGTGACAGGTGATGGCTGCAGGGCTGTGTCCCCAGGTTGTTCTCTGGGGATGTTGATGGTTGTGCTCCAGCTTCAGGCGTGGCTGTCTTCCTGATGGTCAGTCACTTAGATCAGGCTCAGACTCACGGGCTGATGTAGGTTGTGAGGGAATGGCAGACCCTGGCTCTGCAGAGAGCTTGGCAGCTGAGCCTGCAGACCCGTTTGAAGACGAGAGCCTCAGTTTTAGGTACAGACAAGCAGCTGCGCAGGCTCTGAGAGGTGAAGAATGGACACAGAGGCAGCACTTGAGAAAGATGCAGCGGCGACGCTGGCTCTGGGCGGTGGGCAAGGTGAAGCCGGGAGGGCTCTGGTGCTCTCCGCAGCGTAGTCAGGGTTAGCAGGAGAGTGCTGAGGGGGCGACTATCTGACTAGGAGACCAGCGGGAGGCAAGGGCCTAGTTGAGAGGTAAGCTGAAGAGAGGCTGGCTGAAGACATGCTGGGACCAACTGGTGAGGAGTTTCCGTAGGCCCGCAGTGTGGTCAGAGACGGGGTGTGGTGGGTCTCGTTTGATGTGACGTGAATGGTCC
This sequence comes from Equus asinus, assembly GCF_041296235.1. NCBI lineage: Eukaryota > Metazoa > Chordata > Mammalia > Perissodactyla > Equidae > Equus > Equus asinus. Next base: position 61,993,835 of record NC_091802.1, read on the forward strand.
TGTGGACGGTTGGGCTGAGGGGATGGAGAGGGTGCCTGGAGGGGTCAGGTTGTAGGTCCCCAAGTGGGGAGTGGAAAGGCCCTCCTCCCCTTGCCTGGGGGCTCCCACTGCGTCACAGGGAGGCCGATTTTCCTGTCTCAGGAGCAGTTGGCCCCCAGCTGGACGGGTGGGCGAGTGCAGAGAGGGCCTCGCTGGGGAGCACTCTGCCCACAGGCTCGGAGGCTGAAAGCAGGTGTTTAGGTGCCAGGAGAGGAGTGAGCACCCATCATTGGGGGTCTGTTAGTAGAAGGTGAGCGAAGCAGCTGGGCCTCGGGTGCAGGAGGTCCAGGCAGAGGCTGTGCAAGTTTGTGAGACAGACATAGGTGAGGTGTCTGTATGGAAGGAACTTAAAGTCCTCACTTCGTGCTTACTTGTTGAAGTGCATGCTGACGGCTTGTGCACTTTTCCGTGTGTGTGCTATACTTCAGGAGGTTTTAAAAAAATTAACCGAAGGAGACATTGTGGGGGAGATTCTGAAGCAGTGATGGTGGGCAGGTACAGGTTGAAAGTTTAGTTTGTAGGAGACGTTGTTGACTTTGTGCCTGGCTATGTCAAAGGTGAGAACTAAGACTTGATGGCGGAACACAAAGTGCACGCAGACGTCCTCCAACAGATGAGGTGCTGTCCTGAAAGTGGGGTGTTGGAGAATCACTGCCATGCTGGGGATGTTCCCGTGCCCTCAGGAGATAGCCAGTCTGACGTGTGGACATGTTTTAGGGTCCTTAGTGTCATGCTCAAGCTTGGGGCCTTCACGCTTGGAGGTGAGGGCCGACAACACAGGCTGGAGTGGCTGGGGATCCCGGGAAAGGACCGGCTTAGGTGGGAGAGGACAGTTGGAGGGCAGTGGTGTGGCCATCCAGGCCAGGTGCCCATGTGAGTGGTTGTTAAAATGGGGAGGGCACTTCTTGCATCAGCCACTGTTAGACCCCACTGCTTCTGCAGAAATCCCAGCAAGTGTGGCCTGAGCACGGGAGGGCTTGTTTCTCTCCCACAGGAAGGATGCCCGCAGAGGGGCCTGGGGCCTGGATGGCGGCATCCTGGTCACAGTTCTTTCTGCTCTGCCTTGCTCAGGCTATGGCTTCTGTGCTCACCGGCAGGAGAGCCTGCCCAGGGCTGAGTCACCCTCTTCACATGCTTTCCAGAGCCCCCGCACCACCAGAGGCCCGTGGGAGGTGGATTCCTGGTTCCCAGAGCCCTGCACGTGGGTTCCCTGAGGCTGTGGATCGCAGTGGCTCTGAGGCGGACATGGCCAGCTGCTGCCACACACACAGCTCGCCTCTGTTAGGAGGAAGACGTGGCAACAGAGGAGCCTTCACCTCACTCTTCCTTTGAGCTCGTTATCAGGTCTGGTGGTGCGGCCTGTGTGTGTTCCTTGTAGTTCTCTATGTACAGGATCTTGTCATCTGTGAATAAAGAAAAGTCTACTTTTTCCTTTCCAATCTTGATTCTTTTTATTCTTTTTCTCGCCTGACCCACTGGTAAGAGGAGCTGCCGGTACGCTGTTCAGTAGAAGTGGTGAGAGTGGATGTCCTTGCCTGTGCTGATCTCAGGAAGCTCTCAATCTTTCACCATCAAGGACGCTGTTAGCTATGGGTTTTTCGTAAATACCCTTCAGCAAGTTGAGGAGTTCTGTAGTTTGTTGGGTTTTCTTTATTATCACAAAAGGATGTTAGATTTTGAGATGGTCATGTGGGTTTTGTCCTTTATTCTGTTAATGTGGAGTATTGTATTAATTGATTTTCAAATGTTAAAATGACCTTGCATTCCTGGTATACACTTGACCTCGGTATAATCCTTTTTTTGTATGTTGCTGGATTTGGTTTGCCAAAGTTTTGTTGAGAAATTTTGCGTCTGTATGCGTAAGGGATATTGGTCTCTAGTTCTGATTGGTTGTGATATTTTGTCTGGCTTTGGATTTAGGGTCATGTGGCCCCATGGAAGGAGCTGGGAGTGTTCCTGCCTCTTCTCTTTTGTAGAAGAGTTTTTAAAAGATCAGTACTGTTTTGTTTCACTTTAAATGTTGGGTAGAAATATCTAGGCTTGTTTTGGTTTTTGTTTCTTGGGAAATATTTTAAATTATTCATTCTGTTTCTTTACTTGCTAGAGGTCTTTTCAGCTTTTCTGTTTTCTCTTTAGTGATGGCATTTCTCTGTTGCATCCAAGTTGCTAAACGCAGTGATCAATCCTGGAGCATGCTCCACCGGCCACATCTTGTTCTCTTTTCCTGTCACACGTCACCACATGGTGTTTCCAGGTTGCTTCTGGGCCTGCTCACTGCCTGGTTTCAGTGCAGCCCTTGTGCCCAGATGCTGGCCCTCTGTCTCTTCCTCAGCCGCCCATGCTTGGCAAGGTTGGTGACACGCGGTGGGAGCTCAGTAGGTGTCTGTCTTTTTTTTGTTTTTTGCTGAGGAGGACTCTCCCTGAGCTAACATCTGTGCCAGTCTTCCTCTCTTTTGTCTGTGGGATGCTGTCACAGCGTGGCTGACAAGTGGTGTAGGTCTGTGTCCAGGATCTGAACCTGCAAACCCGGGCTGCCAAAGCAGAGTGCTCTGAACTTAACCACTATGCTGTGGGGCCGGCCCAGATGTCCATCTTATGGATGGACAATGTGAGACCAGAGGTCAGCGCTGCCTCCTCTCAGAGCAGGAGCCCAGTGAGAGGGTGTCCTGATTGTCGGTGGTTTCTGATGGCCTGCCCCTCTCCTGTCTTGAGAGAGCAAAATGCTCCTGCTCTGCCCAGGCTCTTTTAGACTTTGTTGTTTCAAGAGTTTGCCGGGAGAGCTCAGAGCTTCCTCTGGCTTCCTGTAGTTTCTCTCCTTTTGTCGTGAGCCTCAGTAGAAAGCTCAGTGGTTCTTTGAAGAGTCTTCACCTTTTGCCCTGATGTTAACCCACAGGCAGTAATTGTAAGACTCGGAAATACAGTGTCGATGAAAATAATCCATAACCAATCTATAAATGAAAATTTGGGTGAGTTTATTCTGAGCTTAAATCTGAGGATTATAACCCAGGGCCTTTCTTCCCGAAGGAAGAAAGGGCACCAAAGAAGTGGGGTGCACAGAGTGGTTATGTACCCCCAGAGAGGATGTTTCACATGATTGAAATGTCCCTTTTACAATAGTGGCGAGACTGCTCTGTCGGCACAGCGATTGCTGGAAACAGCAGGTAGGTCTTCTGTCTCAGTGAACGCAGCAGGGTGGCAGTCTGTTGTCTCCAGCTGGGTGGTCACAGGTGAGCTGGGTGGTCAAAGGTGAGTGCAGCAATCAGTTCCTAGCCTAAGGAAAAAGGCTAATGTGGGGGGAAGTTGCACCTTTATCTCAAGGTCCTTTGTTCTGGCCATAGGAAATGTCTAAGCAGATATGCAATGCGTGCTCAAGCCCTTTTGGAAGAAACAAAGTCAGGCCGAATTAGGTTTATACCAAATGGCTTCCTCATATACTCCAATATATCCTATTGCTTGACATTTTTATTTGTCAACAGTAAGAATCTTTTGTTGAATCTGTACTTATAAATTAACCTCTGTATTTTCTTTTCTGTTTACTGTAGTATGAGACATTTTTGCAGGGAGCAGTAGCAGAAATCAAAGCGCTGATCCCTTTATGAACACTGGGGAAGAGGTGAAATAAAACAGTAGAAATATTTTTTTCTTTTTAAAGTTAAAACTAAAATCCTTTAAAATTAGGGGGAAATTCTTTGCATTGAACACCATGCGAGGGTACCCTTGCTTTCTCAGTAGATGCAAAATTAAAACTGTGAAAGGTAGAAGATGCGTTTGTTTGAAGCTCATTTGAAAATGTAAGAACTGGGTGCCTCGTAGTTGGGAATAACTTTTCTCTTACCGTGAAGCTGCTTCCTCAGGTAAAGATGCATTTTCCTGTTTGTGCTCTTGTTTGTGCTCAATGTTTCACGCTCTCCGTGTGCCAGGCCACCCCTGCTCACAGGCGGTGGTCACTGAGGTGAGGAGGGCCTGGGCCCATGCATTTGCCTGCAGGTGGGATGATCCTGTGCACCCGCCAGGGCTGGGAGCAGCCCAGGGACCCTGGGGGCTCTTCCCCTCCATGCTGGAGAGCTGGTGGGCGCGGGGGAAGGTTTTGGGATTTGCAGGTGGGGGGACGCCCCCCCCCCCAAGTGGTCCCTGAAGCCATTGCTGCCCTGACTTCTGTCTTGACCCGTCATGTGCTGATGGTGCACGGTAATGAGGTGGCGGCTGTGCAGCTGCACTCGACACCTCATTTGGTCGCTAGTGTCCGTGTCTCCAGCTCCGTCTGGGCTGCTTGGAGCCCCGGCTGCTTTTGGAAAGCTAAGTTGAAGGTTCCAGCTGGGTGATAAATGGGAAGGGAGCCATTGCTTGTTGCTGTGCAGGCCCTGCCGTTGTCACCACTTGGACAGGCTGCTCTGGCCAACCTGGCCGTTACACCGAAGCAGGGCAGGTGTGGAAGTGGAGGAGGCAGGAGCGCCAAGGAAGTGAAGAGGCGTTTTAAGGAAAGTCCACACAGAAACACCTCATTCTGAGTTAATATTTTGACCGTCTCAGCAGCCCTGCTCTGGGCCTGGTGCGAGCCTGGGCACTCGCTGTGGCAGCTCCCGGGCTGGCTGCACGAGGAGCCAGGCCCTTCCAGCATTCGCCATCACGTGAGCTGGAGTCTGAGAGTCCTCAGGATGATCATGTGGGGCTGGGCTTCTATTTAACCCGTGTGGGTGGCTTTATTCCCCTTTTGTATCTGGGACCTTAAATGAGGCTTGGAGTGGAGCTCAGTGTTCACTGTCGAAGGCTGCTTTCCAGGATGTGCCTGATTTTGTAAACTCGAATTCTTAAATTGTGGTTTTAAAAAGCACCAGGACACAGAAATGGAATGAGGCTCGAGGCTCTGATCACCAACAATGAGGGCTCTTATTTGAGAAGATGAAGCCATGGGTCATTTGTTTGTTTTGAATCTATCTCCCGATGTTCAACAGACTGCAAAAGCTAACTCACCTGCTGTTTGTTCTCTCTGTTCCTTAGGCTGCTTTCCAGGAGAATGTGGGAAGACAGGTACGGTCACTTTTTAAAATCTTCATTTTAAAACTTCCTGTAGATTTAGAGGTAGAAATATTGAAGCTGCAAACTTAGCATCTTCTTGGTTGTTAGATGTGGGTAAGAATTTACCTAGAATAAGCTAATACTTAACAGTGACTTCTGGTCACCGATTTGCTCATAACATGACTCAGGTGAGTGTCGATACAAGTGTTAACAATTAGTAGTGTGTCTTACAGGAAACCTGAATGTATAGGTAATTTTACAAATACACACATCAGAAATCAGTGCCTTTCACATTGCTGAGGGCCACCCAATTTCAGCAGTTGCCTGTGGGTGCTGGAGAGGTGTAAGTGGTGGAGCTCGACGTCACAGGGACAGAGATCTGACCCCTGCCCATCCCACGTGTGGTAGGAACCAGCTTCCAGAAGCCATCAACTCTACATCCCCTCTTGATGCTTGTCAGCATCATTGCACCCCCTGGCCCTGAACCTCTCATCACCAGTCAGCCTTGACTGGGAGGGGTGGCCCCTATCCTCTAGTTATTCATTGTGTGTGACAGTGACCCCCTGCCAGGACATGTGGCCCGCCTAGTGCAGAATGTGCGTGAGGTCATGTTTCGGGGGACACCGGGCTGATCGGGGACGGAAGTCAGGCCACAGGACCTGACGGGAGCCATGCAGAGCTCGCTCAGGAGGGAGGAACCGAGAGGCGAGGAGAGGTGGGTATCAGAGAGAGAGGCCTTGGATAAATCACAAGAATCCAAGAGTGCATGCCCGGACATTTGGGAGGAGAATGCGCGAGCAGGGACTGCACCCCATCTGCCCTCCAGGTGCCCCCGTGTCTGTTTGGGTCCTTGAAGCAGAACCAGCCTCACTGTCTTCAACCCAGGGGCCTGCATTTGTGGGAAGATTCCCCTGGAAGCAGGGCAGGAGGAAGTCCCGCCTGGGGTTCTGCAGCTGGCGGGGGGGCATGTGCTGCTTTGCGCTCTTCTGGGGGCACCTCAGTTGTTTGAGGCTCTCTACCTGGAGGCCTGCCCTGTGCCGGTGGCTCTAACTTGCACACACAGTTGTCGGCGGGTGGGGGGCCCCAGAGGGAGGTTTTCTAACATGGTTGCAGAACCCACTTTGAGAACCGTGGCTCTGAACCTCCCTCCAGGGCCGGCCATTGCTATTCTGTGGACAACCACTGCCTTTTCTCTAGCGCTTGCCTTAGGATGTTGTGCTCCTCTGAGGAGGGGGCCCGGTTCTGATGGGCTATTCTACCTCCTGTCTCCCTCCTGGGTGTGGTGGCCTTTGGAGCCTGCTGTGACCATTGGGCCCCCTGGCTGCATGCAGCGGAGGTGTTCTGAATCCTCCTGGGGGCTCGATCCCTCTGGGTCCTTGCCTCCGGGTCAGGAGAGCACATCGCTGGGCTGGGAGCAGAAGATCAGAGGCTGGGGTGCTGGGCGAGGTTGGGAGGCGCCTCTCACCACGTGGGCTGGTATTGGTGAGTGGTTCCCCAGCAAATGAGGTGGGAGCAGAGAAAGGAGTCAGTGGGGACTCAGGCCAGTGGGACAAGGCTGTGGAGGGCAACCGTGGGGAGGTGAGGCCACGGTGAGTGCTCACTGAGGTGAGGAGCCTGCCTTGGTTGGGGTGGCTGTCCGGGTGGCTGACCTGCTGACCTTCCTGCGAAGGTGACAGAGCAGCAGGAGGGGAGGCACAGCCGGAGGTTCTGCGACCTGTGCTGCTTGGACAGCTGGGTCTGAGTGTGGCCATGTGGGTAGAGGGGGCGAGCTGGGGAGGTGAGGGGTCCACTCTGGAATGCAGAGTTAAGGCGAAAGTGGTGCCAACATGAGTCCAAATGGAACTTGGATGCCAGGGTCGTCTCGAAAGGTTAGGGGGACTGAAACCCACATCCTGCACTTTCTGAACTTGTGTTCCATTGAAACTCTTGAGAAGCTGAGACCCGGTGTCCTTGGTGTCACTCAGGCCATGTCTCCCTGGAGCCTGAAAACTCAGGAGAAAGCTGTTCCCTAGGAAAAGACGGCTGTCTCTGAAGGGTGGCAGGTGTGGAAAGCTCCAGAAAATGGTGCCACTCCGGGCTGGAGGCAAGAGCTGGACAAGGAAGAAACAGGCCAAGGGTTGGGACCGCAGGGAGGGTGGCCACTGTGCTTAGGAAGGAACCTGCTGGAAGCTGGACCAAGGGAGCACCAGAGTCGCCCCTGGAGTCAGAGCCCAGGAGAAGAGAAGGCCCCCGCCCTGGCCTTTAGCTCCCGCAGCTGCCCATTGGCAGCCCAGCCCCAGAGCTGTACCCGAGTCCAGAAGAGCAAGGGCTGTCTGGAGCAGGGGCGGCCTTGGTCCCTGCGTGGTCGGATTTGAGCTGTGTCCTCTGCATGTGGCACTCAGGTTGGGGTGGCCATCAGGGAGAGGAAAGGCCTTGAGCTGTGGTCTGAGTTTAAGCCAGCAACCAGGAGCTGACCTTTCCGGGGGCACGTCCCCACCCGCCTCGGCTTCTTCTCCACACACTGACCTTATGGGTAAAGCCAGCATGCGCTGCGGTCTGGGGTCCAGGGGAAGCTGCACAAGTGTTTGAGGGATACAACTTGGAGAGATGTGCAGCCCCATGTGGACCCAGCATGTGCTCGCACCTGTCCTCGGCGCTGTCCTCCTGCAGCTTGGCAGAACCTTGGAGAGGAAGGATGCAAACTTACTCAAGCAGACAGGCACGCACTTCTGGGGAGGGGGCGTCACTCCCGGGTTTGTGCCGGACTGATTTGGGGTGAAGTTATTATGGCCCCGGATGGGTGTACCCTGGCTCCAGTGGTGCAAGCACAAGACGCTGTCTTTGGCTACTGTAAGCACAGGGAAATCTTCAGGAGGAATTTGGTGGGGGGCCCAGGGCTGCAGGGCTGACTTCTCCATCCAGGCTCACGCCAGCCTGTTGGAGACTCAGGTCCGGACCCCAGAATTGGCATGGCTCTGTCCACCCCCACGCAGCAGGGAAGGGGTCGGGGGTCCCTTCTTTGCTGAGCGCCTGGACTCCTGGGGAGAGGGTCTCTCCTGGGGGGAGGTGGTCTCTGCTCGGGGGCCTCCTGTCAGTTAAGGGGCGATGAGCTAACCCTGCATCTAACCCTGCCGACAGCGCTGCCCCCAGGACTTTGCTCTGGTGGTCACTGCCGATCAGGCAGCTGGCTTGCTCACACCAAGGCCCTCCCTTTGCCCCTTTCCACCTGAGGAAACTGAGGCGCAGGGTGGCTGAGCCCCTGCTCTGACCTCTTGCTGTGCTTTGTCCTGGTTGTGAGCCGTGGGCACTTGTTCCTGGTGAGACCTGGTCCCAGGCCACCTCTGGATGTTGCCTGTAGCCCTTGTCTCAGTCATGCAGCAGCTGCAGGACCAGGGCCTTGCCAGGGCCATGCGGCACCTTTGTCGGTGTGGGCTCTTCTCCTCTCTCATGATTAGATACGAGTCCATGCTGGGGCCTGAGGCGCAGGTTTGTGGTGTCTCCACTGCTGTGCTCAGAGCTGTTTGGACGGTGATGTTTATGCACAGCGTTGTTGCCTGGGGATGTGAGATTTTGATGGTGAGGTGCCAGGATGGAGGAGAGTATAGAAGGTGTTAGGAGGGATCCAAGTGCTGGCCTGGAGAGTGGGCAGGCCTGGGTGGTGGGTGGAGCAGAGGAGGAGCACCAGCCTAGAGTGGCTCTGCACCTTGGGCTGGTCGGGGTCGGCTCAAGAGCTTGAAGACAACAGCAGGTAGACCAGGCGTCCAGGCTGCCCACTCGGGATGGCGAGGGGCGGGGGGGTTCTCTTCTGCATTTAGCTAGGTTGTGAGATGAAGTGGCTTTTATGTGTCGCTTGAGAACCAGACCACTGTTTCTGACCTTGTTCCCATGTCAGCAAGTGTGCATCGTCCTACATGGCGGTGCAGCCCCCTCAGCTTATTGACTCGTGAGTTCAGACTCCTGCCTGCTTTGCATGTGAGGGAGCTTCCGCCCATTTCCATTTCGTGGCTTGGGCGTTACCAGCCTCCACCCTTTGAGATGGGGGACAGAGGTGGGTGTCCCCTGAGCCTTCCTCGCGTCCCTCCTGTGGTTGAGGGTCGTGAGGCTTTTGCTCCTCCGTTGTAAGTTTGTCGTTTATATCTTTTTAGAAAACTGTTTACTTTGTCTACAGCTCTTCAGATATTCTCACGGACAGTGGTATCAGCAGCGACCTGCGGACTTCGGGGCTGGGCCTCGACTGGGAGAATGTCGTGGGTGTGGGTGGCACCCTTCCCTGACTCCCCGTTTCAGAGCCTGCTGCTGGGTGTCGGCTGTCAGGCCCCCTTGCGGGCCTCATTCCTTGTCCGGACCACTGTGTGGTAGGCGGGCTCTTGTCTGGGTTTCACAGACCAGGCAGGCGCCCGCCCCTGTGAGCGAGTGCTGGGGTTCTCTCCTGGGCGGGGCGTAGGTTGGCTGGAATCAGTAACTTTGATACTGTTAAAACCTGATGTCGCTTTCTGCTGTGTGGTTTAAAGAAAGGTCTCTTACAAGATTTTAAAGTTGAAATGTTTGAGTTGCTTGGAAAAAAATTAAATATTTTTAAGTGGTTCAAATAATTTTAGCATGTTGTCCAGCCTGGGATAGGTGGTCAACAGGGGACTGGACTGGAAAGCTCTTGGGTGGGCACAGTTAAGTAGTCGTAGTTTTAGCTCTTAGTGTTATATCGTGACTCTTTGTGTAAATGTAAATGTGTATGAATGTGGTTACTGAACTTCTGGAAATGCCATTACTCGTTTATATCATTTTCATCCTTTTTTTCTACTCTTTCGTTAGGGCACTTTCCCTCATGGAATTGATATTTTGACTGCTGCAGACTACTTTGCCGTTGGTAACAGATCCAACTGTTTCCTGGTTATCAGGTAAGTGTTTAATAGGCATCACAAAATGTAACATTCTCTGATTCCGATGTCAAAAGTCAGTTTCCACCGTTTTCTTTCTTCATCCTGGAATGTCCGCTAAGAGTAAATACAGTTTATGTGTGAAGAGCTAAAAATGGCATTGGAAGCTGTTACTGAAATGTGTTTCAGGTTGATTAGACGGCGTGCGTATGGTGTGGTTCCATTTACATGAAACTAGAAAGGCTAATCTGAAGGGACACAGCAGCTTGGGCGGGGCCCTGGGGGGCCGTGGGGTTTGAGAGTGAGAAGTTTGCTCGCTTCTTACAGGGGTTTCAAGCGTGGGAACTCGAAATGAACATTTTCTCTGAAATCGTCCCATCTGATTAGTGCTGTTTCTGTTGGTGGCTTGGTCCTTTACACAGAATAGCCACGAGCCAAAAGCGTGCACTGCCGTCTGAGTGACAGCTTCCCCCTGGGTGTCGCAAACGTATTGAGTCTCTCAGGATGAAACCATGGATTACAAGTGACTTTCTTTTTCTGTTCAGTAAAATAGTGTTTCCCAAGTTGAAGTTACCTCTGGGTTGTGGATGAGTAAGAAAGAGGTATTTGAGAAATCAGGTCAAGAAATAAATATTTAACATCCCTAACTGCAGTTTGCAGAAATCGCATCAAAACTTTGACTTACAGACTTAAGTAACGGGGAAGTTTCTTCCCCCGTCTCATTAACCTGTTGCAACACCAGCACGAACAGGGCATGATTTCATGAAGTGATTTATTTGCCTTAAATTGGGAGTAGAAACATGCCCAATGCATTTTTTAAAATTATTAACTGTTGTGTGTCCTCTCTAACAACCTCCTTTGCAGATCATGCAGAAACCACATTTCTCCATAGCCAGCATGGACAGAGTTTTTTAAAAATGTAGCATTTGGCCTCTTTCCCAGAGAAATCTGTCTGAACCCACCATCTCTATTTTTAGTGTCTTTCCCATCTTGCTCAGCATTTAATGGCCTTCTGTGCCTTATCAGTAATTTCTTGTTTTCGCTGATTGTTAATATTTAAACACACATTTTAGGTGGAGAATCTACTACCTTTCCCTGAGTTTCGTGGTAAAATAACTAGTGGTTTTAGCCTTGGCGTGTTTTTCTTGTCACTCAGGTTTCTAAGCTGCTCTAAGACTTACTGTAATTTGTTGTCTGCGTTTCATAGAGACATTTGGCAAAACTTGACCTTGCTCAGGGCGTGTCCTTTCATGGTCGTTTTGCGCACTTAGTATGGACGAGAGGTGGTCTGTGAGGGCAGCGTCGGTGGTCCTGGGGACTGGGGTCTGTGGCTGTATCCCATTGCCATGGGGCGCTTGGGGGGCTCTCCCCTCAACCTGAGGCAGGGCAGACACCCAGGGTCCTGCCGTCAGCCTGGATTGCAGGGTGAGGGAATCATGTGCCGAGGGAGCCTGGTGTGGGGGCACAGCCCAGGAAGGAAGGGTTCAGAGTCAGCAGGGCCCAGCATGGGGGCCTTCTGAGCCAAAATGATAAGTTTGGATTGTCCTGAGGTCACTGAACGCGGATTAATGGTCAGATCTGCATTTTGAACATCACTGTGGCTACATTTTGGTAACTGGAGGCAAGAAGACAGGGCTCTCACGAAGCCGGGGACGGTTGGTGGATGATCAGGGGAAGGTCAGTGGCCCTGACCAGCTGGGGGATGGTCAGAGGAAAGTCCGCGCCCCTGCCAAGGTGGGGATTGGTCAGGGCCGGGAGGTGGGTCTGCTGGAGCGAGTGGGCGTTGTCAGGAGACTGGAGGGGCTTTGAGAGCCAGAGGTGTCCAGGTCACTTGCAGCAGCAGGGTGCACCAGTGAGGGGAAGCGCCTGTGGGTTCTGGGGAGGGTTGGGCGCTCCACTTGGCATGTGCTGAATGTGAGTGGCTCCCAACACGTCTGGGTGGAGGCACCGGCTGATGCTCAGATGGTCCTTCTGGAGTCTGGAGTTTAGACACACGTTGGGAGCAGCCGGGCAAAGGCTGTCGAGGGGCAGACCAGTGACGTCTTACCTTTATCTTCATTTCTGAAGCTTTCTTAAAGTGCTGATGACACACAGAAAAGTGTACATATTTAACGTGTGCATCTGATAAATCTGACGTGTACGACTCTCACCACAACCCAGATAATGGAAGTCCCATCCACACAGGTTTCCCTGACCCCCTTCTCCAGGCAGCCGTGTCTTCTGTCTGTGGATCAGTCTGCATTTTCTAGAATTAGGAGAACAGAATCACATGCACCCTTTTATTTATTTCTCCTGGCTTCTTTCACTCTGCATACTATTTTAGGTTCGTCTTTGCTGTGTGTGTTAACGATTCATTCATTCCTTTGTTGCTGACCAGTAAGCCATCGATGACCGTGTCTGTTGGTCCATTGGCCTCTTGAAGGACATCTGGGTGCCTCCTGTCGGGGTGATTACATGCGAGGCAGCCATGAACATCCGTGTGCTTTCACTGATCTTTTTAGATACTTAGGAGTGCAATGGCTGGGTTCTCACTTTTTATAAGAAACTGCCAAGTGGTTTTCCAACGTGGCAGCACCATTTTCATGCCCTCTGGCCTTGAACAAGAGTTCCGATTCCTCTGTGTCTTCACCTGCCCTTGGTGGGGTCCGTCTTTAATTTTAGCCTTTCTAGTGGATGCGCAGGAAGAACTCATTAATTTGTGTTTTCCTCATGACTGATGACACTGGGCATCTTTTCATGGGCTTATCTGGCAAATCTCCTGTCTATTTACTTATTGGGTTAGTTGTTTTGCTTCTTATTGAGAATTCTTCATATATCCTGGATACAAGTCCTTTTTCTGGTACGTGATCTGCACGTAGTTTCTCCTAGTCTGAGACCTGTCCTTTCAGTATCCTGTATGTTCCCGTGACAAAACCTTTTTTAAAAAATTAGCTTTATTTTTGCACACCTCTTTTATTACATGTAGTTTACATATAGTAAAATTCACCAGTTTAAAATGTGGGTTTTGCAGATGTGTCACTACGGCTGCAGGCACTCCAGGAAGTGCCCTCGTGCCCCAGCCGCCCCTTAGCCGCCGTCTTTCACCGAGTTGATCTTTTCTAGAATTCCGGTCAGTGGGATCGTGTATGTGCTGTCCTTTCACTTTGCATCATTGATTCCTCGTACTCCTGAGTGTCGGTTGTCCAGTCCCTTCCGTTGCCGAGTGGCATCCACGCAAAGGAGTCCCTTGGCTTGTCTCCCGTTCACGTGGACAGCCCTTTGGCCTTTGACGTTGTCACCAGGCACTACTGCTTCTGCTGGCTGTTTTCTCTGTGGCGTAACTTGCAGTTGCTAGCACTTCTTTTTGGTTTTTCTTCTTGCTGTTGTAAATTTCTTTAACAGATTTCTGATGTGTGCAGAACTGTGACCTTCTTAAAGGCATTTTGTCATATTTTGCTTTCTAGGAATCTTGTGTGTTCCTGTCCTGTTAAGCTCTTCAAACTCAGGCCCCCATGAAATGCTTCCTTGTCTTCTGACTCGGTGAGCGCCCGCGGTCCCCAGCAGCTCAGCTCTGCTTCTCCTTGCTCACTCCCACGTCTGCTGGGTGCCCTGGTTCTGTCACATCTGCATCCCTAATGGCCCTCAACCGGTCCTCATCTACCTCTCCGCTCCGAGGTCATCTTAGTCCAGCTCACTTCCTGGACCCTTGAGAGCCTCCCACTGACCCCTCCTCCCACCTCGTCATCTGCCTACAGTCTCGTCACCCCACCCCCTGCCTCCTGGCCCTGCTGCCCCAACCGCCACCCGCTCGCCTTGGCTCCCCTTGCTGTCTGTCCACTGGTGGACGCCCCGTTGGTTCACGCTTGGCCTCTCCACAGACCCGAGTGCTCACAGTGCGTGCTGAGCACTGCCTGGGCTGGTGGTTCCAGCAGAGCATCTTCTCCAAGGTCAGCCTTTGGTTGGTACCAGAGGTGGGGCTAGAACTCAGGCGGCTGCCTCTGCCGGCTTCTTCCCGTGAGGCCACTGGTCGTTTCTCTGATGCTTCTCTGGAATCCTGTGCGGCTCCAGACGCCGGCTGGGGCGAGTCTGTCTATTGCTTGGCACCAGGGCCCCTTAGGAAGTGGGACTGGAGTTGCGTCACGGCTCCATTTCTGTTTTTCTTGACTCCCTCGCAGGCATTTCGTAGCCTTTTAGAGGGCTCTCCGTTCCACCCACTTGTGCAGAAGCCTCTGCTTTCTCTCAAATCCAGAGCAAAGACTTTCCCTGACCTGACTCTCCCAGACCTCACAGCTTGTGGCACACGCATGTCCACATGGCACCCGTGTTCACTACATGTCCGTGCACACGTCCCCACCAGGATCTGTATAAAATCATGTTTCCCCCTTCTCGGCTCTTTGTGCCACCTCTCAGCTTCCATGTGACATGCGTGGGTGATGGCCAAGTCCATGATGGGGCTGTGTGGATGGTGTGGCAGGTGGGACAATATGTGTGAGCGTTGGGTGTGTCAGAGGCAGGAGGTGTAAAAGTGCATTTTTTGGAATAGGTGACACACGTGTGTGCTTTGAAATTCAGGAGGTGCAGGGGGTGTTCAGGGGAAACCATGTCTCGCCTCTCTTCCTGGTTCATCCCCTGTCCCTCCCGGTTCCCTCTGGGGTTGAGGCCGGCTTCTGTGTCTGGTAGAGCGATCGGCTCACTTCCTGCGTGTAGGTGTGTTGACTCCATCCATCCTGCTGAGTGGCGGTATGCCGTGGACGTGTTGGAGCAACTGAGTCATGCCAGCGTCAGGTGGGTCAGAGAGTGGCGCTCAGCTGTAGAGGTCTGCACTACATACGGACATGTCTGCGACGCGCTACATACAACACCCATGTGGGACTTTTGTCTTTGTGCTGCGTCTCGGAGCGTTCCAGGTCTGGACGTAAGTGCAGTCTGCAGGTCCCCCTGCCTGGCCGTTGGCTTCTGTCCAGTCTTTCGCTGCTGTGAACGATGCGAAGTGCGTATTTCTGTGCAAGTCGTTTGTCACCTGTGTGGTTGTATCTGAAAGGATTAACAAAAGTGGAATTGCTGGACCAAAGGGTATTTACATTTTAAGTTTCCTGGACGGCACCAGTCAATGTCCATAGAGGCTGCACCAAAATGCTGCCCTAGCTGTGTTTCCGGATGCTTCTAGATCATTCCAACAATGGCTGCCAGCCCTCCTGACTGGCATCTGACAGACGGACAAAGGCTTTTCCATTTCCCTCGTGAGTGAGGCTGACCCTTGCAGCGTGTGTTGGAGCGACATCTGGGTTTTCTTTTCTGTGAATGTCTGATGGTATTTTCTTTCCGACTGGAAGAACTCCTTTATTTTTTTTTTAAGATTTTATTTTTTTCCTTTTTCTCCCCAAAGCCCCCCCGGTACATAGTTGTATATTCTTCGTTGTGGGTCCTTCTAGTTGTGGCATGTGGGATGCTGCCTTAGCGTGGTTTGATGAGCAGTGCCATGTCCGCGCCCAGGATTCGAACCAACGAAACACTGGGCCGCCTGCAGCAGAGCGCGCGAACTTAACCACTTGGCCACGGGGCCAGCCCCAGAACTCCTTTAGTTTAAAGAAGGCTCTTGTTGCGGTAGCAGTTGCAGATGTTTTACCTTTTCCTTTGTTTATGGTATGCTTTTCCTGGCACACATTTTTCTTTTTTGGTCATGTGTTTGAATGTACTGATCTCTTCCTTTGTGGCCTCTGGGTTTTGGTCATAATTAGGCCTCACTGACTCGGAGATTATTTTGTTGAAATTCTCAGGTGGTGTTTTCAAGAGATGTAACTTTTATTTTTAAGGCATAATCCACACTCCGTCATCTGTACTTGTGCAAAGCGTGTGGTTCAGCGGGTGCTGGCGGTGTGCGCCTGGGTGGCCAGCGCCTCCATCGAGATGCGCTGGCTCACGCCTCGGCCCAGGCCCGCCCTGCCCGGCACTGTAGATCACTGATGCCTTAACAGACTGTCGCAGGTGGAGTTAGAAAGGATGTGCTCTTGCACCTGGCTTCTTTTGCTCAGCATGATGGTCTTGAGAGTCATGCGTGTTGTGTGTGTCGGTAGCTGGTTCCTCTGTTGCTGAGTTGTCTTCTCTTCTGTGGCTGTTCCAGCTTATCTGTTAGTTCGCCTGTTGTAGACATTAAGGTTGTTTTGAGGTTTTAGCTCTGATGAATAAAGCCGCATTTAGAAGTCTTGATGTGGACATATGTCTTCATTTCTCTTGGATAAATGCTTCCAAGGGGATTTTTGTATATTTATAAAAACTGCCAAACTGTTTTTGAAAGCACATTCTCACTAGTTGTGTGTGAGAGTTCTTGTGCCCCCACGTCTCACTGTCTCTGGATATTGTCTTTTTCAGCATGTTTATTGCAGGCTTTCCTGAGTACACACGACCCATGATAGACCATCTGGTTGCCATGAAGATCAACCACTGGGATGGGTAGGTTTTGGAAGATGTGTTCTGATTGGAAATATTTGTGCAAATATGAAATGTGCCTCCCATCTGTTAACTTGAGCCCTGTGAGATTCCTCACGTTCACCTCTGTCCTCTTCACGGTGCTTTCCCACGGCTCTGCCCAGTGCTGGCATCTCTGAATCACTTGGGGTGGGAGACTGGAGACCCACCTTGCCATCCAGCTCCTCGGGGCTGGCGGCTGTGTCCTGAGACAGGCTGCACTCTGTGCTCTGTTCTGGTCAGTTCTCTCCTCCTCTGTTGCAGTCAGAGGTTAGTCATTTGTTTGTGTGTTTATTTTCGTTAGTGCTTTTGACTAAGGGGCCAGTTGACAACTCGTGTATACAGTCTGTCCTCTATTTCATGAGTCGAATAAAGCTAGAACCATCAAAATGAAGGAACTAACAATTTTCTCTGTCCCCACCCTCCAGGGTCATCAGAGAGCTCTCGGCGAAGGCGCTGTCTAACCTGGCCCAGCGAGCGCCTGAGTACAGTGCCACTCACGGTGAGTGTGCTCTGGCTGTCCCGTGGGTGCCTCTCCCACCACACGCGCGCACACACACGTGCACCTCAGACATGCACACACACACGGCAGGACACTGAGCACAGCCCCCTGCGGGTGTCGAGGCCTAGCGGGCTAGAGATAACATCGTGTTTCTCTATTGCTGAGAAGTGCATGCGGAACTGGTCTGTGCTTAATCGGGACAGGACACAAGCCAGTTGCCACCGCCTCTGCGAGGACAGACATTGTGAACACCGCATCTGTGTCCTGGGGGCAGGTGCCGGTCCCAGTGGGGCATGGACGGAGTGTGTTGTGCATCATGCGCGTTTCAGAAGTAGCCTTTTTTAAAGAACAAGTGAAGTAATTCATAGTGTAATATACTACAGAATAGGCTGCTTCCCTAACTCCCGGGTGGCTCCTGCGTGATTCGCCAACGTCTGTGGGACGAGCTTGAACTGGTGCCTCAGAGTCCTCGTCAGTGTGGAATCAGCCTGGGGGAGCACCGCCGAGTCTGAATTGATTACGCTGTCATCACTGAGGAAGGAGCCCACGTGTCCCATCCTGTCCTTTCTACTTGGAATAGTTCAAATGTAGGGAACAATACACGAATTCCTCAAAATTATACTTATTCCCGCTGACATTTATTAGAGTGAGTAACTAGTAGTCGAATCATAGTGCCTCACTTAGAGTTATTGATTTTTCTTAGGTGTGTGTTTTACACTCTGGGGCTTTAAGATTTGGGGCCTCTTAGTCCCTAAGGGCCCTTTCAGCTTTGTGGTCTGTTAATTAACCTTACTCGGGAATCTTGCCTTTAATGGACAGTCTTTGCCTGCATGAAGGGGTGCTTGGTGTCATCCTTTCTGCCCAGGTCAAAAGTGTCAGCGGCCCCAAGATAGGGGATTCCCCGATTCTTCTTCTTTTTTTTTTTTTGGAAGATTAGCCCTGAGCTAACTGCTGCCAATCCTCCTCTTTTTGCTGAGGAAGACTGGCCCTGAGCTAACATCCGTGCCCATCTTCCTTTACTTTCTATGTGGGACGCCTGCCACAGCATGGCGTGCCAAGTGGTGCCATGTCTGCACCCGGAATCCGAACTGGTGAACCCCGGCCTGCTGAAGCAGAATGTGCGCACTTAACTGCTGCGCTACCGGGCCGGCCCACCCGATTCTTAAACGCTGATGGCTGCCAGCTGCAGGTTTGAGTGTGTGTGTGGGAGCTCTCCTGGCTTTTACACCCTCCACTGCATTTGTGCATTTGTGGAAGCTGAGGCTCAGGGCTGTGAGTCTCCCAGGCTGGCGGGGCAGAGCCAGTGTGGAGGTGGCTCCTCATCTGCACTTTCTGCCAGGCTATAAGGCTTCTGTGGCCTTGCTCTCTGGCCCCAGAGCACAGAAGGCTCAGAGGCTGCCTCTGCTCCAAGCAGGAGAGAACAGGCTCCTGAGCTGGGGCGCACCGCGTGTGCAATGGAGCACCCTCGGCTCGGCCTCTATCCTGCTCTGCCCACTTGATGACAGCAAAGACCTGGAAACAGCCTGTTTTCCTTTTTCCCTGCTCTCTGTTCTCGACCTGTGTCACCCACCCTGTGTCTGGGGACCCGGAGGGCATGTGCTACTCGGGGTGCAGGAGGTGTCCTCAGTCAGGTCCTGCTCACTCCGAGCGCTGAGGAGTGTGGCATGTTGGTGACTTGAGGTTAAGTCCTGGATGTTGCAATAATGATCCTGACAGGATCACTTTCAGTAGTGCATTTCTCCCCTTGGATCCTGAATCCGCATGTCTACAAATTATCCTCTGTGTTCATGCCACGTGTCCTCCGCCCTTGTCCTTTGCAGTCTTCCCACGTCTGCTGTCGATGACGCAGAGTCTGGACCTGCACACGCGGCATGGGGCAGTGCTGGCCTGTGCGGAGGTTGCCCACAGCCTGTCCAGACTGGCAGTGCAGGAGGACAGGTGAGCACCACTCTCCCGCGGGACCCCATGGTACTCGCGTTTGTTGTTTGTGTCCGTGTCCCGGGTCTGCAGGTCCCCACTGTTTATTTGACGAGGTTCATCAGTGGTCCCCTCTCCTCTGACAAGCCACATCCTCTGATGGAGCAGCCTCCCTCCGGGGAGCCAGGTGGGGCTGCTGATGGCCATGAGCGTTAAGCAGCTGTGCTCTCAGGCCGCCTCCCGCTGTCTGAGGTGGTGAGTCAGACTGTGACGGCAGAGGCAGTACTGAGTCGCTCACATAGTCAGTAGTCTTCGTTCATTTGTCACTTTTCATAATTTAAAATATCAGAGAATATAGAGGTAAAAGTTTCCACCAAGCACTTTTTCCGTTGGTGAAATTTGTGTGGATGAATAAGCTCGCGATGCAGGCTCATTTGAGAAGTTTACGCTTGTGAGGACGTTTGCGAAGAACCACTCAGTTTTTCGTACTCTTCTCTCCACCCGACTTTTCCTCGAAAGTGAGAGTTCATGACGCATGTAATGTCTGTGACCTGGTTCTTGGACTCAGTGCGAGAACTGAGTCGTGTCGTGTCACTTTGGGTGGTTGCCTGGGGACAGAATGACAGTGAGACACCACCATGACCCCTCCTCTCACCAAGGGGCCCCGGAGTCTGGTCGTCTTTCGCCTCAGGCTCAGGCTCACAAGCATGGTCTGTTTCAAGGGTGTCTTGTGTGGGTGCAGTGGCCCCGGGGGCTGGGCCGAGGACCTGGCGTCACAGCAGTGCTCACCTGGCTGAGGAGAAGTCCAGGGGAGACCAGGCGTGATTGCCCTCCCAGTGCAGCCACACGGGTGCACCTCATTTGCTGGCACGCAGTGTGACGACACGTATGCCATGTCACCCACCAGGGAGGGTCAAGGGACCAGTGCCCAGGGTTCATGGGGGACTGGTCATGTGGGTATTCTGTCTGGTATGTGCTAAAACTCCAGACTCCCAGAAGGAAAGCAGGCTTCAGCATAAGCCTCGTGCTTTGTACAAGCAGTGTGGGTGCAGGGAGCCACCCTCATCGTTTAGGGAACGGTAGGAACCCTCCTGAGATCCAGGTTTCTGGTGCCAGTGAGGGCCAGCCTCGTGAGCAGGCCTTCACAGGATGGCGAAGGGCCACTGGGCGAGCTCCTCTCTGGCCACAGGCCCTGCTCTCAGCTCAGCTGTCCTGTCTCTTTTCCAGAGCTGCGAACCTGGCTGCTCCCTGCCCCAGGGCCCTCAAGTGCTCCCCGTCCCCAGGGCCTCAGTGCCCCCAGGGCTCTCAGTGCTCCCTGTCCCCAGGGGTCCCGGCTCTCAAGCTGGCCTCCTTCTTTCCTTGTTGCAGGACTGTTTCCTTTGTCAGCAGACTGCTGCCTCTGTCAGAGCTTTCCAGTGAAGGTCCTTCCATCACCCCCTTGAGTGGACGCTGCTTTGGGGGAGTCCCCTGCAGGTGTTTAGGGGAGCTGACGGGCCCCAGACAGAATGCAGGCCCGAGCCGTGGCTTCCTTGGTTCTCATTGTCCTCCGCCTCTCACAGGTTGTGCTTGACCTTCCACAGGCCCGTCGCGGACTACCTGGATGAAACAGTGGTGCAGGGCCTGAAGCAGATTCACCAGCAGGTCTGTGTGCAGTGCTGGAGCGTGCCCCTTTCTCGAAGCCTCTCGGAGCCTGGCCAGTGTCCACCTGATCGCTAGAGCTCTCTCCACTCTCCTCAGCCCCATGTGAAGCCCTGGGGTCTGATGACCAGAAAGCTTCCCGCTGAGGACCGGTCCTGGGGCCTGTTGGCTGACCCGGGCTCTGTCTGCTCACAGCGGCTCTCTCCATCGGCTGCTCTCTTGTGGCCGATGCCTTATGGGTTTGTCTGGATGGGAAGAAATCTCAGAGAAAGTGAGCTTCTCAGAGTTTCTTCTCATGTGGCCAAAGTGTCCTCAGGGCAAGACAGAAGTTGACTAATGGCCAGCGTAGTCTGGGTGTTGCAGATAGCACTCAGCTCCCGTGTCCAGTCCTTGTCTATGTCTCATGGTGCCCGCCGTCCTCCTCCTCGGGGGAGCTCAGCGACTCAGGGCGCATTCCCTGCCTTTGGTCGCAGAGGCGGCCTGTTCTCGTGGAGATGGCGCGTAGGATAAGCACGAAGCCCTTTGATTCCCAACTCTGCCTCTAGGCGGGAATCTTGAGTCTGAATTACACCCAGAATTTTTGGGTGCACTTCTCTGGGGAGAGGGTGTGTGTATTTTTCTGGGTTTGTGAGATTCTCAAAGGCATCTGTGACTCCAGGTAAAGTATGAGCTCTGGGTGCTAACGTTACAGGAAAACATGAGAATCACGAGGATTTAACGGCTTTACTGTTTGTTGTTCTGCGTGAAGTTTTGTATTTTTCCAGATTTTCCCCTTCGTATAAAAATACACTGTTTTGATTTCAAACCCTTATCCTATTAGTGTGTTAACTCGGTTTGTGATTTTGGCAAAGCTGTTTAGTCTGCTTATTTAATCTCCCCCTTTTGAAGCGGAGCCTGGCGCTCACATCTGACTTTCAGGCCCAGTGTGTGGGTGTGCGAGTGTCACACCGGCAGTGGTGTAGATCCCGAGACTGGGCTCCTCCTCCTGTGAAGTGTGGGCAACGACACGCCCACGTCCTTGCTCGTTTGGGGATTAGAGACTGCGTTTAGAGTGTCCGTGGAGTTTGGCACAGTGAACCTTCAGTAAATTTTAGCTGCAATGGCAGTGGCGATGCTGGGAGGCGCTTCTGAGTTTTTCAGAAGAAAAAGGATCATCAGAACCCGGGTTGGAATGCTTAGTTTTCTTCCTGAGAGGCCGTCTCGGGGAACGGTTATGAATTGGACCCTGGGGCCAGAACGCGGGTCAGTCCTGGCTCCCCTCACTGGCTGTGCCTCAGTTTCCCTCCCAAGTGGGAAAGTGGGCTGTTGTGAGGGTTCGGTGAGATGGTACTTGTCAGGGGCCTAGTGAGGGGTGAGCCCTCACGGAGTGGAGAGGCTCCGTACTTGGGTCTTGCAGTCAGCTCTGAGGCCAGCCCAGCTGAGGCGCCTCCTGTACCATTTTCTCCTTGTTCTTGGTTTGATGCCCATTAATGTTGTATACCTCCTGTGTTATTTTAAAAACACAAATAACTTACATAACTAAAGAACTTTCAATTCTTTATCTTTAGCTTTACGATCGTCAGTTATACAGGTAAGCTTTACAAACCTGAAGTTCTTATGATTTGTGTCTAATTGAAGAAAATGCACTGTCAGTAAAGGTTGGGTGGTCGGGTCACTCTTTTCAGCAGCTGAGTTGTGAGGCTACTATTGAATCGTCCTCCCTGATGTCTGCACTGAGCTTCTTTGATTGTGCAGGTGTTAGCGCTGCTTACAGTCAAGAGATAGGAAAAGTCGCATTGGTATTTTTAAGTTTTGTTGAGGTTTCTTGACATGTAAGGCTGGCTCGTCCTGATGGTTGCAGACAGTCATGTGGCCACAGCCACGACAGAGCAGCCAGCGTGGCTGACACCCCCCCAGCCCGGCAGCCCCGCCATCTGCTCTCTGTCACCATGGCGCTGCCTTTTTTAAATTTCATGAAGATGGGATCATACTATGAAGTCTTCGGGGTCTGGTTTCTTTCACTTCACGTGATGTTTCTGAGATTCATCCGTGTTGCTGCGTGTGCAGTGTGTGTTCCCACGCACTGCTGTGTGGTTTCCAGTGGTGTGCATGTGCTTGGTGTGTTTCTCTGCTCGCCGGGTGGTGGACGTATGAGTTGTATCAGCTCTTGGCATTAGGGTAAAGCTGCTGTGGACACTGGTGCATGAGTCTTGGTGTGCACTTGTGCTTTCCTTTCTCCGGGGTGAATCCCTCAGAGCGGTGGTGCTGGGTCGCGTGGCACATGTGTGTTTTTAAGACACTGACAGACCTTGTGAAACAGCTGTGCCGTGTTCCTCCCACCAGCTGCAGGTGAGAGCTGTCTGTGTTCTTGTTAGCACTAGGTGTGGACAGTCTTAAATGGAGGCGTTCCCGTGGGCCACTTTGATTTGCATTTCCCTGGTGACTTGTGACCTTGATCTTCTCCTGTGATGACAGGTCATCCTCTATCTTCTTCCATGCAGTGAGTGTTCAAATCTTTTGCTCATTAAAAAAATTTCATGGTCTGTCTTCTTCTTACTGAGGTGTCAGTTTTCTTTACGTATTTGGGATGTGAGCTCTTTGTAGACATATGGTTTGCCAGAATTTTGTCCCAGTCTCTGGCTTGCCTTTTCGTTTTTCTTAATGGCTTTTTAATGTAACTGTGTAGGGTAGCATCAGCCTGTTCTCATTTTTGCCGCCTCCTGCCTCCAGTGTTCCGGACAGCCTCCCGCCGTCTCCAGCCTCCCTTCTCCAGAGCTCAGGCCAGGGTCTTCCCTCTGGAGCCAACCGGATGGTCTGTGTAGTCGCTGGTGTTGCCATTTGTTGACTTGGGGCCGCTCTGAGTTGGTGCTTATCATCTACAGTTGGTCTCCTTTAAGTCTCTGCCCCTGTTTTATTTCAGAATCCCCTTTTCTGGACAAGTCTGTCCCTGGTGAGACTGCACAGGTGCTGCCTCCGTTCCCACTAACAGTCAGACCTTCCTGTCCCACGGACCACCCGTGGCTGAGCGAGCCTGTAGGCCTGAGCAGGGCTCATCCACATCCTGCGAGTGTCTCTGGGACGTGGTTGGTGTGGAGGTGTGCCAGGCTTTGGCTCTCTCAGCGACTGCCTTCGCTTGCTGGGCACTGCCTCTGTGCCGTCCTACAGGTGCATGTCTGCCGGGACTTGCGGCTCTGCTTCCTGCCAGAGTGCACATTAGTGGACTTGGGCCAGAAGCACCTGGTGGAGCCTTGCGTGGACCCAGACGGACAGGACTCACTGTGGGTGGGCAGGAGGGCGGGCTCTGCCTTCAGCACGAAGGTGACCATTCTGGGGTCAGGCTTTCCTTGGTAGCTTGTGAGGAGGGGCCTGCACCTTGGTAGGCCTGGGGCGGACTCTGCTGCTGCCATTCCCACGGGAGCCCCCAGGGGCTGAGCCCCTGCGATGCAGGCTGCTCTCGGCGATTGCTCTGACACGGCCAGCATTTCCTCTGTTTTAACAGCGAGAAAGGAGTAACTCACCCTCATATAAAACCATGTTCGTTTCTTTCTGATGAAATGGCTTGGACTTCACTGGACTAAAGAGCCACGGTTCAGAGCCGGCAGGGAACCACATGCAGATGGCCGCCACAGGGCGACTGAATGCGCGTGTTAGGCGCAGCTTTATCTGGAAGCTGTAGGCTTCTGACATCTGCCAGCATCTCACAGATTCTAAACGTGCATGTGCTCTTTGTTTTTAGGGATGGATCTTAAGAACAAATAGACAATAACACTCTTCAGTGAGGTCAGTGTGGAACAGTCAGACGTGGACCCTCCCTGTGCTGCAGTGGCTCTCCGGGGACCCAGGCCTGGGTGCCACTGCATTGTTTATCCACTTTGTGCCACCCACACACACATCCCGGCCAGAGGCCCCAGTCAGTGACCACAGGAGCGAGGTCACGTCACCCCTGCAGTTGGTTGCAAGTGGGTGTTATACCCACATCCACTCATTCTGAGCTCTCATATCCAAGGTAATCCCATTATTTCCTTGGAATATTGTTTTCTTATTGTGACTTTGGGGATCCCTGAGACCACCGTCAGGCTTGGTGACATGCTGGAAGGATGCAGAACTCAGCAAAGCCGTTACACTCAACGGCTGTGGCCACTGCAGCCACACACAGGTTAAATAGCAGCAGAAGAGGCCCACAGGGCAGAGTCCAGGGAGACCAGGCACAAGCTTCCCATTTTCCCTTCCCAGTGGAGTCATGCAGGCGGCCCTGAACCCTCCCAGCGGCCACTCAGGACACACGCACGGCTCTTGCCACCTAGGGGGGCCCACCTGAGCCTTGATGTCCAGGGTTTTTATCAGGTGGAGCTGATTCTGTGTAGCCCACCTGCCAGCAAAGACCACCCATCAGGGCCCAAGGCCCAGGTGCACAGAGAACTCCTGTGCGGCACAGCATCCTGGGGGCTCAGAGGCAACCTCCCCGCAGCTGGGACAGAGCATCAGACCTTTCTAGCCACGGCCTCCATCTTCCCCGGAAAGTGACCCTGGCTGTGGAGCAAACTTCCTCTGCCTTTGAGGAACCCCTTAGGTTCAGCCCGGGGCTAGAGCTGTGTGTCCATGTGACCGCAGAGCCCCCGGCACCAGCAGGAAGGAAGCAGAACCAGAGCATCCTGGGGGTTCTGACAAGCTAATGGGGTGCTGTCCCTGTGACATGTGAGTTGTCAGTGCTGGCCTGCCGGGCGGGGTTGTGCTGGGAGGTCTGCTGTGCGTGGTGGGAGCTCTGAGCACTCGCTGTGTCCAGCAGGGTTGAGGGAAAGCTCATTCCCTGTTGGGCAGAAGGGGAGGGCTGGGAGTCCTAGCCAGGCTGCAGTGGTGCCCGTGGCCCACTGGGAACCGAGTTCTGAAGCCCAGCACCTCTGAGGGGCCCGGTGCTCTGGAAGCCCTGGGTTGAATTTCCTGTGACACTTGAGTACATGATGGCATTATTGCTTGTGATGGCCACATCGGAGTCCCTGCATGTCACCCAGCAGTGGCAGGCCCTCCTGTAGGAGCGGTGACAGGCCGTCATTTGCAGGACAGAAGCACAGAAGTCTTAAAGCAACGTGGACTCTGAGTAAATGGAAACGGCAGCTCATGTAGTCAAGTGAAGATGGATCTTGACCTTGGAGTGGGACATGTGAGATGTATATGTGAGAGGCACGCGGAGGCAGCCCCCAGGGTGGGCTATCACTGTGGCCCCAGCCCCATGCTGTGGTCCCCCAGGGAGTGTGCGCCTGTCCCTTCTGTGAGTAAAGCTGAGGCCCCTTGGAGATTCCTGATTCAGTTGTCCTGTGAGGGCTGCCCAGCTGTCCTGGGAGCAGTGGCCGTGGGCCCCAGGGCGCCGGCTCTCCTTCGTCTCTGCATGGCTCTCCCTGTGCTTTCTCACTGATTTGAGTGCCATTAGGAACTGCGTTCTCTGTGGTTTACTGTCCTCAGAAAAGGCTCCCTGGGAGAGGGTGTAGCAAGGACTGCTTTTCTCTCACTCCCAGTGTTTTATCTTGAATTATGGGCCTAAACAAAATTTAAAGAATAGTGTAGAGAATACCTGTACCCCTTTTCCCTGGCTTCATCAGTTATTAACATTTTGACCGTTTGCTTTGTCTTAGCTAGTGGGCTTCTCTCTCTGTACTGTTTGTTTTCTTTGCAGAAGCTAAGTTGTAGGCATGATGTTTGAGCTCTGAAACGTGAGGATGAGTTGTGGGAGAGCCTTCTCTGTGTAACCTGCACCGCCGCTCTTCACAACCACAGTGTCAGCACCAAACCCACGGGCGTCATGGTGAGCCAGGTCCTCCAGTTGTCCTCTGGTGTTTTCGTAGCACCCCTACCCCCACCAGCCGGGATCTGCTCAGCGTCACAGACTGTGTTGGATAGTGTTCAGTCCCTGCTCTTCTGTTTTTCATGAGATGGTCTTTTTTGAGAGTTTGGGCCAGTTGTCTTGTGTAATCTTCTGCATTCTGGGTTTGCCAGGTTGTTCCACAGTTAGGTCTGGCGTAACCACAGTATGGCTGCATGGCTGTGTGGATACTTGTGTTGGCCACGCGGGGTGCATGCTGGTCTGGTTGTCCCCTAGTGGAGGTGCTGAGTTTGATCCCTGGTGCAGGTGGCCTCCAGAAGATCAGATGAGCCAGTGGGAGGTGCGTCCTCTCGGCTGGGGAGCGAAGCGGTGCGGGGCTTTGGGCTGTCTGAGTCCCCGCTTTCCTTCCCTCCTTGCCTGACTCAGGGTGCTTGTCCGATCCCCTCATTCTTTCTACGTTGTGACTTGGAGTTTGTGTGGGAAGAACAACTTTCCGTCCCACCCCTCGGCTCTCTCTGATGTATCCCTGAGACTCGTGGGTGCTTTTTGCCCCCAGTGTGTGGTAATTCATTAGCATCATTGTTACTCTTTTTCTTGCTCAGATTGTCCCATATTTGGCCACAGGAGCTCGTTTGAATTGACTCCGCTGTCAGTTTTACATGATCCTCTTAGTCTTTCAGCATTTCTTTGTAGCAAGATCCTTTTAAACCTCTTGCTTTTTATTATTTTGGTTTTTGTTCCGACTGCTGTTAGTTGCATTCTTCTTTTCGGATTCGTGTTTATTTCCTAAAGTTCCATCTGTGTCTCTTTGTACCTTTCCTTTCTCTCCTCTTCATGCCTGTTTCCCTCTGCCTTCCTGGACATGTGGAGCCTATAATAGCTGTCTTATTGACCTTGCGTGCTGACTCTGTCTTCTTGGACGTTTCTGTGTCTGGTTATGTTGGTGGGTTTTCTCGCACTTGTGTCGGTGCCGGGCTGCATGAGGCTCTCGTTGCTGGACTTGGGTCTTGTTGCACTCCTTCTGACAGTGCTGGCTGTGGCTTTCTGGTAGGCATTAGGTTGGTTGGACTCCCTTGGGTCCTTTCCAGGCCTGCTCTGAAGCCCTGTGGCAGGTCCAGGGCAAGCTTGCTGACTGCTGCGGCGCTCCCTCGAGAGGATTCTGCCTGTGTCTCGTGCGTGACCGGGCATTGCTGCTCTGGCTGCCGGGGGCTCTTCCCACCCCATGTGGGCTCCAAAAGTGTCCTGCCTTCTACCTCCAAGCGTTTCTTTCCTCTCAGGCTCAGCTAGTGTCTTCTCTTGCACGTTCAGCTCTCAGTCAGCGCCCGGGTTGAGGGGACCCCTGTGGAGCTCCAGAGCTGTCTGTCTGCTGCTCCCTGGCCCCTCAAATTCCAGCACCTGGGCCTCCCCACCTTCCCTCTCGAGCTCCTTGACTCAGAAGGGCAGGGGCTCCCCTGGGCTTCGCTCCTTGCTCTGCGTCTGGAGCCATCCTCAGGCTGTGCCCTGGGACCCTAGGGCTCCGTCCGCTTGCTTTCCTCCTCCCGGGACCTCTGTTTTTCAGCATCTGAATCTTTGTTTCATATATTTCGCCCAATTTTCTAGTTGTTTAAGGCAGGAGGGCAAATCTGGATCCTGTTATTCTCTCTGGGGCAGAAGCCAGAGTCTCATAAATTAATTTTCTGTCTTCGCGTCTGGGTGTTTCTTTATTCCTGTTTACCAATTTCCAGTTGTCAGTGTCAGATACTAATTAGGTATCTAGAACAGGCAGGATTTCTTCTCCTGGTTTTGTTTATGACGGAGCATTAGTGGATCTCTTCCCTGGACTAGATGATGGTATCTTTTTGGTGTCTTAAATTCCTTTAGTCCTTACAGAGTGAGGGTTGAGCAGTATTTGGAATTTGTTCTGTGTGAGTGTATGATGCGATTAATCCCAGTAAGGATTGTATCCAGTAAAAACTGAAGATCAGAATAACCCCAGTTAGGAGTCGAGACATCTGGAAGCTGGTTACAGCACGTGTTTTCAGATCTTTTCATAAAAAGTAGTTCATACTTGTCATAAAAAAGCAACTAGTTAACATCTTCATTTTTCTTGAAGCCTGAGCTTACAGCTGTTACATGGTGATGATGTTCTGTGTTGTTTTGTATAGTATCAGATTTTAACCTGCATGTTCTCGTTGCTTTTCAGGGGTCTGGGAGGAGAACTCATGAGACAAGCAGGTAGGTCTGAATGATGGACGGCTGCAGGGTGCGGGTGGCGATCCTTTATTCCTGCCGTTGAGGGAAGGAAAACGTCCCAGGGTGTTTACCTCAATTTTTTCAGTACTGTGAACTTTCCTGAGTGTGTCCTTTCGCAGAAACAAGTGGCTGGGTGGTTTTCTCCGTCAGAATTACCACCGCACACGTTAGCCTGGCCTGCAGAGACGCTGGCCCACCTCCGCTGCTCCCACTCCTGTGCGTCCACTTGAGGCTCCCATCTTCCGCTCCTGGGGGTTTTGATGTATTTCAGTAGCCACAGGGTTGGCGGTGGCTGGGGTCAGATGGGTGAGCGGAGGCACAATTTGTCTTTCATGAGGGCAATAAAGTTAGGAATGTTGAACGTCGCTGTCTTTCCCTCTTCATTACAGTATTTAAACTAAATGTCACTGTAGAGCAAAGAGCAATTTTTCAGATTATAAATATAATCTGAATTATAAATATAATATTTGCAGGGAACTCAAATGATGCCAAGAAGCAAATATCTAGATTTCCTGAATCCTTTGAGCTAAACCTACTAGAAAACCCAGGACTCATGCGCTTGTCTGGTGGACGTTAATCAGCTGGTGGTCCTGGCATTTGGCAGGCCCAGGTCCAGGAGAGTCCCTCTCCCAGAGCAGGGTGGGGTGGTGGTAAGTGGGCTCCCATGTGACAGACGTACTCTTGGTGAGCTAGGGGCCAGTGGTGGGGACCTGTTAACATGCTGCAAGGCCAGGCTGGTGGGTAAGTGGGCAGCAGCTCTAGCCGTTACTTGCCAGCATGCCCCTCCTGCTAGGTGGAAGTCGTTTGCTGAGGTCAGCCTGAACTCCTGGTGCTCACTGCAGCCCTGGCCTCCCCTCCTGGGGCCTTCCGTGTGTGTGGCTGTCTGTCTTTCCTTCCTGGCTTCTGAAACGTTGTGCTCCGCTGGCTCTTGCTGTTCCTCCTGACCTGCTTCCCATGTACTGCCCCACCCAGCTCGGTCCCCCCAGGGCTGTGTCTGTCCCCTGTGCCCCTCCAGGAGTGGCAGAGTCTGGCAGCAGCCCCCCGACCCAGTAGAGATAGTGTACAGATCCTTGGAACAACTGCAGAGACAGTCTCCCTGTGCTTCCGGAACATCCCTGGACCCAGACCTCAGGCCTCCCACATGCTGCTCTGTGGCGTCGGTGCTGCCCTGTGTTCTGCTCTTCATGGCCAGCCTGTCCCCAGTCAGTCTCCAGCTCAGATGGCAGCAGTAACTTCATGCGCATCTGGCATGTCATTCCTCTGTCAGAGGAGGAGCAGCGTGGCGAGGGATGGCCCAGGGAAGAGGGGGATGGTCCTGGCTGGTGGGAGGGTATCAGGGGTTCCAAGCAGCCACACGGCTGAAGTGTGCTGGGTTCTCGGGGAACGAGGTGTTTCCTCCAGGCAGTGGGCAGTGTGTGTGGGGTGAGTCTGGGTAGGACAGAGCATGGGGAGTGAGGGTGCAGTGAGGGGGTGGGCGGTACCTCTTGGGGCTGTGGCCGGTTGTGGCGAAGGTCTTGAACTGTACTGGTGCAGAGGCTGGGCAGGGGTCTGTGCCCCCAGGATTGTTCTGCATGTGAGTCAGACTACACAGGAGAGCACTTCCAAACCTGGAAGCAGAAGTCGTGGGCTCCTGGGATCAGGTTGAACAGCGATGTCATCAGCAGGTAGTCCATCTTGTTCCATATGCTTATCACTTCTGCGCTAGGAACTGACTGGTGTTTGCTGTTTCAAAGTAGACCAGAGGTGACGTCACCGTGCTCGGAGGTACAGGAGACCCCACAAAGGCTGTGTTTGCCTGTCTGGTGGCGGGGGCGGGGGCATGCACACACGTCTGTATAAGCATGGGCAACAAACATTTAACAGCAAGAGGTGATAAAAGCAGCCAAGGAGAACCAGGGTAAACCCCAGCACGCACCACATAGGTGCTGATTGGTGAGAATGGAAAGTGAAGCCAGGAATGACTTCACGTGAAGCCACTTGCTGTGGAAACATCTCAGGAAAGTGGCAAAGGTAAAGGTAGACGAGGGGAAGGAATGCCTGTGGGAAGCAGGGATGACTGAGGTGAGGCCTCTCATCTGTTGAGTCAATCAACAATTGTTGAGGACTCACTGTGCGTGGGCTCCAGGAAGTGAGCATGTGTGTTGGGGACCCTCTGTTTGCAGGCTCCAAGAAGTCAGCATGTGTTGAGGACCCATTGTGTGCAGGCTCTAGAAAGTGAGCACCTGTGTCGAGGACCCACTGTGCGTGGGCTCCAGGAAGTGAGCACCTGTTTTAAAGAGTCTCTGTTTGCAGGCTGCAGGGAAGTTAGCATGTGTGTTGAGGACTCACTGTGCGCAGGCTCTAGAAAGTGAGCACCTGTGTCGAGGACCCACTGTGCATGGGCTCCAGGAAGTGAGCACCTGTTTTGAAGATTCACTGTGTGCAGGCTTCAGGAAGTGAGCACCTGTGTTGGGGACCCACTGTGCGAGGCCCCAGGTGATGAACAGAACAGACCCAGTCCTGCCTTGTGGAGCTCACAGCTGCACAAAACCAGAGCCACTTTGGGGGTGGTGGAAGCAACTCGGACAGGAGGGAGCAGGAGAAAAGCTGAACAATGTTCCTTGAAACCTGAGTCCATCCTCAAAGCGGTGCCCTCAGTTCTCACTCCTAGGTGAGGCGGGTCGGGGAGCCCCTTCTGTCCCCAGCGGGTTATGACAGTTGAGCAGGGTGCAGGTTCTCCACAAGCTTCTTCATAAGCTGTTGTAGTTTTAGAGGTTTTCTTTCTTTTTTTTTTAAATTATTATTTTTTATTGAGTTAATGATAGGTTACAATCTTGTGAAATTTCAGTTGTACATTATTGTTTGTCAGTCATGTTGTAGGTGCACCCCTCCACCCCACCTTTCCCCCGGTAGCCACTAATCTGTTCTCTTTGTCCGCATTTTTAAATTCCTCATATGAGTGGAGTCATACAGAGATCATTTTTCTCTATCTGACTTATTTCACTTAACATAATTCCCTCAAGTTCCATCCATGTTGTTGCAAATGGGACAATTTTGTTCTTTTTTGTGGCTGAGTAGTATTCCATTGTATATATACACCACATCTTCTTTATCCAATCATCTGTTGATGGGCACTTAGGTTGCTTCCATGTCTTGGCGATTGTAAATAATGCAGCAATGAACATTGGGGTGCATGGGACTTTTGGAGTTGCTGATTTCAGGTTCTTTGGATAGACACCCAGTACTGGGATAGCTGGATCGTATGGTAGTTCTATTTTTAATTTTTTGAGGAATCTCCATACTGTATTCCATAGTGGCTGCACCAGTTTGCATTCCCACCAGCAGTGTATGAGGGTTCCTTTTCCTCCACAACCTCTCCCAGCATTTGTTACTATTTGTTTTAGTTATTTTTGTCATTCTAATGGGTGTAAGCTGGTATCTTAGTGTAGTTTTGATTTGTATTTCCCTGATGCACAGTGATGATGAACATCTTTTCATGTGCCTATTGGCCATCTGTATATCTTGTTTGGAGAAATGTCTGTTCATGTCTCCAGCCTATTTTTTGATCAGGTTGTTTGATTTTTTGTGAACCATCCCTGTGTCCCTGGTATGAATCCCACTTGTTCATGATGTATGATCCTTTGGATGAATTGCTGAATTCCGATTGCCAAAATTTTGTTGAGAATTTTTGCATCTATGTCCATCAGCGATATTGGCCTGTAGTTCCCCTTTTTTGTGCTGTCTTTGTCAGGCTTTGGTATCAGCGTGATGTTGGCCTCGTAGAATGTGTTAGGAAGTGTTCCATCCTCCCTAATTTTTTGGAATAGCTTGAAAAGGATAGGTATTAAATCCTCTCTGAAAGTTTGGTAGAATTCCCCAGGGAAGCCGTCTGGTCCTGGGGTTTTATTCTTTGGGATGCTTTTGATGGCTGTTTCAGTCTCTTTCCTTGTGATTGGTCTGTTCAAATTGTCTGCTTCTTCTTGAGTGAGCTTTGGGAGATTGTAGGACTCCAAGAATTTATCCGTTTCCTCTAGGTTATCCATTTTGCTGGCATATAGTTTTTCGTGGTATTCTCTTATAATCCATTGTATTTCTGTGGAGTCTGTTGTTATTACTCCTCTTTCGTTTCTGATTTTGTTTATTTGAGCTTTCTCTCTTTTTTTCTTTGTAAGTCTGGCTAGGGGTTTGTCAGTTTTATTTATCTTCTGAAAGAACCAGCTCTTTGTTTCATTGATCCTTTATACTGCGTTTTTTGTTTCAACAGCATTTATTTCTGCTCTGATTTTTATTATTTCTCTCCTTCTGCTGACTTTGGGCTTTGTTTGTTCTTCTTTCTCTGATTCAGTTAGGTGTAGCTGAAGATTGCTGATTTGGGATTTTTCTTGTTTGTTAAGAAGTGCCTGAATTGCAATGAATTTTCCTCTTCATACAGCTTTTGCTGCATCCCATATGAGTTGGTATGGAATGTTATCATTTTCATTTGTCTCCAGGTGTTTTTTGATTTCTTCTTTAATTTCTTCAACGATCCATTGCTTGTTCAATAGCGTATTGTTTAGTCTCCACATCCTTGTGCCTTTCTCAGCTTTTTTCTTGTAATTAATTTCTAGCATTACAGCGTTATGATTGGAGAAGATGCTTGTTATTATTTTAATTCTTTTAAATTTGTAGAGGCTTGCCTTGTTTCCCAACATATGGTCTATCCTTGAGAACCTTCCATGCGCCCTTGAGAAGACCGTGTATTCTGCTGTTTTTGGATGGAGTGTTCTATATATGTCTATTAAGTCCAACTGTTTTAGCTTTTCGTTTAGCTCCCCTATTTCGTTGTTGATTTTCTGTCTGGATGATCTGTCCATTGATGTGAGTGGGGTGTTGAGGTCCCTTACTATTATTGTGTTATTTTTAATATCTTTTTTTAGGTTTGTTAATAGTTGCTTCATGAACTTTGGTGCTCCTGTGTTGGGTGCATAGATATTTATAAGCGTTATTTCTTCTTGATGAAGTGTCCCTTTGATCATTACATATTGGCCCTCTGTGTCTCTCTTTACCTGCCTTATCTTGAAGTCTGTTTTGTCTGATAGAAGTATTGCGACACCTGCTTTCTTTTGTTTGCTATTAGCTGGGAGTATTGTCTTCCACCTCTTCACTCTGAGCCTGTGTTTGTCCTTGGAGCTGAGGTGTGTTTCCTGGAGACAACAAATTGTTGGATCTTGCTCTTTAATCCATTTTGCCACTCTGTGTCTTTTTATGGGAGAGTTCAGTCCGTTTACATTGAGGGTGAGTGTTGATGCATGAGGGCTTACTGCTGTCATTCTGTTGCTCGTTTTCCGGTTTTCCTGTGTTTCCTTTGTTTCTCGTCCTGTGTGTTTTAGCCTGTCCATTGACTTCTGCAATTTCTTATGCTGGGTTTCTTAGATTTTTCCTTATTTATGTTTTGTGTCTCTGTTCTATTTTTTAGTTTAGTGGCTACCCTGAAGTTTGTATTCAGAATCTCGTGTATAACATAGTCCATTTTCTGGTGGTCTCTTACTTCCTTAGCCTAGACTGTTTCAGCCCCTTTCCTCCTCCCCTCCTAAATTATTATTTTCATCTCTTATTCCAACTTGTGTTGTGAGTTTGTGGTTAGAGTGATGATTGTCTTTGCTTTGGTGATTTCCTTCCCTTTATCCTAATGCTGTAGTTGAATATTTGCTATGCTATTCCGATTCTATCTGTTTGTCTCCCTACTCTGTGTTTTGTGACCCCTTTCTCCCTTTTTTTCTTATGTCAGGTGTGAGAGCCTTCTTGAGGATTTCTTGTAGTGGAGGTCTTGTGACTACGAAGTCCCTTCGCTTTTGTTTGTCTGGAAAAGATTTAATTTCTCTCTCATATCTGAAGGATATTTTTGCTGGATAGAGTATTCTTGGCTGAAGATTTTTATCCTTTAAAATTTTGAATATGTCACTCCCATCTCTCCTAGCTTGTAAGGTTTCTGTAGAGAAATCCACTGAAAGTGTGATAGGGGTTCCTTTGTAGGTTACTTTCTTCTGCCTTGCTGCCCTGAGTATTCTTTCTTTGTCCTTCATTTTTGCCATTTTTACTACTGTGTGTCTTGCAGTAGGTCTTTTTACATTGACAAATCTAGGAGATCTGAAAGCTTCCTCCACACACGTTTCTCTCTCAATCCCTAGATTTGGGAAGTTGTCTTATTTTGTTGAGCACACTTTCTGCTCCATTTTCCTTTTCTACGCCCTCAGGAATTCTGACGATTCTTAAGTTGCATTTTCTCATCGAGTCAGCTATTTCACTGAGATTTTCTTCAGTTTTTTAAATTCTTAGTTCTCTTTCTTCCTCTGTCTGGAGCCATTCAGCCTGTCTATCTTCGATTATGCTAATTTTCTCCTCTTCGGTGTCTACACGGGCATTCAGGGAATCCGTATTCTGTTTTATCTGATCCATTGTATTTTTCATCTCTAGTATTTCTGATTGATTCTTCTTTATAGTTTCAATCTGTTTTGTGAAGTAACTCCAGAACTCTTTGACTTGTTTCTCTATATTTCCCTTTACCTCATTGAGTCCTTTGAGGATAGCTATTTTGAACTCATCTTCACTTAGTTTACCTATTTCCAAGCCCTCAGGACCTACTTCTCTATTTTTATTGTTTTCCTTTTGGCCTGGAGCTTTTGTAAATTGCTGGATGGTAGAGGAGCGGTTTTTGTGCATGATGGTATTATTCGGTTACGGTTACAGCCTGTCGCCACTAGATGGGGGTCGAGAGCCTTGCATTCTGAGCCCTCTTCCTTCAGCCAATGGTGGTGCGCAGCTTGCATTGGGAGAGGAGGAGCACTTTCTCTCACAAGCCGACCTGTATTGGATCAGGCCTCACTTTCTGGTCTCCTGGGGCCCTGGCTTGCTGGAGTTCCCCCATGCGAAAGCTTTCCCCCATTAGACGGTTTCCACTGTACCAGTGGTGGGAGTCCTGGACGATCCCCAGATGTGCAGCCCCTCCCCGCACCCGTGGCAGCGATTCCAGTCTCTAGCGATTCAAGTTCTCTCCTACCCTGTTCCAGCTCTTTCAAGGTCAGCTCCAGCTTCTCCGCCCTCCGTCGTTTGGCGGCTGTGGGTCTCCAACGATTTCTGTTATTAGGATTTTTTTTTTGGTTGGAAAGCACTTGCTCTTTTCGGTTGTAATCTGGAGGGGAGAGAGTCCCGGGTAAGCTCACGCCACCATGTTGCTAACGTCCCCTGGAGATTTTCTTTATGAACGTAAGGAGGGAACCACGGACACGTTGTGGACCATTCCACCTAATGCCAAAGGGAGGCCTATGTCAGTTCCTGAGACCAAGGGTGGAGGGCTGGGTTCCAGTCCCCAAGGTCCCGTACCTCCCTTAGGAGTGGCTGCAAGCTAGGCAGTTTGGGAACGTGAGTGAGCATTGCGGGCAGACTTGCTGAGGTCTGTTTGGAGTGAGTGGAGGAGGGCAGACAGGAGTTCCAGGGTGTGCAGTTGATATGCCAGGACTGAGTTGACCTCTCGGTCTCTGTCCATGTCTCCCACCCCAGCCTGATGGGACCTGTCTCCAGTGTCATCTCAGTGTTCTCATGGGTTTGACAGGTGTCACTGGGAAATAAACTCTACAGGCGTGCGCTAAATCTCTGCCGGCCAGTGTGTGGAGCCACAGATGGTCTGCTCTGCAGTTGCTGCCTCTGGGCCAGGGTCAGCGTGTGGCTTTTGGAATGGACTCCATCACTGCATGTCAGATGTGCAGCCACCAGATGACTCCAAGTTGCTCCCTGGGCGTCATCGATGGCTCGTGATCTGTGAACCATTCTGGATTTAGAGGTTTGGCTCGGCTTGGGTCAGGTGCATGTATTCTCAGGGGTCCACTCCCTGACCTCCAGCTTGTAGCTCGAGCAGAGTGGGACTGCAGGGCGGGCCCTACGACTTTTGCCCGCACCCCTACACATGTGGTGGGTCTGCTTGTTGTGTCATCTGCATTTGACCAGAAGTTTGCACAGAAACCCTCGCTCACTATAAGAGGCCTTTCACAATCCCAGCAGCCAGAGCTGGCCACCGTGGAAGCCCTAGGGACTCCCTGAAGGCCATTCTTCTCTCCATGCGGATTGGTGTCTCAGGGCATTGGGGTCACGTTGTGTGTACGGCTTCTCACAACGCATTGTTAGGAGCTTTCATGCCCACCAGGTGAGCTGCTCAGCTTTACCAGGGCTCGGTGACTGCTGCTGAGACGCGGTGCGTCTGAGACGCGCTGTGGCATCAACGTTGCCCTGGCCTGCCTCCACAGACAGCCGTCAGGGACTCCAGAGAAATGCCTTCTTGAGACGGGAGTGACTGAGCAAGGAGCACGCCTGCCGTGAGCCTTCCTCGGCTGCCTTGGAGGTGCTTTCCACAAAGTCTGCACCACGTGGCGTGCCCTGGACTGAGCGTCCGCTACCGTCGGCCCTGCCCTGCCCCACCCGGGGCTACATTGCCACTTCAAGAGACAGAGGAGCAGGGATGTGCCTTCTGTCTTGGCTGCTTCTTGCTGATGTTATTTGCAAAGACTCAAGGCAAGGTGGCCGTCCCCTCATGCCCTTGTTTACTGGCTGCACCTACTGCTTGTCTGTGCCAAAGGAGTTAATTGTGACACAGAACTGTTTAAAGATAAAAAAAGCAACCTCTCTGCTATTTTGGTGTTTTTGTGCCACCCCAGATCCTTGGGGGATTTGCCTGGAAGGATAGCTGAGGTGTGTGGTCTGTTGTTGGGGCTGTGTGTGGATGCTTCCATTCACCCCCCGACATGCACCCACCTCCCCACCTGCCCTCTGCTTCAGGAGGCTGTGTGGAAGGGGTGCACAGTGGCGGGCCCACTGGGAGGCATCATGGGGGCACGTTGTGGGGGGGCATTGTGGGTGCACGTCGTGGGGGGCATCATGGGGCATGTTGTGATGGGCATTGTGAGAGGGGGCATCGTGGGGGCACATTGTGAGGGGCATCATGGGACACGTTATGATGGTCATTGTGATGGGAGCATCGTGGGGACATTGCCCGTCTCTCAGGCCTGCTGGCTTCCAGCCTGTTTGGTCGGTGGGAGCTCCTGCCGGGTCAGCAGGAGGAGGAGGAGGGGAGGAAAGTGAGGTCAGGGGGTGCTCTGCCAGCCTGCACCCTGCAACCAAGGTCACAGCTCCTGGAGATGGCCCGTCCCCACACCTCTCTCCTAAGTGGCCCCTTAATAACCTCCCTGGGGATCATTCTGAAGCTCTTCTTCCATGGTGACCTCGAATGATCCCTTGGTGTAAACTTGGGTTTTTTTCCTCATTGTTGTTTTTCCATTTGTAGGAAATTATTTTCCTTCAAGTTTATTTAAGTAAAAATAGTTCAGAAAGTGAAATAGTTCTGCTGAGTGTCAGTGGTCTTGGCCCCACACCCCTAATCCCAAATTTTTGTTGCTCCAAAGTCATCACTTTCAATCCTTCCAGCTGCCTTTTTTTCTTACCTGCTTCCACATTTCTAAGTTATGTGCTTGCACAGCACTTTCTCCATTTCTTTAGTTTTAGATGTGTTTGTTTAAATGAGGCAAGAGCCAAGGCTCTCACCAAAATGAGAAACTGAGTGGATGCACAGGCTGCACGTGGCTTCTGGCTTATGCACCTATGCCCTTTGACAACGTGGGCAAGTGAGTTCTGCGCTACTGTCAAGAATGTCATGTCGCTCAGCCGTGAGGTTCTGGTCAAACCGCAAGTCTCTTGGAGGTTCTCTGTACGTTTCATGGCAACAATAGCTCAGACCTGGGAGTCATCGCAGACCCTCTGTTCACATATCAGAAAAATAACAAGTTGGCCTTTGCTGTGAATATTCACACAAGTCTGTAAGCTGCTTAGGAGAAGGAGAGCGGTATCGAGTGAGCATCCTCGACGGAGCCCTGATCAGTGTGTTTAAGGTGGTTTTATGTCACAGAACCCAGCTCTGCCTCCCTGGCTGAGGGAGCAGGGCCTCTCCTCTCTCTCTCTCTCGCGTCCTTTTGCTCATGTGAAGGCCTGTATGCCAAGGCCACACTGTGAGATTTCACCATTTAGAACCGTGAGAAGCGGGGCTGGGCAATAGAGCTCAGCTTTGCTAGGAGAGATGGAGCGCTGAGCTGTCCCAAATTTGGGAGCCTTAAAACAACCCGTTTTTTATCTGCTCATGCTGCAACACGTCTAGTCTGCTGAGGGCAGGGAGTCTGCTCCTGCGTCCTTGGGACCCAGCTGACAAAGACTCCATGCCTGGAACGTGGCCGGGGCTGTGGAGAAGGAAGAGTGCATGTGGCTCTCAGTGCTCCCACAGGAGCCACACTCCTGCTGCTCTCATTGCGTTGGCCAGGGCATGTCACATGACCACACAGACTTTCCACAATCTGTACAAGTGCAGTCCCTCCATGTGCCTCCAGAGGGGCAGGGAGACCACCGTGTTGTGAGCAGCGCTGGCATCTGCCACCAGTGGTGGAAGGTTGTCACTGAGGAGCCAGGGTAAAGACCTGGCATTCTGCTTGAACATGCAGTGTTAGGTCACTTCCTCCAGTGGGAGATGAAGGTCCGCCCTCTGACCCCGGTGCCCCTCCCAACACACACCTTACCTCCTGTTACGTCCTCTGACCATAGCCCCCTTCCTGACAGGTCAGGTCGTCCAGGTGTCTAGTCAGAATTCATTAGGTTACCCACATATTTACCTTTCTAAAGACTCTGCATCTCTTTCTGCATCTCTGACCTTGCAGGGGACCATTTCCTTTAGCCTGAAGAACAGACACGCCTTAGTGTTCTCCGTGGTGTCCGTTTGTGGGCAGTAAACTCTAATTTGTCTGTCTGAAATGTCTTTATTTTTGCTGGGTATAGAACTTTAGTTGGGCATTTATTTCTTAGCACTGTAAAGATCACATTCTGTTGTCTTCTCAGTTTTTTCCTTTTTTGTTGAGAGGTTATCTGCCACTCTTTACTCTGTGGGAGGTGATCTGTTCATTTTCTCGGCCTCTCTGGAGATTTTGTCTTCATCTTTGGTTTTCATAGTTTTACCATGATAGACCTAGAATGAATTTTCTTTGTGTTTATCTTGCTTGGGGTTCTAGGGTTAATAGTGGTTCTGTAATCTGTAGTTTTTGTAGAATTTTTGGGTCACTTTTGGAAAAAGTCTCAGCCATTACTTCTTCAAATATTGCTCTTCTCCACTTCTCTCTCCCCTGTGCTTCTGGGACTCCATTCATCTGTAAGTCAGCCCATCTCACGTCATTCTTCCTGTCCCTGACCCTGTCTTCTTTTACTGTCCTTTCTAGTTTGGGTATTTTTTTGACCTATATTCCACGTCACTAATTCTCTCTTCAGCGGTGTCTTCTTTGCCGTTAAACACATCCATTGAACTCTTAGTTCTTGTGTTTTTGTCTCTATGAATTTCTATTTTTTTATAGTTTCTATATCCTTGTCATAGTTTTCAGTCATTTCTTTTACCTCTTTGGGCATGATAAGCACAGTTTAGAGTCTGTGTCTAATAATACCATTACTTAGAGCTTCTGTAGTTCTGTTTATAAAGGTCTGGATGTTGGGTATGAAAATCTACAGAAATACACTGAAGCCTGGAAACGTGTCCTTTTCCAGAGAGTCTTTCCGTGTGCTTCTGGTCAGAGACCTGGGGCTGGCCGCCTGGAGCACCTCCCTCCCGTTTCAAGATTGGAGGGGCTCAGCACTGGCTTCAGCCAGGTGCCCTGAATTTTATGCTTATGTCTGGGGATTGGTCTTTTGGCTTCAAAACCCATTGTGAGGGGTTTCCTGGTTTACCTGCAGTGGCTCTGGTCTCCAGGTTTGGTCCCGCCAGCCCTTGAAGACTCTGAGAAGCTCTGGTCCTCCTCTGGGTTTTGAGTGCCTGCTCTGGGATCACTGGTGCTGCCAGCAGCAGGTGCTCACTCCTGGGGTTGGCTTGTAGTTCTTTAGTCCCTTGGTAGCTAACCAGTGACTTTAAGCACATACTGTTTGTTTTTAATTTTGTCTGTCTTTTTAAAAATGTTGCCTTAGCTGGTCGGTTGGTCTGAATTACCTAGTCTGTTACTTTTTAAAACCTTTTATTTTGAAATAATTATAGCCTCATGGGAAGTTATAAAATTAGTGCATAGAGCCCTTTGTATCTGTCACCCAGCTTCCCTCAGTGGCATCTTATCTTACAGTTTAGTGTCAAAGCCATGACATTGACATGGGTACCACTCCATTAACTAGACTACAGACTCATCCAGTTTTCACGTGTGTTTTTGGATGGGGTGTGTGTGCGTCTGGTCCTATGCAGCCGTGCTTAGAGTTGTATAACCGGCTCCCTGGTCAAGATGCAGAACTGCTTGCTCAGCACGAAGGCCTCCCTCCTGCTGCCCCTTTTGTTCACCCCCCCATCCCCTGACGGCCACTAATCGGCTGTCTTTACAGTCTGTCGTTTCAAGAGTGTGTGTGAATGGGATCACGTGGTACGAAAGCTTTTGAGGTTGGACTTTTTCCATAAGAAGGATGCCCCGGGATCCCTCTGGATAGTTCAGTGTTAATAGGTTGTCCTTTTTATCCTACTGTCTGCTTGTACCAGAGTTAGTTTAACCATTTAGGGACATTTGGGCTGATTCCAGCTTTTATGAATAAGGCTGCCAAGACTATTTGCATACTGCTTTTTGTGTGAACCTAACTGCTCATTTCTCTGGGATAAATCCCCAAGAGTTTCATTGCCGAGTCACATGGTAACCATGTGTTTTGTAAGAAACTGCCAAAAGATTTCTAGAATGTTTGCACCATTTTACCTTCCCACAGGCAGTGTATGAGAGTTCCAGTTTCTTTGCAGCCTTGTCAGCACTTGGTCCTCTCACTGTTTATAACCTTAGCCATTCTGATAAACAGACAGTGACATGTCACTGTGGGTTCCATTTGCACGTCCCTGATGGCTAGTGATGTGGAACATCTTTTTGTGTGCTGTTTTTTTTAACTTGATAAAATGCGTTTAAAATTTATATGCAGGTCAAATCTCTTAAGTTATTTTAAAAAATAGAACTTGGGTTTTCCAGTCCTTAAAACATACCGTAAAACTATTCAGAACAGAATGGCATTTTCTTAGGAGCAGGCAAAGAGATTGATAGAATGGAAGAGAGAATCCAGAAATAGATTCCAGTGTAAAGATATGGATGGGGTTTGATATGTGACAAAGAAGGCGTTTCCAACTTTGGGGAAGAGGGTAGCTTATTGACTGAATGACAGTGTCCCAAATGGCCGTGGGGAAGAGAGTAAAATTGTGTCCCTACCTCACACACATCCAAAACTAAACTTCTGATTAACTGAAATCTTAAGTACAAAAAATGTAATTTAAAAAAATTCAAAGAAATTTCAGGAGACATTCATTATAGTATAACGTCTGTTCCTAAAAAACTTGTTAATTTGGAAGTTTTCAAATCTACACAGAAGCAAAGAGAAATAGTGTAACGAGCCCCATGTCTGTCCTCCGTCTTCAGTGAGTCCCCATATTTGCTACTATTGTTTTATTTGGTCCCTGAACATATTCCTTCCAGGGCCCTCCCCCGACCCCCCGAACTGTAAAGCAGATCCAAACACCACGTCACAGTAAGACTTCATTGGATAGTTTGAACTGGGAAGGACTCTTTTCTTTTGAGGAAGACTGGCCCTGAGCTAACATCCATGCCCATCTTCCTCTACTTTATATGTGGGACGCCTA
The DNA here is from genome assembly GCF_041296235.1 of Equus asinus. Classification (NCBI taxonomy): domain Eukaryota; kingdom Metazoa; phylum Chordata; class Mammalia; order Perissodactyla; family Equidae; genus Equus; species Equus asinus. Next base: position 62,035,939 of record NC_091802.1, read on the forward strand.
CCACAGCATGGCTTGATGAGCAGTGCCATGTCTGCACCCGGGATCCGAACCGGCAAACCCTGGGCTGCTGAAGTGGAATGTGTGCACTTAACCGCTGTGCCACCGGGCCGGCCCAGAAGGACTCTTTTTTTCTGTGTGTTTTTCTTTGTTTTATTTTTGGCTCTTGGCACAGAACCACCTAGCAGAATTGACAGTAGTTCCACTACTAAAAACTAGCAAGAGAAAATAATGTTTGTTTAATAAATATTAAAAGCTTTTGTATAGAAGAATATACCATGTGTAAAGTCAGTAGACTAAGTACAGATTTAGAGGACGTACTTGTATTGCAGTTGAAAGATAAATTATTATTCATAGGCTGCAAAGACTTCTTAAAATTGCCCATCCAATTGAGAATAGGGCAAAGCAGAATATGGACATTTCACCTGAGTGCGTGGTTGTGGTGTCTACGGCTGTGTGATCCTCTGAGCATGGAGGATGCCTGGGAGCTCGCCGTCCAGGTCACCTTAGTGCCCGGATCCAGGCTGGAGCTCGGTTACAAGGAAGGGGTGTCCGTACAAAGGCAGGGTGTTCGCTCGCTCCTGTGGAGGTGTGTTGGGGGTACTTGGCGCATGCACAGCTGAGCAGTAAGGGGTGACCGCCACAATGTCAGTGGCAACTTTTTCCATCTTACATTTTTCTGTAGTGTTAGAACTTTTTCAACAAAGATGAATTTATACAATTGAGAAAAACCACTAAAGCTGTTTTCACTTTAGTGTAACAGGAATGGCGGGTGCAGAGGCCGCACTCTTTCCGTATTATGTGTGGGCAGTTCAAGAAGAAGACTTTTGTGTAGGCACTTTAGGAGGAGCGTGAGTGTCTTGCTGGGAAGTACAGGGGGCTGTCCCAGGTGGGTGGGGGGCGGGGGTGGGGGGAGGGCGGGTCCTGGGTGTGGTTCCGATGGTGGGCATGGCCATACTCTGCCCCTCCTCACTGAGGCGCTGCCCCTCAGGGTGGGCCTCTCCTGCTGGGCTCCCCATGCAGACGTCGGGCCATGCATGGTGAGGCTGCCAGCCAGAAGCTCAGGGTCCTGGTATTTGGTCCCATGTTTCCGGTTTCCTGTGCAACGGGCGGGTCTGTAACCTCTTGGTTACATTGGACTGTATCTCTGCCGTGGAAGTGTAATCATTTCTCGATTTAAAAATGGACACTGGGTTATTCATAGTCAGGTGCTTACCAGAGCTTCCAGCACTGCAGCTAGTCCAGGAACCATCCTGCTGTGGATAATAAGCAGTACTTTCTCTGCTGACAGCGTGAGCTCCTGCTCTTGGTCTGACTCGGTCCCAACCCACGGTGGACCCCCGGGCACTCACCTGTCTGGCCCCTGGCAGACCCCAGGATGGTCACCTGTCCGACCCATGGTGGAACCCCCAGTGCTCACCTGTGATAGGAGTGCTTCTTCCATCCTTGGAGACCCTTTTTCTCCCATGTGAGCATACTGCGCCGTGGTCCTCGTCTCAGGCAGGTGCCTAATGCTCTGCCACAGCTCCTGGTCACTTGTAGGTGTTGATGACCTCGCTAGCCCATGAGTCCTCTGAATCGCTACTCGTCCCTGGGGATTCGTGTTGGGGTCTGTAGCTGAGGAGATGCCCAGGGCTTGCTCGAGGGCTGGCTGGATAGCAGCACTGAGGCATGTGGAGTGGGAGGGGGCTTGCTGCTGGACGTGCAGGACTCAGACACAGCAGGGTAGGTGCTGTGACAGGCACTTTTGGAGAAATGACATTGAATTTATCCTTTTTCTTCCTAGTGTGCGTTTTAATAGAAAACTTGTCCCTTTCCAAAATGCCCTTCAGAGGTGATGCTGTAATCGGTAAGTGTTTTTCTTGTTCAGTAACTCACCTTGCAGCATTTTCTTCCAGAACTACTTCCAATTAAAAAGTAAAAATGAATCTGTTAGGATAGATGATAAAGTCTCATGATATTAAATACCTTGTTTTGAAATTACTACACGAACCCAATGTAAATCATGAGCGTCTGTCACACTCCTCCCTCCTCAAAAAAAAAGAGAATCTTTCCCTTCCTTCCTCAGACCTCCTAGCTGTGCCTCTGCCCGTCACAGCCGCGCCCAGTGCTGGCCGTTGTTGTCTGTTCCTCTCCCGATGGACGGTGCAGGCCCGAGTGGCATAGATGCTCACGGGACTAGAGCAGCATTGGCAGCAGGCGCCAAGGCCTCGCAGGCAGGACGTGCGAGAACCAGCTTTCGCGGCAGCGGCTGGGCCCCCATGCAGGCCCAGAGCCCTCCGTGTTCTGTGGCAGCTGGCCACAGTGAGGCAGTAAGAAAGGGGCCTAGGCCACCTTCACCACTGGCTGTCTTTGCTCTGCAGCCGTAGAAGTCTGGTGACTGAAAAAAAAATAAAAACTGGATAGACTGAGCATTTGTTGCCACGTGTTGGGTATAATTGAGTTGACTGCTGGGTTCTTATTGTTGGGCCCTGGGCAGTGTCTGAGGGGCAGGTACAGGAGAAGACCACCTGAGGCTTGCAGGTGCAATAAAAGAACAAAGGTTGTCCCGTGTAACAGTTTTGGCATTTCAATGGCCCAGAGAAGACTTGCTCCCTTTAGATTGCGAGGCCTTCAGAATGCTAGACGCCCTGGGGAGGGTTCGCTGTAGGTTTCCTCCAGACTTTGATTTAAGAGGCAGAAGGAGATCTGTTTGTTGATGTTTGTAATTTCATCTAAATATTCTTAATCGAGTAAATAAATTTCTTTGTCTCTTTAACAGATGGTTGGCAGTGGCTGATAAATGACACTCTGAGGAATCTCCATCTTATTTCAAGTCATTCTAAACAACAGATTAAGGTGCGGGAAGCACGATTTCTCCAACTGTTGCATTACAGAAAGTGATGTTAATTATTGTGTTTAGTGTTTGTTTGAAAGGACTAGTGTGATAACTGGTAAATGGCATATTTAGAGTTCTATATGGCATTGTCTGTGTAATTATAATCAAGGAAACAAATGCAGCTGTTGGTGACCAGAATATTTAAAATTTTTAGTAGTATTTCTGGTTTTATCATATTAACCTTCGGAGCTATTTTTATATATATTGATAGTAACTATTTGGTTAGTTGAATTTGTGCAGTGTCCTGTCGAGCTGTAGGATTTTAGGGAGGGATCTTCATACCTGATGCTCATGTGCAGATGAGAACCCACAGTCCAAGATCTGCCCGCGGATCAGTGTCGGTCATTTTGAGCAAGCAAGAGAGTGTGTGTGGCCGAGTGCCACTGCTGTCTTGTCCCAGGACAGGGGGCCCTCAGACCAGCACACCTGTAACACTCAACCCCTTCCAGAGATGAGAGCTTGGGTGTTGATGACAGCTATGCTTTGACACTGAGGATGGAGAAACGAAATACATACTGGTCTCCTTTATAACTCTCCAGCCTCCTGTGTCTCTTAGCATTTCTGCTGGGTTGATAGGATGCGTCTTCAACGTCCTTTTTTTTTAAGTGATTTTATCATTCTGTTGAATCCGAGTACAGTTTCACTAGTTGAATGTGAGTGCCTCATGATCAGGGCTTCAAAATTTCCTTTTTAAGACATATCCATCATTGATTCACACTGGCAGTGGCCATGGTGCAGTGCTCTAATTGGTACCAGTGACATCTGGTGTGATGCTCCATTCTGTGGGCCCTCCCCATGCTCACAGCCCCACACTGCCAGCCCAGCACCCCTCCCGCGCCTGCTGCCTTGGCCTCAGCTCCCTGATTTGGGGTAGCAGTAGAAGGAACACAGGAGCCCAGCGGGTCTGCCGTTGCTGTCTGTGTGGTCACGCGAGGCCCATGCCAAGCTCTGGCTCCTCCTCTGTGGGCAGCAGAGGTTTGAGGAGAGGGCCTGTGCAGCCCCGTATGCCACGTTAGCTCAGTGGCTACCATCATGTTGGCTCCCCACACTCTCCTCAGCTCTCCTCCATCCTGCTCTGCGGCTCCTGGGGCTCCTGGTGGCCCGCGGGATTGGCGCCTGAGGAACTCACAGCCCCTCCTCCTCGTCCAGCCCCTTCCCGTTCCCACTGCCCCTGAACTCCTGACTCCTCTAAATGAGGCCTGTACACGGCTCGCCTAGAGTCCTTGCCCACGTTACTTCAGGTGTGTAACACACTTTATCCTTCATTCTGCTGGGAAAGAAAACATGCTCCATTTTGTGATTAACTATTCACGTTAGAAGATGTGGGATTGTATTGTGTGGAAGAAACAATCAAGGTCTCTGTTCGATTTACTAGCACGGCCCCCTCACATTCTGCCTTGCTTTAGGATGCGGCTGTCTTGGCCCTGGCCGCTCTCTGCAGTGAGTACTACACGAAGGAGCCTGGGGAGGTGGACCCCGCCCGGCAGGGTGAGTGGATGTGGAGCAGTGGACCCTCAGACCCTCCAGGAAGCTTGGGTGCGCAGGGTGGGGGTTTCTGCCACTCCCTCCTGCGGCAGTGTGGATGGGGTCTGGGGAGGGAGAGTGCTGGGCAGGTGAGTGCAGCCCAGGGCCCGAGCCGGGTGGTCAGCAGAGACAAGGATGGGCGGTGGGCAGTGGACACGGAGGTGGGGGCTGTGGGGCTGCGTTGTGGCGTCGCGCCCTCGGCCTGTCCTCTCGCGTGCTCCAGCTGTGCAGAGCTTCTCTTTTGCTCTGAACAAGTGGCTTCGCTAGGCCGTGTCCTGCATAGGCTGCACCACGTCAGCCTTTCCTGGACATGGTGCTGCTGTTAATTATGTAAAATCAACTTAGTTTTTAGCAGTGTTTGCTTAAATTAGGTTTTTAAGTGAACTTCCCCGTTTTGTGCATGGGTGCTCCGGTCACACTTGAGGGCTCCTTGTCTTTCCCCATGTAGACCCTTCCCCATCCCACGTGTTTCTGCCCCCTTTGTCCCCTGTGTTCCTGGTGTCTGTTCTCCAGCTCCTTCACTTTTGTTGTCGTGGTGACTCTTTTCTGACCCTTGTTCCCTAGGTCTGTCAGCTCAGAAGTGTCTGCTTCTGTCTCACCAGGTCCTCCTGCTTCCAGGAGGAACTTAGAGTCTCCCTGGAGTCTTTATTCATGTCAGTGATTACGTCATGGGCTTTTATGTTTTATGGTAAAATGTGCTTTCAGAATTTTCCTAGCCACTATGGCTGCGTTTTCCTGGTGAGTGTCCTTCACGTGTTAACACATTTTGGTCTTTTCCTCTTTACGAAAACAGTGTCCGTGCAGCTGCCTTGCTGCGTCGATTGGGTTTCCAGCATCACCTCTATGTGGAGTTTATCTGATACACCATATGATACTGTTTGTAGGGTCTAGTTCATTAGCATCATTTTTTATATTAAAACGCTTCACATTCACGTGTTAGGTTGCCCTGGGGGTTCCTTCATATCATTTTACAGAACACATATTACAGTTGTTTCAAAAGCATACCAGAGACTGGCCCGGTGGCATAGAGGTTAAGTTTGTGCGCTCCGCTTCAGTGGCCCAGGGTTTGCAGGTTCAGATCCCGGGTGTGGACCTATACACAGCTCATCAAGCCATGCAGTGGCAGCATCCCACATACAAATACAAAATAGAGGAAGACTGGCACAGATCTTGGCTCAGGGACGATCTTCCTCACCAAAAAAAGAAAAAAAAAATATATATATATACGTGAAACACTATTTTAAATAAGGGTATAGAAATGTGTGCAATAGTCTAAATCTACTTTGTGATTTTTTTCAAAAATAAGAAAACATTCTGTAATTTCATCTTCTGACAGACTTTCTGACGAGGATTATTTTAGGCTGGTTACTTTGAGAAGGGGGCTCTGAGGAATAGAATTTGCTTGCCCTTTGATGAGAGACATTTGCATTTGTGAAGGAAGTCTCCATCTGTGGGGAATGTCTTCCTCTCTGCACCAGGAGGAATTGGGGATGACCTTATCTCTGGAAACTCTTGATGGGGAAGTCAAGAACTTAAGTTGTTCACTGTCTGGCAACCTCATGTAACTGACCCCCCCCTCCCCCCACCCCCAACATCCTCCTTTGTCTTTAGCTGAAGATAATATTTAAGCTGTGGCTTCTGCCATTTACTTAACCCGGTTTGATTCTTATCTAAAAGTTATAGGACCACCCAATACCCAGACCCTACAGCACTGATACCATTTTAACAACTCTTTTTACATATTCTTTCCTTTGTCTTGTAAAGAGATAACTCACATACCTATGCCTTAAATTTAGCCCTACCCTCAACTCATTTTTTGCAGCAGCAGCTCTTTACTGCCTGTGGGTCCTGTCCCCATGCTATTCCACATTATTCTCTAAATAAAAGAGCAGTACTGCCAGACCTTGAGAGTCCAAGAAATCTTTCTTTCGACTCCTTGGCTCACCGACCCTGCATCATTTTCACATTGGTGTTGTTTTACTGTATCCCTTTACTAACGTGGGTAGTATTACATAAAGAGACAGTGACCTTATTTTGTATTTGGTCTATTTTTAACATTGGGATGATAAGGTCATGTTTTACTTTTTGCTTAAGAAGAGAGGACCACATCATATCACTCTGAATATATAAAAACAGATTCTGAAATTAACCTTTGACATGTTGAGACTCAGTGAATTGTGAAGAGGATGGAGGTGACTTCTCCTGCTGCCACTGATGTGTATCATCGTGCATTCCACCCAGGATATCATGCTAGTGCATGTGCACGTGGACTCCAGCTTTATTGTTTTCTATCCTAATATTTGAGGGTCTGAGGAGCACACTATTGAGGTTTTCATGGACATGTGTTGAAAAGTCATGGTTGGTTGAAGTTTAAGCACTCACAACAAACGTCTTTCGTGACAGCAGGTGGGACTCATCAGCGCTGTCGGCCTCCCTTCGCCTCCCGAGCTGCATTTTGAAGAGCAGATCTGGCAGTTCCACTTCCCTCCTCACAGTCCCACGATCCCGCCCTGAGCCCTGAGCCTGCTCCCCTCTCTCAGCCTCTGCTCCGGTTCCTGACTCACTTTTCCCTCTTAGGACTCTCCTGCAGCCCATCTCCCTGCCCTATGCCCCTTTTCCTGACTCATCAAGGGCATCCCCATGGAGCAGCCTGTGAGCCCGTGGTGTCAGCTTGGAGCTGCGTCTGCTCCTGGGCTTTGAGCAGTACTCTGGTCTCTGAGGAGATGGGACGCATCGTCTGCCCAATAAGCATGTGTGTTCTTAGTGAATAAAAATGAAAATTATCTCTATATTGACCATTCTTAAAACCCTCTTAGATTTGATTTCCTAAGAGTGAAATCATGTGTTAAAATTACTTATGAAAACCTCAAAACCACTAATAAAAATTCTTAAGTCTGTTTTGAGTTATCCCATTTTGAAACTACATCTGCTTTAGAAGCCTCAAATGGTCCTCCATCCTTTCTTCCAGCATTTTTGCTTGTGTTTCTGGAATACGCGTGACGAGCATGTGTTGTCAGTAACCGACAGTGTTGCTTCTTTGCAGAGGAGCTGATAACGCAGTATCTTGCTGAACTTCGGAGCCCAGAGGAAATGACCCGCTGTGGCTTCTCGCTGGCCTTGGGCGCCCTTCCCGGCTTCCTTCTGAGGGGCAGGCTCCAACAGGTACGGCTGAGCTGGGCTGCAAGAGCGGCATCCCGGTGCAGGCTCATGGGTTAGGTCTGGGTGGTGTTGTGTGAGCCCACACATGGGGCAGGAGGTGGTCAGATGGTCAACAAATCCAGAGTTTGTGGTTGGGGAGGAATTCCGGAAAAGCAGCCCCTGTGGCCACAAGAAAGGGAATAGGGACCAACCAAAGGAACGGGGGACCTCCTCGTTAACATCCTCCTGTGAAAGGAGAGACCCTGAAAAGCTAAATTCCAGTTTGTGGAAGGGATGTGTGTTTGAGGGAGAGACCCTCCCTGCCTCTGTGGCACACGTTTTTGCCTTGACACGTTTGTGGTCCATTGTCCAGTGTCATCTTCATCAGAAACGAATGTCTCTGTCCTCATCTGGAGACGCGGCCCTGCCCTGTAGCCACGATTGAAGGGTGCTGGGTCTGTGCAGAGGCCTCGCCCCAAATGCCCCTTACACCCCAGGAATTCCTCCTTGGGAAATACGTCCCATCCCTGAGGGTAGTTGTCCCAGGATCCGCCTCTACATGGCCTTCCCCTCTCCCCAGCCTCTGGCAGGCCGGGCGTCTGGCAGGGCTCTGAGCCTCTGTCACAGCCCGAGGAGGTCTCTGCATGCCCTCAGGAGGACAGATGACCACTGGTGTCCTGCTTCCTGTGGCTGCTGAGCCTTACCCTCATGCTGGTGCCTGGGGCGCAGAGCGGAGGAGCAGAGCTCGGCTTGGGCAGAAACGCTGTGGGCCTGTGGTCTTGGGATTTGGACTTGGAGCAGGCGCACTGCAGAGCGCACTGGAGTCAAGGCCACTGGACACAGAGCTCCCCTCCTGTCCTCGGGCTTTGCCTGGGCCCCTGCCAGCCCCACTCTCTCCAGTCTCGAAAGACTGGAGGATGTTTCCTCTGTTGCCAGCTCCCTGTGAAGGCTGATAGCAGAAGGCGTGGGCTTGCTTGCGTCTCCTCTCGCCCGTCTTGCCTGCACCCGAGGCTGCTCTTAGGCCCTCACCCCTGGGGATGCTGTTCGCTGTCTGCAGAGCCCCTCCTCTGGGAACCGCGTGCGCCCCCTGCCCCCCTTCTGCCTCCTGCTTGGCCCCCCTTGGTCTCCTCGGGTCTCCCCTGAGACATGGCTGCCTTGAGCATTGCTGTCCTTGGCTTGTCTCCTTTCAGGGTAATCTGTCACCCTCCTGACACCCTGACTGGGGTCCTGAGCTCCCAGGAGAGTGGGTGCCCGTGGCCCTACCCTGGAGTCCCCGCCGGCCTCTGTCCACCACACTCTCACGCTCCCCTTTCCCTCGACTGAAGTGTCACTTACAGTCCTGCCACCCTGCCTCCCAGGTGCCCATCGCTTGTGTCACCGCCTCCTGCCTGAGACACCTTGGGACCCGTGGCAAGGATAAACTTACATACTAACGAGTTGGGGACAGACTGTCTAAGACTCACTGTTGGACTTAGCCAGCTGAGACATGGGGCTGTTAGAATGGAATTGGCCCTTCGAGGAGTAGCAGACAGACTCCAGAGGCCAGCGTTCCCTCTGCCAGACCCTCCAGCCTTCAGCAGCGGGGTAGGGGGTGCCACTGGTGGTGGGGGGCACAGTCTTGCCAAGGATAAGGCATCATCTGTGGAGATGACCTGGCTGCAGGAGCCTAACAGTGGAAGTGCTGGGGTGACCCCCCTGTGCTGTGCATTCCTCCTGGGCTGCACCAGGTGTGTGGCCTGCACGGACAGCCGCCAGGCTTGCGGCGCTGCGTCTGGGAGCAGCTCCACCTGTGTGGTCAGTGAGTCTCTCACAGGGTTGACGGTTCTGCTGACGACTCGTCATTGCTCTTCAGGTTCTAGCTGGTTTAAGCGCCGTCACCCACATTTCTCCCGAGGATGTCAGCTTTGCCGAGTCCCGGCGGGATGCCTTGAAGGCGATTTCGAGGTGAGTCCCACTGGTTTTCCTCCCAAACTCATCCTCCCAAAGCCAGCAGCTGCAGGCTGAGGAATGTTCATGGTCGGTTTGTGTTAGAAGCCCAGTCTCAGGGGATGAATCCACTTGGAAGTTAAGGTTGTTTTTTGTTTTCTAGTTTCTTCTCTTTTCAGAGGGTTGTCAACATTTCCGGCTCACAGAGGCTCATTAACGGTTTTATTTGTCATAATTACAGTGACTATTAAACCTGTATTGTGATGACTTCTTTACTTTGGGGAATTGGGGAATGAGCTCCAGCTCCAGGAGTGACCCCGTCAGCGTGTGCTGACCTCTGAGATGTGTTGCAAATGTGCACACTTGGGATGCCCACTCCCGTCCCTCCTGCACAAGCACGTCCGAGGACCAGCCTGTGCAGCCCTGTGCTGCTCCCGACGTCACGTTACCCCCATCTGCCAGGATGGGAGGGTAGGGGACCAGACACAAGTGGCCTCCCTGTGCACCTTTTAAACTGGAGACACTAGAAAATGTGATTTCAGAGAAGAGCGTCATTCGCGTGTGTCTGCACAGAAGGAGCCCTGGAAGTCCCAACCCCCTCCGAGGCCCCCGTCCAGTTCCGAGTGTCCTGTCAGCAAGACATGTCAGGCTGCCAGGATGTGAAATACGGGACAGAGTGGATGGCTTCATAGCCAGTCGCTCTGTTTCACACATTTGTAATTTCAGGGTCTGCCAGACTGTCGGTGTGGAAGCAGGAGGGAGCCCGGATGAAGTTGTGTGTGAAGAGAATGTTGCCCAGATTTTCCGCACGCTGCTGGACTGTCTGAGGGATTACACCACTGATAGCCGCGGGGACGTGGGGGCGTGGTAAGCGTGTTCCCCAGTCCCACAGCCTGTCTTCCTCTGCGGCTCAGCGAGTGGTACCAGGGTGGAGCTGGGCATTCCCTGCCTCTGCCCATGGCCCATGTCGTGTCGCTTCTCCCTGGGCGTAATCTGCCGCCGCTGTCCAGCCTGGGCCATTGTTCTCAGGACAGCAGGGCCTCTGGGGGCCCGGCCTCTGCTCCTTACTGGGAAAACATCCACTTCGTGTAATACAGACACGGTGCTGACTCCGTTGTCTAAGCCCAGTTCTGACCTAATGGAGTTCATGCAGCCAAGCCCAGCGCAGCCGTCTAGAGCGAGAGGTCGCATGCCATTCTGGAGAAGGGCTGAGATGGGCACTGGGCGGAAATTGTGCCAAGGCTGGTTTTCCAGGGACTCAGCTGCACGTCAGCAGAATCAGTCCTGCCCGACGGAGACCAGACTTCCAGTGCCCGGGTCTCACGGTCCAGGAGCACCCCTCCGTTGTGGCTTACCTGGGGGAGTCCTAGATAACTGCCAGCTGAGCTAACTGAGGCTGCTGACGAGGCTGTGCTCATGGCCCAAGACCGGCTTGTTCATTTCTTTCCTCTCACTGGGGGTTGTCTTCTGCTGTGAATAAGAGACCCAGTGGCTGTGTTGGAGGAGCCGAGAGAAACTCCACAGGGAGTGTTATTCACCTTCTCTGTCACGGTCTCTGGGCTGTGATGAGGACGCCTGTCTGTGGGCAGAGCACAGAAAAAGATGTCACTCACATCGAGCAGAAATAGTTCATTTTTTAATTATGATGATGGGAAAAGAAGTTAAGCTTTATGTTAAAACTTCAAAGTAAAAAGAAATGGATGGGCGTGTTGTCCCACGTTTGGCAAGTTTTGACTCCTTTTTCTCTAGACATTTTCTCTGCCCATTATCTTTCTGACATTGTGTTACCCGGTAGGACTTCATGATGTCCCACACATCCTGGAGCCTACTCATTTATTCAAAGTGCCCTCTTCAGTTGTATAGATTCTATGAATTTATGTTCAGCTTCATTGGCTCTTTCCTTTATTCAGTCTCCACAATGCTATAAGGTTTCTCCAATAAAACCTTAATTTCATATTGTATCTTGTTGATAAATCCCCCGCTGGGTCTGTGTCTGCTGCCCCCCTGCCTCTTCACCATCAGGAGTGTCTCCTGCCCTGCCGGCTTCACTCCTTCCTCTGCTCCTCCCGATGCTGTTTGGGGCAGGGCCCTCACCGGGGCTTGCTGACCTCCCATGTGTCTGCAGAGACTCTGGGACTCATCAGGGTCTCATTGGAACCCCGGGGTCTGCCTGGACGGTGGCAGTGTGGGAGCGCTCTGGGGTGCCACGTACTTCCCGGCCCCGTGTCCCCAAGGAGGCCATCCTGAGGCCGCTTGCTGGCTCTCTGGGTGCGGCTGCAGCGCAGCCACCTGACCCCTTTGATGCCCCGCCTCTTGGGGTCTGTGTCGGTGACTACCGTCTGACCTCCACAAGGGCTTGCTCGTCTGCCCTGGACAGTGGGCCACTCTCCCTGATTCTTTGTGTGGCGTGTGGTCTTCGAGCGGGTCCTGGACACGGGGGGGGGGGTTTGTTGTGGAGACCCTGGGCCTGTATCATTCTTGTGGAGGGGCTGGCTGGTGGCCTTCAGCAGCCAGGGGACCTGGTCTAACATTTACGGGGATGCTTTCCGCCTCGCCCGATGTGGGTGGCCACTCATGTTCTGTCCAGTCGTCCATGTCCTGGTGGAGACGTGGGCACTGCTCCCACACAGATGTGGGGTCCCCTCCTTGGGCATGCCCCTTGAGGGGACCCCTTTGCTCTTGGTGTCCCTAGTTGTCCCAGACTCTTCCTCGCAGTTCAGGGTAGAAGGACCGTGGGTTTCCACTGGGGTTTCTGTGCTGCTGTGCTGCCCTTGGAGCAGAGCAAACAAGAAACAGAAGAAGCCCCCAGCTGCCACTGCTCCAGCCCCACCATCCCCAGGAGCTCAGGCTGTGCCGTGGCTGTGGCGTCGGTGAGGCGGCTCCTGGCCTCATGGGTTCGGAGAGTGTCCGGGTCTTCTCAGAGGCTCCAGTTCTCTGTGGACAGGCTCCGTCGTCTTCACTTGTTTCCTCTCCTGTTCTTCAGTGTGTTCCTTGTGCTTGCTGTCAAGACTCTCAGTGCTCTCTCCAACGTCGTGTCGTCCTGGGCCTGTCTGCTCTTGTCTGCTCTCTGTTTTTAGAACTTGATCTTTTTCTTTTTTAAATATTCCTTGTAATTTTTAACTGAATCCAGAAATTGTGGCTTCAAATTGCAGAGGCTGTGGGTCGTGGGATTTCCTCACAGCAGCAGCAAGCCCATGTTGTACGGGTGGTTGCTGTGAGCCCCCGATCTGAGGTCCCCCTTACTCCTGTCCACGCCCTAGGCTGCTGTGCCCATGGCCTGAGGAGGGGCCTCCTGGGTTTGGAGCCCAGGTTCTTCCTCCTGCACCTCTGTCCTCCCAGCTGCCGGAGATTTGGAACCTCACCCTGTGCTTGCCCATTAGGAGCTGGCAAGGCCCCTCCTCTATGTCTCCCTGCCCCCCAGCCTTCCCTGTGAGTGCTGGGCATCCATGGGAGCGCTCTGTTGTCCCTCCCCAACGCCCTGCCTGCTCCCTGGCCCCTCCCCATGGTTGTGTGTGTGTGTGTGTGTGTGTGGTGTCCTGAGCAGTGACTGGTCAGTGGCTGAGGCTGGTGTCTGAGCCCGTCCAGCCCCATCAGCCTGTGTCCAAGCAGCCCTGCCCCTGCAGGCCTCTCCCACCCGCTCCCGGGGCTGGGGCCTCTGTGCGTGCCCCACCTCTCAGATCTGAGCAGCACAGCTGTCTCCCTGGCATGCAGCTTTCACTCCTTGGTGGACGGTGGATGCCTGGGCCTGTGGGACCTGCTGGCCCTGGTGACGCGGGTGGTGCCTTTGGTCCTCGTGGTCCGGCTGTGCCCTGCCTAGGTGGGGTGCACTCTGTCCCAGGTTTAAGATGCTGCTTTCACTCTGGAGTCAGGCCAAGAATAGTGTGGTCTTGGGTTTTCTAATCGTATCAGTTTTGTTTGCTTTAATGTGAGCTGTCGTGGAGCAGACTTGTTCCGAGTGGGGGGACGTTGTGATCTGGACGGGACATGGGCAGCAGCACACCAGAGCTGCTCTGCGAACGGCTGTCCTGGGGAAAGCCAAAAAACCCTCCGTTTCTTTGCCAGGAGAAAGCTTTGCAGCGTGAGTGTATTGTGCTTTTAAAGGTCCGTGAAATATCAGTGCTGTTTCCCTGTGTACACTTGCAGCAGTGTGCTGGGACCTGCCGTCTCTCCTCGGGTGTCACACACGTCTTTGTGCTACGTAACCACACGAGAAAACACTCCCTCAGGGAGGCTCCCAGTTGCCTGAGTTGTTTCTTAGATGTTTCCCACTGAAGTGCGATTTTCTCAACCGCCATGATCTGAGTGTGGCGGACACGCCACGCGCTCCTGGGAGGAAGCCGGCTGCTCATCCCTCTTGTCTCTGCAGGGTCCGTGAGGCCGCCATGACCAGTCTGATGGACCTGACACTTCTGCTGGGGAGGGACCAGCCAGAGCTGCTCGAGGCCCAAGTGTGAGTGTGTCCTCCCCTGCGTAGGGGTCTCTGTCCCGGCCTCCCTTCCTGACCCCACAGCCCATGGCTCACAGTCAGGCCTCCCCCTCCCCAACCCACTCAGGCCTGTTGGAGGACAGCCAGCTTGGGGTGAGGCCAGGCCAGGAGCCGCTTCTCGGCTTAGGGCCCCTGTACCTGAGCACCTGCTCCCACGGGGACTGGCAATCCCACCTCGACGGTGCCCTGGACCAGGTCTCTCTCGGGCACAGTGCTTGCTCGAGGTCCATGCCCTCTGATGCCACGGTTGCTGACGCCTCTGTGGAGACCCCATCTCGTGTTCTTAGCCCCTCCCCGCCCCACTCAGTGCCCTCCTCCTGTCCCCGTCCTGCGCCTCCCCAGCCCCTGCTGCCCCATCACCACGCATCGCCCTGGAGGCCTGTCCGTCCTCACTGCTTCCACCTGACCTTGCATGTCAGACCAGCCAGGGAGTGGGGTCCCGACCTGCAGCCCTGGTGGCAGCTGTGCTGAGCTGAGCTGGCGGCCTATGCTCTTGGTTTGCAGCTGTGAGCGTGTCATGTGCTGCCTGGCCCAGCAGGCAAGCGAGAAGATCGACCGGGTCCGGGCACATGCTGCCCGCATGTTCATGGCACTGCTGCACGCCGACGGCCCTCCCATCCCGCACCTGCCCCACCGTGGAGACCTGCAGGAGCTCTTTCCCAGGTACAGAGGCCTGCATGCCCTGGTTCCCGGGGGTGGGGACGGTGGCCCCTCCAGCTTGCCTGCTCGCTCTCTTGCAGGTCTGACATGGCCTCCGTGAACTGGAACGCTCCATCCCAGGCTTTCCCTCGCATAACCCGGCTCCTGGGGCTACCCGCCTACCGCTACCACGTCCTGCTGGGGCTCGCTGTGTCCGTGGGAGGCTTGACGGAGTCCACGGTGAGGAAGCATCTGGTCTGATGTCTTTGGGGGAGCGGTTCTGCGTGGCGTCTGCCCGGAGGTGGGGCAGTGCAAGAGGTTCCGTGGGACGGCACTGACTGGTACTTTCTGGGTGGGAGCGAGGCTGTGGAGTGCGTGCTGGGAAGGCTGCTGTCTCCTTCCTTCTGCTGGTTCTCTCTCTCTTTGGGGGATTTTGCTTTGGGTTTGAGGGTCCAGCTCCTTCCCTTGGCCGTGTGCTCCCGAGCAGGATCCCGGAGGCATTTCCTCTGAGGAGGGTGGACTGGTATCTTCAGTGGGAAACTGAGGAGTGGGCTGGACTTCCCATTTAGGAAGATCTGACACACACGGAAGTGCAAGGATGTTACGATGGACTTGTGTGTCCCAGCACGTGATGGCAGTGGTCTTGGTGTTGGCACTCTTGTCCCTGCTCCTACCATGTGACGTGCACAGTCCGTGTCATCAACAAATTTGACTTGGTCTGGCCACTAGCTGCTGCTTTGACCCTCCGTCCGGGTTTTTTTCTGGATAAGCTTTTGTTTGCTGTTTCGTTACCTTACTCTGTCATCACCGCTCTGCTCACTTGGCACCCCAGGTGCCCTCACACACTGTAAATGGGACCCTTCGAAAGGCGTTGTGTGCACATCAGCAGGGGAGTGTCTGCTTCTCCTTGGTCCTGCCCCCTCCCGGAATGTTCCTGCTGGAAGGCTGGCCCTTCCCTGGTTTCCATGGAGATGGCACCTGTTTAGATTTTCCGGTGCCCACTGCTCCTTCC